>NW_016107324.1:145364-152934 GCF_001604975.1 Cebus imitator
AAGTGTAGTTTCCAAGTGTTTGGAGATTTTCCCTGTTATCTTTGTTATTGATGTTTAGTCTGATTCCATCATGGTCAGTGAATATATTATGTATAATTTCACTTCTTTTAAATTTGTCAGGTGAGTTTGGTAAAACATACTTTTCAAAATCCATGTCTAATTTTTTGGTTTGCCTTCTTAGTTCCTCACTCTCCTGCTTTCTAGAACAAGCCCACGCAAACCTTTGGCTTACTAGAGGTGTTGTAGCATTTTATATGAGTGTATGTATTTATGCAAATCATATACTTTGCTTTCACTTCAGAATGTATTACGAGTTTCCATGTAACTAAGTGTACAACTGATAAACTTGAATGGTATTCTGCTGTAGTAATACACCATAATTTATTGTCATTTTTGTTGTGGAGTTTGTTTCTAGTCACCTTGAAATAACACAGTAGCACAGAATACAAACATGGGGACATTTTCAAACACAACAGTAGTTCCTAGTCTGTGTTCCCATCTCTTTTTAGAGTAGACAAGTACAGGTATATGGGATGTTGATCTTGCTTGATGGGGCTCACTGGACCTCCTATTTTTAAATTGATACTGTCAGAGGCCATAAGGACCTCTTCCTTTATGATGACTACCTCTTAGCTCAAAACGATTACACTATTTGGGCCAACCCTCTGGGTACATGTCCCATTCTGTATTGGATGGATATCGGGCATTTCAGAGGATACGCAGATTCAGTGTCCCACTTCACCTAGCCTCTGCCCCATAGGAATGTGAACTCCTTGATTGGGACTCAGATGCAAGTGATTTCCTTCCAGTATGTGTATAATATGTGAGTGGGTGGCAATACTTAATGGAGTACTGTATATATATAAGATTAGGGTCTTTAACATGTTTGCTATATTAATTAAAGGCAGTAGTTACTGAGTGTGGAGGATGTTTACCTGGAATTTCATGTCTATTCTAAATTTAGTGGGAGAGGCTTTTGGGATTCTGGCATTTGCCAATGGGTAGAGGTTACTGCAATTTACTAAGATGGGAAAGCATGGAGAAGAAACAGATTTGGTGTGCAGTTAAGACTTTGGGGATAGACATGTCTGTACGGCATCCAAGAGGAGATGTCGAATATGTGTTTCATGTAGGAGACTGGACTCAGGAGAGATCTAGATGGAGAGGTAACTATGGGAATTCATTGCATTTACATCACCCTGCAAAGCCCTACTCTTCCAGACCTCTATTACCTCTCTAATCCACCTACTGCTCCCCATTGTTCCAACTTCACTGCAGTCACACTGACTGCATTTTCCAAACAAGTCAGGTATACGCCCATTTTAGAGGTGTTTATTTTCTGTTCCCTCTCATTTGCCAAGGTCTAATGTAACCTTTTCAGCCTGGCCTTTCATTTCACCCCAACCCACTCCACCCTATCCTACCCTAGCATTGCCCACGCCCCTGCCCTGCTTTTTTCTCTATGCCATCTTGTTTCATCTCTATTAGCTTTGTATGGCTAAAGCAGATAAAATAAAGAGAAGCAGTGATAAAAGAGGTAAAGCAGGAGAGGATATGCAGAGACTGAATCGTCCAGTGCTGTTTTACGAAATTCAGTCTTCATTTTCAGAAGAGTGGAAGATGAAAAGCTTTTAAATGGAGGAGACCTGACCACATTTGTGTAGAGGAGCCGTAGGAGAAAGGCAGGAGTGGTTATAGGTAGATCAGGTGGGAGATTATTGCAATAAAATGGAAACAAAACCAAAATAAAAACACATTTAGTGAGTGATCCAGGCATTCTCCTAGGTGTTGAAGAAACTAGGCTGGTTATCTCTCCCACTTAAAGAGTAAGTCTAGAAGGGTAGAGAAATGATTTCTTCTTAAAGATAAGTGCTCTAGAAGAGGAAGGTCATAGTATTGTGGGAGTATAAAGGAGTACATTTGATCCAGAGGTTCCAGGTTTGTAAACCAAGCTTAATATTTGAAAAGCTTTCACAAAATTACTATTTAGAATTAGTCTCACAGAATTCTAAAATTTAGAACCCAAAGGGATGTTTATCTGATTTCGACTAGAGATTAGAAAATTTTCTATAGTGTGTTTTAAGAAATTTTAGTTTTTTTGGATGTTAATAAGCATGGCGCACAAAAAGTAGTTAAATTTGGACAATACTAGATTAAACCAACAGTTTTCTTTACTGCAGAACTTTTCAGAATTTATGATATACTTAGGTACTTATAAGTCTTCTAGAAATGTATACAATGTGTAGCATTTCTCAGACTCAGTTGGCCATAGATCCTGTGACATTAATGAATGATCTGTGGATACAGGGGAAACTTTAGGAAATGCTGGCTGACATGATTTGCTCAAGATCTTAACAACTAGTTAAAGGTAAGCTATAATTAAAATAGTTTCATGACTTTGTCCTTTGAGTTTTCTAAGACATTTCAGTATTACCATATGAAACAGTGTTACCTATGAAACTACCAGGATTTTTTTTGTGTGTGGAGGTAGGGGGATGGCGGCCTTGCTCTGTTGCCCAGGCTGGAGTGCAGTGGCACCATCATGGCCCACTACAACCTCCACCTCCTGGGCTCAAGCTGTCCTCCCTCCTCAGCCTCCTGAGTAGCTCATTAATAGAGACCAGGTGGTCCAAGTGCCACTATGCCCGGCTAATTTTTGTGTTTTTTGTAGAGACCAGGTTTCACCATGTCACTCAGGCTCCAGGATTCTTTTGGCCACATTTTAATACTACATTACATTTGGAATTATGAAATTATAAATTTGTCATAATATAACTTCGTGTCACTCAGTGGGCAAGTATTGTATAGAGTTAGTTTAAGTCTATGTGAAAATTATGACCTAGGAATGTGTAATGAAACAACACTTTTCTGTTTTTTTTTTTTTAATTGCCTCTTTTTTGTGGCTTTGAAATATTAATACTTCATTTTAGCTTTCTTAGCTTTGATTCAGTCATTATTTTGGCAGATTATACTGTTTTAGAACTTATATATGTTAAAAATAATGGCATAATAAAAATGCAGCATTATTGATATTCAATTATTAAAAAGAATGTTTGGAAAGTATTTCTAGTAACTACTTTTCATATGTATCTAGATGAGGCAGGGGTTGGCAGTCTAGAGCACACAGCTTTCTGTTTTTGTGTGTCCCATGATCTAAGGTTGTATATTTTAAAATCATTGAAAAAAAATGAGTAGATTGTTTTGTGTTGTGTAGAAGTTATATGAAAGTCAGATCTCAGTGTCCATAACAACAAAATTTTATTGGAGCACCATCACACTCATTTGTCTACGACTGCTTTCTCAATACGGCAGCAGCACTGAGAAGGTGTGACAGAAACCTTATGGCCTGCAAAGCCTAAAATATTTACTATTTGGCTCTTTTAAGAACGTTTGTGGACCCCTGGTCTATATTAATGAATAGTAGAGTTCATGGGATTGCTTTATAAGTTTGGGTGTATGAAATATAGGGAGCTATGTTTTATATATAACCAGTTCTTTAAGTCGGTATCTTCTAATAATTTCCATTTATTTGTCCCTGCTGATTTTATTCTTTTTTTTTTTTCCTGGTAGGAGCTGTATATTTTATTCTAATTTCATTTAATTTTCTTCTTTTTTCCTATTGATTAGTAAACAGTATATGATGTCATTATTGTTATAGGAAACACTTGGGGTTTGAGAAGTATCTTTGTAAAATAAAGAGAAAATTTGAATAATTTTATATTTTCCTAATTGATTGATGGGGAAAAAGTTGACTTTCGTAGGCTAAGTTCTTTTTAAAAATAATTATTTCAAATGATCATACTAACAGCAGAATGTTATTTTACTGGATTTAGTTGGCCCAAGGAAGTCATAATCTAGTTTGTTCTTAACACAACGGGAGTAAATATTCTTAGAATAGTTCACCTCTTTGATTTGAATGTTTTTACCAGTTTGTAAAATTGTAAGTATCTATTTGTATTCTATTTGATGTCTTTCTTATTGGTTCTTAAGAGGGTTTGTTAAATTTTTGTTTCCAAATATTGAATAATTTTGCCGTTTAATTTTTTCTTTTGCAAACTTATATGGTTTTGGAGAGGTAAAAATAGTATCAAATCAGAGCAAGGGTAATGGAATTATTGATGCCTTGCTCAAACATCTAAAACATGAAATTTTTTTTAAAAAGTAGCTTTAAATATTTAGGGGCCTGTAAGGTACTTAACACATCCTTTTCAATGTTAATTTCTAGTTTTAGTTGTAATGCAGATTATTTTCATCCTGAGTAATCTGAGAAGGTTGTCAAGTATGAGGATACCACATATAGCTTATTAACGCCTTACTATTAGTACCATCTTTTTTTTCTTAGGAAGGGTTAGCTAGGCCAGAATATGTTGCTAGGCTTCCATGTCTTTCATTTTAGCATCTCATTCCTCTCCCAGATCTTTTAGTAATTCTCCTTGTTAGCATAAATGAAACTAGGATCATGTCTTCTCTTCAAAGGGCATAGAAACAATTGTATATAATCTCCATGATTAAGGAATTTCTGGGTATTCACAAATTGTGTGCTGTTTTTCCTTTGTTAGATGAATTGAATAAAATACACTGTTACAGAAAATTGTCAAGTGGATTTAAAAACTCAAAGGAACTGGTGAAATTAGTGTATCACCGGAAAAATTTTCACTATTAAACTGTTAAATTGTTAAAACCAAGATAATGTGATCTAAATAATATCTGTTGAACTTTAACAAGAATTTGTGTGTTTTTCTTTTTGTATCAAAATAATGGCTATGTTTCATATGAGTTTTATATTAATTTTTAGCAACTAAAATAAATTGTGGCATCTTATAGAACCATTTGTAGGTTCAACAAGCAATTTTTCATGTTTTCAGAAATAGTTGATATTATTCAGTTTGGACAGTAATAACAGAGGTACCTAATGAGTTTTTAAAAATAAGTAAGCATGGGACAGTGACTGAATTCTTGAATGTCTTGGAAAATATTAAGTCTAGAACTTTAGTGGATGGAATTTTATTAGACTACCAGTGAAAATGCAATTATATTTAAAGTTACTCTGATGGACTCATTTTTTAAAAAAGAGTATTTCAAATGACCTGAGTCATATTCTTAATAGGTTTAGTTGATACAACTAGTAAAAAATTAAAGAGTGCTTTTTTAATATGATGTAAGCAATACCAGTCACTGGTATTGGGATACAAATAGCTATTACTTGAAAAAGGGAGAGTAGTCAGTTACCTACAGTCATATAGGTTTGTAAAATGCTAGATCAAGGAAATCTAAATATTTTCTTCTTGTAGAACTTCTCAGAGCCTTTACTTTTTGATTTTTGTGGGCATTTAATTTTTTGTATTTTATACATTATAAAATCTAAAAAAATTCAAATTTTAAGGTAAATATACCACCCCTGCATGCCAGTTACCCAGTTTTTCCTCTTCCCCCTGCCAGTTTCATGTATTATCCTTTCAGGATATTCTCTGAATATGTATATGTATATGTATTTACTTTAAAGGGGTATCTTTCTGTAATAGTATTCTGAATCTGTTTTTTTTTTTCTTTGAAAAATACCTTAAACAGCATTCCATGTCAGTGTATAAGAAGCTGCATTATTCTAACTTGACTATGAAAATTTTAGAAACCCTGCAACCATACAGGCATATTTAACTTCCTGCCCATCCTTTTTACTGTAGTTGTCATTTGTGTTAACATCTATATAGATCATAACTTCCACAGTGTTATGATTTTTTGCTTTAGCCTATATATCTTAAAGAAATTAAGGGAAAAAGGTCTTGAATTTGTTTGCCCACATATCTATCATTTCTCTCTCTCTCTCTCTCTNTTTTTTTTTTTTTTTCCTGAAGATCCAGGTTTCTGTCTGGCTTTACTTCTCTCCATCTTAAACATCTTTTAGTATTTCTTGTAGTGTGGGTCTTCTGGCAATGATGTTTCTGAATTTTCATTTACTGAAAATGTCTTTATTTTGCTTTCAGTTTTGAAGGATATAATCATTGAATGTAGAATTCTGAGTTGACAGGTATTTTTTCTTTCAGCATTTTAGAAACTTTAAAGATGTCGTGCCCTCATATTTTTCTCTCGAGAAGTCAGCCATCATTTGAATTGTCCCCATATAGAGTATGTCTTTTTAGTTTTTAGCAGTTAAACTATAACATATCTTGTGTGATTTTCTTTATGTTAATCTAGTTCATTGAGCTTCTTGAATATGTAAGTATGCCTTTTACCAAAGGAAAGTTTTTGGGTCTTATGTCTTTTGATATGTTTCTGCTCCCTGCTTTTCTTCCCCTCCTTCTGTTAGACTTTTTAATATGGCCTAAGAGGTCCCTAAGGTTCAGTTCATGTTTTTCTACTTCTTTTATTCTAATTTCTCTCAATAGTATAATTTCTGTTGATTAATCTTGATTCCTTGGTCATCTGCTTTTGGCTCTTATGTCTGTCCAGTGAATTTTAAATTTTTATATTATATCTAGAATTTGTTTGGCTGCTTTTTATAGTTACTGTTCTCTCCTGAAATTCTCCATATATTTATTCATTAAAAGCATATTTTCTTTGATCTCTTTGAACATAGTATAAACTTGCTGCTAGTTTTTTTTCTTTTCTTTTTTTTTAAATGCGGAGTCTCCTCTGTCACCCAGGCTGGAGTGCAGTGGCACAATCTTGGCTCACTGTAACCTCTGCCTCCTGGGTTCAAGCGATTCTCGTGCCTCAGCCTCCTGAGTAGCTGGGATTACAGCTGTGTGCTACCACACTTGGCTAAGTTTTACATTTTTAGTAGAGACGGGATTTTGCTATGTTGGTCAGGGAACTCATAGCCTCAAGTGATCCACCCACCACAGCCTACCAAAGCGTTGGGGTTACAGGCGTGAGCCACTGTATCCGGCTTTTTGCTGCTAATTCTAACATCTACATCATTTCAAGGTAGCTTTCTGCTGACAGTTTTTTCTCTTGAGAATGGATCGTTTTTTCTTGTTTCATGTGTTGAATAATTTTGGATTATATTCTGGACATTGTAAACTATATGCTGTAGAACCTAGATTCTATTATGTTCCTCTGAAGTAAGAGAGAGGGAGAGAGAGAGAGAGAGAGAAAGTGTGTGTGTGTGTGTGTGTGTGCGTGCGTGCATGCGTACGCACGTGTGTGTGTTTTAGATAGGCCCTCACTCTGTCACCCAGACTGGAGTGCGGTGGTGCAATCTTGGCTCACTGCAACCTTTGACTCCCAGGTTCGGGTGATCCTCCCACCTCAGCCTCCTAAGTAGCTGGGACTGTAGGCACGTGCTATCATGCCCAGCTAATTTTTTGTATCTTTGTAGAGATGGGGTTTTGCCTTGTTGCCCAGGCTGATCCCTAATTCCTGGGTTCAAACAATCATTCTTCCTTGGCCTCCCAAAGTGTTGGGATTACAGGCATGAGCCACTATGCCTGCCCCCAAAATTTTTTTAAGCAGGCGGTTAGTTGGCCGGCGTCTGTCTCTTTTTTCTGCACTAGATGGCAGGTACCTCAAATTCTAATCTGTTAGCTAAGTTTCTTTGAATCTGTTCCAGGGTGTGTGTGTGTGTGTGTGT
>NW_016107324.1:152981-245717 GCF_001604975.1 Cebus imitator
GTGTGTGTGTGTGTGTGTGTGTGTGTGTGTGTGTGTGTGTGTGTGTGTAGTTCAGGGGTCAGATAGAGATTGAGACAATTTTGTACATAGAATATGAAGCTCCCTCTCTTTCCAGATTTTTTATTTCTAAGATTTCCTCCTTCATATTCCAGAGGCTGTGGAACATGAGCCCTTATCTCTGGGTCTTCAAACCAGTAAGACTGTTGTTTAGTGGCATTTTAGCTATCTCACATGGAACAGACTGGGGCCTGCCTCCAAATTCAAGCTATTAAAATTTAAAAAAAAAGAGGGGAGAGAAATGCATCCTATGCTGTTCCCTTTTTCCAGATGTTAACTTGCCTCCAGTATCCACCTGTTTTATTCACTTTTTGGTACCTTTAGATGATTGCTTTTCACAATTTGTTCAGAGTTTAACGTTTCCTGAAGAAGAATCAGCTCAGTAAGAGTTTGCTTGGCAATACTGGAAATAGGGTTACTGCTTTTTTAATTGAAGAACTGCTTAGTATCCCTCTGTGTGATTTCTCCGTAATTTATTTAACCTCTTAGTCCTGCATTCATGGACATTTAGTTGTTTTGAATCTTCTGCTGTATCAATGTTGCAGAATATAACTTTATGCATACACATAGTGAGACATTCTTATGGGTACTTGGAGTACATTAACAGACATTTCTGCCCTCGTGAAGTTTTATGTTCTAGTTGGGGGAGATAGACAATGAAAAATAAATACAAGTACATTGTATAATAGGGTGGAAAGTGAAAAGTGCTATATAGGAAGAGTAGAGCCCTATTTGAGTAAAGGGATGGGAATTACTATTTGAAATCGAGAGGTCTTATTGAGAGGTGAGATTTCAGCAAAGACTTTAAGAAGATGAGAGAGTGAGCCTTGAGGTTATCTGGGGGAGAAGCAGGAGATCAGCCATTGTAAAGGCCCTAAGGTGGAGACTTGTCTGCTACATTTGAGGAGCAGGAAGGAGGACAGTGTGGCTAGAGGAGGAGTCAGTGAAGCGGTGAGGGGTATAAGAAGCCAGAGATATGACTGGGAACCACATTTATGTAAGGCCTTGTAGGCCATTGTAAAGACTCTGGCTACTGCTGTGAATGAAATGCAAAACCAGTGTAGGTTTTCAGCAACATAGTGATGTGATCTGACTTTCATTTTTGAAAGAACCATTTTGCTGATTAACAGAGCAGTTGGGAGGTTATTACAATTATCTAGACTAGAGATGAGGCTGTTTTGAGTGTTTTGGAGTTTTTCACCAGTATAATTAGGTGAAGAATGATATCTCTTTGGCATTTTAATTTGCATTTCTTTAATTATGAATGAGGTTGAATATCATCTTAAAGTCATTTATATTTCTTTTTCTGTGGTCTTAAGTTTACAACCTGTGCTATTTTTTCTGTTAATTCAATGGTCTTTTATTTTTTTTTTTATTTTTATTTTTTGTTTGAGTCTCGCTCTGTCACTCAGGCTGGAGTGCAGTGGCATGACCTCAGCTCACTGCAGCCTCCCCCTCTTGGGTTTAAGCAATTCTCCTGCCTCAGCCTCCCAGGTAGCTAGAATTACAGGTACCCACCACCATGCCCAGCTAATTTTTGTATTTTAATAGAGACGAGGTTTTACCTTGTTGTCCAGAGTGGTCTTGAACTCCTGACCTCAGGTGATCCAGCCACCTCAGCCTCCCAAAGTGCTGGGATTATAGGCATGAGCCACTGCGCCTGGCCTCAATGGTCTTTTTCTTACTGACTTGTCCTCAGCATTTTTTAAAAAATTTACCCAATTCCTGCAGAGTCCTCCGTATTTTTTAAAGCTCCTCATGTACTTCCAGTGTATAGGCAGAGATGAAACCAGTGATCTAGCCCATCCTAAGGTTAGATCACACCCAATGTTAAGAGGTCCTTGGAGCCTATAGTCACAAAGTACATTCACTCCCAGCACTTCCCTGTCAGGATCTCACATGCATCCTTCTGAAGCAGGAGAATCGGACAGCGAACTAGGAAGGAAGAAGTGATTTATCTCGGCTGGGAGCAAGGCAACATAGTTGTGTAACAGCCAAGCTTATCTAACAAAGAGAAGCTCTGCCTGTATATATAGGCTTACAACTTTAGATATTGCACATGAAAGGGTCTTGGGTTTACAGCCTTAGAAATTACACGTGAAAGGGTCTCGGTGGATGGAGCAGGAGGAGGTTTGATCTTGTTTAAATAAAAACAGTGCCTTCTGGAAAGATTCCCCCATACTATACCTGCTATCTAAAGGAAGGCAATTAAGGAGGTGCCAGTTGGCCAGCCTTTTCTTCTATTGAAATGCAGTGTGGAAGTTAAGAGGGAGGTGATCTTAGATGCTTGGGTCTCTTTCTTCACTTTCACTTTGAACTTGTCCTTCTCCTAGTCCTGATTGCTTTACTCCCACGTAGCTGAGAACCTGGCCCTTGCTGGTCCTGTCTCTCTTGCAATCATTCACTTTTACGTTGAGAGGAATATAGTAATGTAATATTGCGGTTAGGGGGCCGTGGAGCCACTCTGCCTTCATTTGAAACCTGACTCCACCTAGGGCAAGCAACTTATTTTCTCTGTTTTTCAGTTTCCTCAACTATAAAATGGAAATAATAATATGTATTTACCTCATCAGACTATTGTGAGGATTAGACGAGTTACTGTATGCCCAGTGCCAGCATATAGTAAACCACTCAGTAATTGTTAGCTATAACCTGTCCTTCATTTAACAAATATTTAGGGAACTCCTTTTAAGTGCTAGGTGCAATACTAGATACCATACACTAGGGCTGCAGTGAATACAACTCCCTTTTTCCCTGTGTATAAGCAGAAATCAATCCCTTTTGTAGCCTTCCTAGAACACTACTGGAATAGTATGCGTATCATTTACTCTAAACTTTTCCCTTTGTTTATGAGGTCTAATAGAGGGTTCTCAAGCATTTGTAAGGGAGTCTGGCCTTTCTGAATTTGGGAAGTAACAGGATATACTTATTTTGATTATATTAGAATTACATTTTGATAAAATAAGAGTCAAGTGACAACTAAGATTATAAGTTTAGCTCTTCATCCGTTTGATTCTATCAGGGGTTCACTAGCTCTGAAGTGTTCAGTTTCTGGCCAGAATTTCTTATGCATAACTGGGGTGATTTTAGCTTCCTGAGAGATCACCATGGTCATGCTCTTGTCAGTCTTGATCACTCTCCTCCTTTGGAGTTCTCAGAGTCTTATAAGCTCAGATTGTGTTGCCGGTTTCTGTTTAAGTCTCATAAGAAGTGTCATCCTCTGTAAATCGGATTATTTGGTCTTATTTGCAAACCTTTTTTTGTTTACTTGAGTGAGTTTTTCAGGAGAACAATAAGCAAATTTGCTTAAAATACATTCTTGCTTTACTCCCATGTGGGTCTCAGATTTTCAGAACTCTTCATGTTGTGTCTTGAAATACTTAAGGAACCTTATATATACTGAGTTTGAATGACTTACTGGTTTGCTTGACATCCTGTCTTTGTAAAAATATGTGGCAGGCTTTCTCCAAATCAGCAAAGGCAGCAAGACAACTTTTTTTAATGTACTGAACTTACTAGTTGTTTACATATTCATTTTAAAATGAAAATAAAACGATCTTATATTCTCACCTTTTCTAAATCCAAAGCAGTCTTTATGGGGATTTTCAATAGTCTATATTTTTAATACAATATAATAAAATATTCTTAATATTATACCTACTGTCAGCAGGTATTTTTTGCCCTTGTTCTCTTGCACATGCTTGTGTGCTCTCACTCTTTCCCTCCCTCTCTCCCTGCTCCTTGCTTATCCCTCCTCTCTCTAATTGAGATCAAAATGAGCACCTCAGCTCTTTGGCTGTTCTCTTTCGCGGCTGGGTGAGATTTAGGATTGTAGGCAGTAATGTTTGGACTATATGTTTAATCATCTCAGGTATTATTCTCATCATGGCTTACTGCTTTTCTCAGTTTGAGTTTCCTGGGAGCTTATTATTCATTAATTTCCCAGGCTTTTTCTTGGCTTCAATTACAAGGACCTTGACCAATTTGCATTATCTATTTCCTTATGATTTGTTGACATTCTCATGTTCTCTGGTCAAGATGCACTTCTTTAAAGATAAATGAGTTACTAGACTCCTGTACTGTAATTGACTGATGGGTCACAGAACAGTCTGTATAGAACAGAACCCCAAACATGTAAATAAATGGCCTTTAAGACATAAGACAAAGAGAATTTTTAAAAATTGTAGTAATGTTATTCATTATTTTACATTAAATTATTCCAGAGACTTATTTAGTTGGTTTCTACTGGTTTTTATAATATCTGAATTTATCAGCTTATCTTCTGCGCACTGCTTGGTATTTTGAAGTACATTGGCATTCTTTTTTTTTTCCTCTTTTTTTTTTTTTTTTTCAGAGATGACATCTCACTTTGTTGCCCAGGCTGGAGTGCAGTGCTACCCAACTGCAAGGGTACAGTTGAAGCTGAGCTCACTGGACCCTTGAGTTCCTGGGCTCAAGCAGTGCTCCTGCCTCCACTCCTGAGTAGCTGGGACTACAAGGGCGTACCATCATGCCCAGATAATTGTTTACATTTTTGTAGAGACTGAGTCTTGCTGTTTTGGCCAAGCTGGTCTCAAACTCCTGGCTTTAAGTGATCCTCCTGCCTTGGCCTCCTAAAGTGCTGGGATTATAGGTGTGAGCCACTGTGCCTGGCCTAGATTGGCACCCTTGAGTGACCAGTGAACCAAATATCAGATCTCCTAGACAGTCATGAAGTGGTGTTTTCCCTGGTATGGTACAAGTACTAATGGGAAACTGGGGGTGCCACAGAACATATGAAATGAAAGTCTAGAGATTCTGCCAGCGTAACCGCAGATATTTCATGGACCTCCCCCAGGAGCTGGTGGCTAAGGGTACACTTTACAGGGAATAACCAAAAGCTTGAGAGATGCTGAAGCTTCATAGAAACATTGTAGAATATCAAAGAAGGCTGATGGATTCGTTACCAAGAAGGGAAGAGGTCAACCAACTATTTTCCTGGGCTTACTATGTTCTGACACAGCATGTATCTTACTCAGGGTGACACTGCCAGAAAGGGACTGAGCTGGCTCTTTAGCCCATGAGTAACATGTCTCGAAAACGTGTGCTTTTTCTGCTACGCTACACTACCTCATGTAAACATCCACTCTTTGGCAATAGTAGGATATCATGAAGACTGACTTATTTCAGAATATCTTCAAAAACTGTTTTGTCCACAGAAAAGGATGTCTTTGGCCACACTTTGTATTTAGTGTGACTAAAATATACATATTCGTATTGTGAACAGGAATAAACTATCATAATATGAGGCCAGAACTGTTAGCTATTCAAAGCTCTAAGTATAACCTCAGCCTCTTCCTATGTGTGGTAGTAAGACTGGCTAGCAGTGTCATCTCTTTACCAATATCGTCTCCCTTATTCATTGCTGTGTTTTACTTCAGGGTGCATGGCAAAGATAAAGAGGATTGGATAGTTCTCAGCTGATTTGCTTCCTGGAATAAGAGCCACAGTTCGTGCTGACGAACTGATATAAAAACATACCTTGAGTATCTGCAGCAGTGCAGGAAAAGGAGAGCATAGATAATTGAAATCCACCTACTGCATTCCCCAGAGGATTTGTGCAGGAAAATTTTTTAAAATAATTTAAAATAACTGAAAATTGTAAATTGTTTAGTGTTAACCCACGGTACTTTAAGTTAAAAGTGGAAGAGTTTTCTAAAAGTTCCAGGTACTGTACTATTTAAGCAAATGTTGCTTTTTTAATATACTTTTAATATTAAATAGTATAAAAGGATCCAGCAGTTGAGCAAAGTTCTTTTTCCTATTTCGCTGAAAAATCATCTCTATAAAACATAAAAATAAAAAAAGTTAGCCAGGTGTGGCAGTGCACGCCTGTGGTCACTGTTTCTTGGGAGGCTGAGGTGGGAGGATTGCTTGAGCCTTGGAAGTTAAGGCTGCAGTGAGGCATGATCACAGCACTACACTCTAGCCTGGGTGACAGAGGGAGACCCTGCCTCAGAAGAGAAAAGTGGCCTTCGAGTCAGACAATGGTATTGGCTCCAAATAATTTGTGTAATTCCAGCAAGTCATCTGGTATGGATTGTAATGAACCCCCAAAATGTATTACTCATAGCCGAAGAAATTTCTAAGACCCTTAAATGATTATTGTCAATCATCTGAGACTACTTGCATTGCCTAAAATCTGATAGGACATCTCCATGCGGCAATTCCAGCTAATAAATTATATTTCTACTTTTAGTTTCTATGAAGCCACTTTAAAACCCTGCAGTTGTTTTTTTAAATGTATGTGTCCTTCTAATGATTATGAGACTATGAAACACAATGATTATCTTTCAGATTAATTCTTATTGCAGGTGAGAGGATAAAATGTTTTATAAAATAATGTGTTAAATATACCTATTCCTTGGCATACATGTTTAGATTTTTAATTATAATTTTTATGATGTGTTGGAGCCAACATTTTCCTATAGAAATAAAACTCAAAATTTAATATTGGGCAACAGTGGGAAAATGGGATTTAGTATGAAAATATTTGCTTTATGTAAACCTTTTTATGAATGCACCTAATGTATAAAGTGAAGTCAAGCTGTAAAAACAATTAGTTGGGAAAATGCCAAGTAAATTTTTTATGTTCCAGTGAGCATCTATTAACTATACATTATTGTTATCATTAAACTGTATGCAAATGTATGACGAAATTCATTTAGATCTGAGTGAAAGAGACAGAATACTAGAAGTATGCAGCAAGTATAATTAGTTTGCATTTCCAAACAAAGCACATTAATCTTTCTGCAGTACCACTGATGTAATGTCTCCATGTTACTTTTGTGAGTATCTGAAGTGGGCAAACATCCAAAGTTGATAGTTAATTCTGATCAGCAAAAGCACTGGAGTAGATGCCGGGGGTGGACATTGTAACAAAGCAAACAGTTTGTAAACTTCTTGGAAGATTTTAGTGCAGACGTAATTATCCATTTGAATCTTTTATTACATACAGGCATTATAAAATTAATTTATCTAAAAAGAGTGTAAACCCCGTTTTAAAAAATCCAGTATGTTTGCATCTTTTATACCTTCTTGCATTTTTATACTTTTAACACTTCTCAAAAACATATGCTTGTGGACTTAATGGAGAGACAGAAGTATAAGTATTTTCTAGAGCTCGTTTCATGAATCCTTTTGTTGCTGGGAAGGACTTGTGAGATTTTTCACACCAGTTGTTTTCAAAGTGCATTCTCAGAGGACTCTTAACCAAAGATGATATCTCGTGCTGGAATTAAATAATAGGAATATTCTTAGAACTCAAAGAAATAATAAGCCATATTTTCCATAAGTTTTTTAGTACTTAAGATTCTGTTATTAGATTACTGGAATGCAGTATTTAGTATAAATATATATCAAAAAGTTAAAAGTGGCTGAGCAAAGTGGCTCATGCCTGTAATCTCAGCATTTTGGGAGCCTGAGTTGGGGGTATCACTTGAGCCCAGAAATTCAAGGCCAGCCTAGGCAACATAGGGAGACCCTGTCTCTCAAAAAAGAAAAGAAAAAATTAACCAGGCATGATGGCACATGCTTGTGGTCCCAGCTACTTGAGAGACTGAGGTGGGAGGATTGCTTGAGCTCAGCAGGTTGAGACTGTAGTTAACTGTGATCATGCACTGTACTTTCGCCTGGGTGATAGAGTAAGACCCTGTTTCAAAAGCAAACAAAAAACCAAAACACACACACACAAAACTTATATTTTAAAAAATTGTTGGTTTTTGAATTGCAAAGTATATGTGTAAACTTATATATCTATTTGAAAATTGTCCCTCAGTACACAGGTATGCTATATTTCATGAAAAGTGTAATAATTTTCAACTGGCTTGCCACTTGAATAAAGTTGAAAGTTGATACAGACAAAATTGTTCTTATTACTGATGGCTCCTATAGAATGTAAGGCTTTTTGCCCAAAGTCTTTATAGATCTAATAGCTGGAACTTAAATCCAGTAGATCTTTTTCTAAACCTAAAAATACTTCCTCTGTCTACACTGTCAGTGTTTTTTGTTGTTGTTGTTGCAAGGTTTAATGGGTATATCCTAGCTGTGTTCTCATTCAAGTAAGAAGTAAGAATACTCTTTATCAGCTACTATTTAGTATTCTTTTGTAAGTTTGGACCAACAAAATTAGTAAATTGAGGAAAGAAATAGGAAAAACAGATACTGGAAATAATAGGAAAAATCATAGTTTTTTTCTTGAGAAACTGTGAGAGAATTAACTAAAATACCATTAAAGGCAGGAAGAGCACTCTGTAAGGCAGATGAGTACAAAGTTGATATTCAGGAATCAGAAGCCTTCATACTCACATAAAGGGGAAAAGGCCCCTGTGAGGAGGCCATTCTCAATCTGTAGCATGTGTAAAAACCACCTAGGCTGTTAGGTAATGTGCACATTCCTGGACTCCATCCTGAATCACTTCAGTCAGCCCTGAATCTACTTTTTAGCAAGTGTTTCTAGACCCCGTTAAGAAGACTCTGGTGTTTTCTATGTGGTATCCCACTTGAGAAATGCTGCTCCAAGGAACGCCCCCCCCAACACCGCTCCCCACCCCGCCATATTGCTGCAGCATCACTCCACAATTCTGCTGGTTTCCATGATGCTAGCCATTTATCTCTCAGACATGCCTGCTGCAGCACCCAAGGGAACACAGTGGCAGCACACTGGAAGACGAGGCCCCAGGTTACCCTGCCTGGGACCCTTCTACATACAGGTATTGATCGACTTATGATCTATGCAACTTACGACCATTCGACTTTATGACCACAATCGCCAGCCACGACTGCCCCGCGTCTGGCAGCACAAACGTTGCCCAGCTGGGCGTACGACAGTGCGGACCAGCTTCCGGCAGCACTACCATCTCCGCGTGCATATAGCCTACTCAACTTACGACCAAATCGTGTTACGACCGGTCTGTCGGAACCAATCATGGTCGTAAGTTGAGCGCTAGCTGTAGTTACAAAGTTGAAACACTTCCAGCACTGCTGTGCTTAGCAGCCACCACAGGGAGGCGCACCGTACGGCTTCCTCCACATGCTGTCTGACCACCCACATCTAGTGGGAGGGCAGGAAATAGGGTGGTGTCCTCTAGCACCTGAAGACTTTGAGCAGAACTTCCAGGGTGGGTGCACCCTTTCCTTACCTGCCAGATTCAGTGTGGCTGCTTTTCACTGGAGTTGATTACCCATTTCTCACCAGTCCTATGGCCACGTAATTCCTGTGTGTTCTACTACCTCCCAGTTGGAATGAGCAGCAATGTTTGGCAAAACTGTAACTGGTTAATTCCAGCTCCTCTGACTCTGCTGCATTTGCTCCTAGAAGCTACAGAAAAACATCTGCACTAACTGGTCCACCTTGAAATAATGACCACAATCCTTAAGTGAAATTGTAGCACTGCCTGCAATCCTACTATGTTTTCTTGGGCAATTCAGACTCCTATTTTTAGAGATGACTTTGCCTGTACTATGCAGTGGCCTGCCAGCTACTCTCTTCTTGCCTGTCTTTGGGTAAATAGCAACAAGATCTTTTTAAATCATGTCAGATTGTGCCACTTTTCTGCATCAAACTTTCCAGTGGCTTCCGTCATGTGGAATTAAGTTCTAATTTGCTGCCTAGTGACTTCTCAGTCCTCGTTTCCTACTAATCATTCCTTGATTCAGGGCTTGTCAGGTACAAGGAACACTTGCTTTTTCTCAAAAATTGACCAACCCACAGGTGACTTCTGCAGGGCCTTTGCACTCGCTGTCTTATTTGCTTATAGCAGTTTTTCTTTCTGGCATTTCCATGCCTAGAATTCTCACTTTATTCAAAATATGTGTTCAAATGTCTGTCTAAAGGAGCCCCTGTTACTCTTTTTCTATACTATCCTTCATTTTTCTTCTAGCCCATCTCATTTGTTGATATGTATATGTGTGTGTGTGTGTACTTACTTGATTGATGGTTTCCTGAGGACAGTCTTCCATCTCTAGAAACTAAGACTCCATTCCAGCATGAAGTAGGCCCTTAATAAGTATTAGTTGAATTAATGTAATTCACATACCCCCTGGCAATTAGACAAGAGTAGGAAGAAGACCAGGTCAGTAACTTCCTAGAGTGTAAAAGGGAGGTGTTTTACACCTCCGTTTACAAAATTTGGTAGGCTAGTTTGTGGGAGTCCGTCAAGAATGTGAATGGGAGTAGTTGAGATCACCTACAGAAGCTGTCTTGTCAGTGAGAAACAAAATAGAACCCTAGGAAGTATCAACATTTTTAAAAAAAAATGATTTCTGAAATAAAATTCACATAACACAAGATTAACTATTTTAAACTATACAATTCATTGCGCATTTAGTACATTCACAGTGTTTTACAGCCATCACCATGATCTAATCCAAAACATTTCTATCATTCCCAAAAGAAACTCCATACCTATTAACAGTTACTCCCCAAACTCCGTCCACCCAGCTCCTGGCAACCACTGATCTACTTTCTGTCTCTATGGGTTTGCCTATTCTGGATATTTTGTCTAAATGGAATCATAGGGTATGTACCCTTTTGTGTCTAGCTTCTTTCACTTAGCGTAATGTAAGTTTATTCATGTTGTAGCATGTAATTATACTTCATTCCTTCATACTGTTATACAGTATGACTGTATAACACTCCATTGTAAGAACATACCACATTTTGTTTACCTGTTCATCAGGATCCGTGGGTTATTTCTACTTTTTGACTGTTAGGAATAATGCTGCTATAAACATTTACATATAAGTTTTTGTTTGAACCCCAGTTTTCATTTCTCTTAGGTACATATCTGGAAATGAAATTGCTGGGTCAAGTGGTAATTCTGTGTTTAATTTTTTGATGAACTGGTAAACTATTTTCCATAGCAACTGTACCATTTTACATTCCCACCAGAATGTATCAGAGTTCCAATTTGCATGTCTCTATGACTTTTTTTTTTTTAAAACCATAACCATCCTAGTGGGTGTGTAAAGTGGTGTCTTACTGTGGTTTTGATTTGCATTTCCCTATGGTAGCATTTAAGCCTGGGCTCCAGACGGGTGGGTTAAGAGGAGACAAAGAATGAGCAGAGAGGAAGTAGGACTTTGCAGTCAGCTTGGTCCTCTAGACTTAAAGAGTGTCCCAGCATTCCCTTTGGCAACTGATATCCTGCACCTGACTTTTGGCATACAGGGATCTAGAGATCTTCAGAATCTGCCAGATCTCATACATCTAGTGAGACTTAAGTTGCTTTGATATTCCAAGTCCAGCATGACTTCTGCAGAGTTTATAGTAGTATTTCTGCAGCTATGGCGCACATCTATCCAGTTCATTCAGAGGCAGCATAGTGTAGCAGTTACGAGCATGAGCTCTGGAGTGAGACTGCCTGAGCTCAAATGCGGGCTCAAGTCGGGTGGCCTTGGGAAGATTACTGAATGTCTCTATTCTTCAATTTCCTCATCTATAAGATGAAGTTGGCTTGTGAAGATTGAGTCAGATTGGTATCGAAATGCTTGGAATAGTGCCTGGCACATAGTAAGTGCTTTGTATGTTTTTGCCCTAATTATGATAATGGTGATGTGATAATGATTTATCTATATATCCATTTAGAGAAGGGGTAAGAATAGGTTTATGTTGGTTCCATGTATGGGATTGAGGGTGGTGATTGTGTGTTTACAATAATGGGGCTCTTTGATAACATATTGTGCTTTGCATAGCCTGATTATGGCACTACTGTCAGTGATGCAGTACAAGTTACTTATTCTCTTGGTTTGTTTTCTGTATTCCATAAGTCATTTCAGTAATTCCTCAAATTTAATTTTGAACACAGATTTACCTTTGTGTGGACTTCCTTCAATTAAATGTTTTTTTTTTCATTTTTATTCTAGTTTACCATATTATTTTTTAAAACTTGAAATTATGGAAGGAAGAACATCATTTATAATTCTATCATTTCAAAACACCCTATCCTAGCTTTTGGTGCATATCTTTCTATATTTTCCTCTAGGCATTTAAAATATACTTACAGTAATTCTACAAACAAAATAGAATACACCTCTTAAAGCATATTTTCAGCTGACCTGTGAATCTTTTCTAATCAGTCCTAATATTTGAAATTCCTCAAGAATTAACAGATCTCATAAAAGATATATTTTTCAAAATTTATAGATATGAATAGAGAAAGAACTGTCTCCTATCTAGACATTTTATATACATACAAATTTGAAAATGTGCCAAGGACTATTTTATAGCTTTATGATAAAAACCTGTTATTTTTCTACAGCAGGAAAAAGAATGCTTAGCAGTTCCAAAAGTGTACAAAGAGTCAAAATAATCAACGTGTCATTTGAATTCTTAGTTTTGGCCTTTAGGGTTCTTTAAACATAAATTCTACAAATATTTTGCAGATAAGTAAACTGAGATAGAAAGGTTAAGTGACATTTCTGTTTCCAGTCAGTGTTAGAAATAAACACAGAAATCCAAAGCCTCTCCTTATTAGATCAGAAGATAGCATTTTCATATATTTTAAGATGTAAGTATGTAAGGGAGATACGAATGTTTAAGCTGGGGTGAGATTTATGAATAATGCTATCAAATAGAATGAGGTAATTATTTTTCAATTTGTAAAAATCCTAATGTTATTTGGAATATGTCTTTCTCACCTTGTAAAAATGATACTTAGGAAACCGGAGATGTTGGAGTATAAAGAAGTCACAGAATGGTAGGGAGGACATACAGATTTTAGTTGTTTAGAAAGATAGTAGAAAATGAGTCCATAAAGAGGGCCTTAAATGAATTAACTTTAGGGAGGATGGCAAGGATATGTGGTATAAAAAGTTGTTACAACTAACAGTCAAATATAAGTGAATGTAAAATCTTTCCTCAAAAAACAAAACTAATAGAATGCCAAGTATTAAAGGAATCAATATACATTCTTTCTTTACTGTTATATTGACTCGTGGTATCTTGAAGATAGGTTGCATCTCCAGGTTTGTTTGAGATCTAAATAAAAGGAAGATTTTATTTTATTTTATTTACAATTTTATTTATTTTTTGCAAGACTTCCAGCAGATGGAAGACAAGGAGGCATGGGATAAAAAGGCCATGTAAGCAGCCTTTCTCAAGTTTAGGCTGTTAAGTAGTGTGGCACATAATGCTCATCGCTCTGATGTTTCAGTGTGATTTTATATCATGCACTTGTGTCTCTTTTTGATCTGACATGCTGCAGAAACACAGTGTTTTGTCATGGTGTTTCAGCAGCCATTCATTCAATAAAACATCTCCGAAGTCTATTAGTGGGACTTAGTTTAGATCCCTTGCATTAGGTTCTCTGGCCTGCCAAGAAGATAGACAATTTAATGAACAAAAATGAAAGAAGATAAAGCAGATTTTAAGGAAAGTCCGTAAGGAGTTTCCTGGATTCTGCAGTTAGGCAGACTTAAAATTTGACTTGCAGCAGCTCTTTTGGGGGCATTCGTAAGGTGACCTTGGGAACATCTCCTGTCTCATCAGGCTGCAGTGAGGATTAAATGAAAAAGAAATATGAAAGACCTAACCGTTGTGCAGTAAGGAATGTGTGTGGTCTCTTTCTTGAATGGCATTTGAAGCAATTGCCAAGTGGGATGTGGTGATAATTTTGGACCTTTATTGTGCAGAGAGTCAGCAGGGCAGCTTAAAACTATGGTTCCATCCCCAGAAACTCTTGATGCAGCAGATCAGGGTTGGATCACAGGAATCTGCATTTTTAACAAGCATAGAAGATAATTCTGATTACACTTTGGAGGCTGGGGGTAGGCCAAATCTCAAGATGTTTTTGGGATCCAAAGGAAATTCATTCATTTGACCCTGCAAATTAAATAACCTGGGTGAGTGAGTTTTTGTGGTTCATCTTTTATCAGTAGTCATTATGAGGATCTAAACATTGACCACAAAACTCTACTGGAGAAAATCATTTAAGAATAGCTCTGTCTGATTAGGTAAATATACTAATTTGTAAAAATATGTACAGCACTTATAAGTACTGTATTAGCCTGTTCTCATGTTGCTATGAAGAAATACCTGAGACTGGGTGATGTATAAAGAAAAGAGGTTTAGTTGACTCACAGTTCTACATGGCTAGGGAGGCCTCAGAAAACTTCCAGTCATGGCGGAAGATACCTCATCACAGGGCAGCAGGAAAGGAAATGCATGCCAGTAGGGGAAATGCCAGACGCTTATAAAACCACCAGATCTTGTGAGAACTCAGTCACCGTCATCAGAACACCATGAGGGAAACCATTTCACTTTCCTCCAACCAGGTCCCTCCCATGAAACATGGGGATTACAATTCGGATTACAATTCAGGATGAGATTTTGAGTGGGGACACAGCCAGACTATATCAAGTACCTTACCAAAAGTGAGCCTAATATTTGAAATAAGTAAAAATAGAAGGAACTCCATTAAGTAGAACATATCAACCTTTATAGTTAATAAATTTTGGGTGTTTCTTTACCAAAGGAAGTAAGTATTTTGAGACCAGACCTAACACACAAGAACCATTCTGCATCATTCTCCCCTGTAATTCAGTCTGGATGCCATTAATGAGAGTGCTCTGGCTAATCTTAATTGTCATGATAGTATGAGGAGATGTGATACATAAGATATTCAAACCATGTGGGGTATATTATTAAGAATCATTGTTGAGTAAGAGGATGAAGTGAAACAGAATGAAATAAGTCAGGCATCCAGTCTTGGGATTTCCTGTTGTTGGTGCCAGAATTTTTACTTTTTATGTTAAAAATGCAACATATTTAATTTTTCCTCTGACACTTATACAGTACAATTTATATATACATATATATCCATGTGCATGCACATACACATACATTGAGCCATATTTGATGACCAAAAAGGGAGAGGCCCCAAGGGCTCTTTGGTGTGCAATTAATATTTTGGCCAGAAAATCAGCAGATTGTTTCAGTATGGTTATGTGTTATGACATCATATTCCAGTAAAGTTGTAATGAACAGAAATTTTGTTTGTCTCTGTGGCAAACCAAAATGAGTTTTGTAATTGTCAGCAGGCCTTAGTGATTATAGTGGTGCCCACTCCCTCTACTGTAGTTAAAGGTCTGTTAGCATTTCAGTTGTGGACCTTCTATTTTCAGAAGTTTATAATTAATTGTAAACATTTGCTCTATGGTGAAAGTTTACCATATAAGATCTCAGTTCAGGAGTAAATTTCTGATTTCAAGTTGTCTGTTTTAAAATTTTATAATAGAACCAGTTAAAAATAAACATAAGTTTATAAACAAAAGTTATAAATGAACAAAAGTTCTGTGGAGGTGGGAAAATTGAATTTTGTGAAACAAAGTAAAGATGAGCAGCATTATTCATATTAGTCTGTCAGATTTCTGCACTAAGGGGATTAAAATAAATTTCTGCATTAAAGGGATTAAAATAAAATAGATGACAGGAAATTGTGCATTTCAGCACCCTATTTTGTTATCGTAACCAAAAAAACAAAAAAGATTGTGATTTTTTAATGCTTTTTAGCCTTTGCATGTTAAAATACTGTGATTTTTAATTTAACTTTTTATATTTGCTAATTAAAAAAGAACATATGACATATAATGAAGACACATTTAAAATGCTTTATCTTAATTTAATAGAAAACTATAGTTCAAGAAAATTTAAGTTAAGCGTTTTAAACATCGACTTTTTCTTTTTATCATGCTCTGAATTCCTCCCCTTCACTTGACTCTTAATTACTCCTGTCCCTGACATTGTGTTGTAATTTTTCTCCTAACTTTGACCCCTTTTCATCTCCTTCACTGCTGTCTATTGTTTCCCTAGCACTTTGATCATAGGCATTAATCAGTTCTTACCCTTAGGCTCCTTTTTGATTCCTTTACACTTACCCTTTCCAGGTGCTTATCCACTTGCATGGTTTCAATTATTGCCTTGCAAATCTGCATCTTCAGTACCAATCAACATTTCTAGTTATTCACCTTCAGTAAACCTTCATTGATTAGTCCCATCTGCCTAGTGAATTCCTACATGATGGGCTCTTTCCAGTTTATCTCAGGTTGAATATACAGCGTCACTACTTGGATGTCCAGTAATTATCTAAAATAAAGTAGGACCTCAGTTGCACTTCTTTTTGCTTGGAAACAAACATTTTTTTAGCACTGGAGTTATATCACTCCAGTGATTTTTCGGCATTACAATTGGAAATCCACCATTTCATCAAAATCGATTGTTTATTTTGCTAAGTTGCTCAATTCAGTGGCCGTATTTCTCAGTCCTCATTTTACTTGACCTGTTAGTAGCATTAGATGCAATTAATCCCTCCCTTCTCCTTGACAGACTTTTTTCCTGTTTGGCTTTCAGGAAGGATGTTGTGCTTGCTTGGCTTTTCTCCTATCACACCCTCCCATGCAGTTCTCATTGTTTTATGCCTTTAAATACCACCCATATATATTGGTGATTCCCAACTTTTTTCTCTATCTTGGACCTCTTTCCTGAAGTCCAGACTAATAAATTCAGTTGTCCAGTTGACATCTACACTTGGATAGCTAATAGGCCTAATAATTGAACGTCTCCAAAACAGAGCCGCTGAGATCCACCCCCAGCAAACCCATTTCTTTTGCAGTCTTCACTGTCTCAATAGATGGGTAGTCCATTTTCCAGTTACTTAGTTCCAAATCCCTGATGTCACCGTGACTTCCTTCTCATATTCCATAGGCAGCCTTTGGGTAAACCCATCATCTCTACTTTCAAAATTTGTCTAGAAACCTTCACTTCTCATTCTTTTCATTGCTATACCCTAGTTCAGGCCACAGTCACCTTTCCCCTGGATTATCTCAGTAGCCTAGGAGATATCCTTGCCTCCGCATCGTTCCCCTACAGTGTGTCTTCAGAATAGTAGATGGTTATTCTAAAAGGTAAGTCAGATTATGTTACTTCTCTGTGCAAAACCTTACAGTGGCTGGTCATTTCACTCAGGGTAAAAGATGCTTACAGTGATCTGTAGGGAAGGCCTTATGGAAATCTGGTCACTTCTTCTCATCCCCCAGCTTTTTATTTCCTCGTTCTCTAAACTTTTGCCAGACAGGCCTCCTCCGAGTTACTTGAACGTGCATGGCACTCTCTTGCCTGGCTGCCCTTGCTGCTGGTATTCTCTCTGCTTCACAAATTGTCCCAGATGCCTGCATGGCTTGTTCCCTCACTTACTTCAGGTCTTTACGCAATTGATATTTTCTCAAGGAAACCTCTCTTGGCCACCCTATCTAAAACCTACCTCCCTGACACCTTTGAACCCTTTCCTGTTTACTTTTTCATACATCTATTTCTAATATACTCGATAATTCTGCATATTTATCTTATTGTTTATCTTCCCTACTCTAATGTAAGTGTTTTTGTTCATTGCTGTAGTCCCCTGTCATATAGAAGACACTCCATAAATAATTGTTGAATTAATGGATTTTTATTACGTATCTTCTTAATTTTTTCTCCTTAATTTCTTTTGGGGTTTTCTTCCTTCTTACAGCCTTTGTTATTCCTTCATATCTGCATTATTGAGCTTTTTAGTCATGCATCATTACCTCAGTCGCTGTAAAATGTATGAATATAGTACCTCCTGCTTAAGAATTGGCCTAAACTCCTTATCCTTATGCTGAATCTACTCTCCTTATTACTTTGCGTTGTACTCAGTCCATTTCTCTGCCCCTGTATTTCTATTCATAATTGTCTTCTGCAAAAAGCACAGTAATCTACATGTTGTCACCTGAACAGTCTTGCCTGTCCCAGACTCTGTTGTAGCTTCACCAGACCATTCGCTTACTTCTGTCAAAATCTAACTGAAAACTTCTCACCAGGAAGTCTCCTGTGATATGATTAAATAATATTTACTGTATTGTTTTATATTTAATGTTGTATTCTATATGTGTTTTTCATGGAGATCAGGATAAGCTATTATCTGTAGATGTATTGACTCACATTTTATCCAAAATGTATATTTTTGAGGTTAAAATTGTATTAAGAGTATAGTACATTATATAATTGGTATCATTTAAAACAAAATAAGTTATGAATCATTATAGAATTGTTTTATTAAACTAACTTTAATGTTTTTATTTTCTTATTTTAGGTATCATTGCCCGATGCCTAAGATCTTTTATGTTCAGCTCACTGTAGGAAATAATGAATTTTTTGGAGAAGGAAAGACTCGGCAAGCTGCTAGACACAATGCTGCAATGAAAGCCCTCCAAGCACTACAGAATGAACCTATTCCAGAAAAGTCATCTCAGGTGTGGGGCTGCTGCATATGACAGTCTCTTCTTTAAACTTTCCCAGTGAGATTATTGGGAAGACGAATCTGTGCATTTTATAATTAAAATAAATAATCTGTTCTGATAGGGAAGAATATTAGAGTGAAGACCTGCTAAGATTTGCATCTCAGATGGTCTACCATAATTGACTCATGTGTTCCTGCAGGATAACTTTACCTTTGGTTCCTCCCTCATGTTCACTTCCCAGGCAACTGGGGATTTGGGGATGTATATGAGGATGAGAAATAACATTGATTTGCCTTACATTTTATACTCTGTCTACTGAATATAGATTACATTGTGTGAATCTAGAATCAAGGATTTAAAGTGGAGGAGATTTTATGGATTTTTCAGTCCTCCTTTGTTTTACAAATGAGGATGTTGAGGCTGTTCTTGAGTAATCTCACTCATTCTCATGGCTTCAGCTACTTTCTCTATTGAGTCCAAAACAGTATCTGTAGCTCAGGCATGTCCTATACATGTACAGTGAGCTTCTTACTGGACTTTTCCACTTAGTTATTTCAAACTCTGCAGTTCAGCCTCTACAGTTTTCCTTTCTCCAAACTGTTTGTTTCTCCTTTGATATTTATCTTAATGGATAGATTATGACAGGTGTTTTTCTGCTTGTACTCTTTCATGAGAGCTCCTATTTCTTTACCTGTTTTCCCACTAGATCATACACCTCTTGACAGCAGGAATACTGTCTCTAATAGTTATAGTAGGTTCAGCATGTATGAGGCCCTCCAGAAGTATGTGTTAAATAAGTGAATAAAGTAAACCTATACCAGACACAGAGTTCCAACTAGGATGCTCCTGGTTTGCATCCTGTACTCTTTTTGTAACTTCATCCTCATAGATCATGTTAGAACATGAGTGGAGGAATTCTTGGGTGTTGGGGGTTTGTGGGTAGAGAACTCCAAAACAAGAGAGCCAGGTCTAGGGATGTAGGCTAAACTCAAGTAAGTGTATGGTTGTAAAAGATTTCCAAAGTCTGCATTAAACGCTTTTCCTTCAAGGAAAACAAACTAAAAACAAAACCGAATAACAGAAAGCCTGGCAGCAAAGCCCTTGAGTACTGTGGTTACAGAAGAATGTAGCAGATACGGCCTATAGTTTGTTGTTTCTTGTATTTTAAATAGGCCATCTTGACTGTAGAATAAAAGTAAAGTTGTTATAACGGCAAGATTCAGTGTTATCCTATTTTTTTTTGTGATTTAGAATGGTGAATCAGGAAAGGATATGGATGATGACAAAGATGCAAATAAGTCTGAGATCAGCTTGGTGTTTGAAATTGCTCTGAAACGAAATATGCCTGTCAGTTTTGAGGTATGTACTTGGTAGAGATCTTCCCATTTTTTTTTCCCCTGCTCTGTTTATTTTAAACAAATCAAATTAACTGGTATACTAGTATCCTGTAAGAGTTAATGTGCTTCTATATGTTCAAACTCAGTATTATGAAATGATCTAGGTTGTGGTGAAAATAGAAATCGTGATGATATCACAGATTTCTTCTGATTTTTTTTTTCTTTTCTGTATTAAGCCTTTGTACACATGATATTTCAATTTTAATTATAAAAGTTATTTTCTGGGTATAAGATAATTTGTGGTACCCTATAGGATTTGTTTTTTTTGTTTGTTTGTTTGTTTTTGTTTTTGTTTTGAGACAGAGTTTCACTCTTGCTACCCAGGCTGGAGTGCAATGGTGCAATCTCGGCTCATCGCAACCTCCGCCTCCTGGGTTCAGGCAATTCTCCTGCCTCAGCCTCCTGAGTAGCTGGGAGTACAGGCATGTGCTACCATGCCCAGCTCATTTTTTTTATTATTATTATTTTTAGTAGAGACGGGGTTTTATCATGTTAGCTGGGATGGTCTCGATCTTCTGACCTCGTGATCCGCCCACCTTGGCCTCCCAAAGTGCTGGGATTACAGGCGTGAACCACCATGCCAGGCCAGGATTTGGTCTTTTAAATAGGATTAAATTAAATTTATTCAAGTTAAGATTTAGTGACACATATGTTAATATCCAATTTTTTCAATTGTGTAGATGCCAAAATATGTTTCACTTTAACTAACAAAACCACTAAGAAGTAAGAATTAACGAAGCAACTCTTGACTTTACAGTTAGATAAATATGTCGCAAATATATTCATAAAATTGTATAAAATTAAAAAGTTTTTAAAAAATTATTATTATAATACTTCCCTTAGTAAGAGGTCACTAATTTTACAACTTATATCTGGAAAGTAGGCAAGAACCAAGAAAAAAAATAAACTGAAAGAGTTGGGGAGAATCTTCCTTCACATTGTATGACATTCACCTACTCGAAAGCTCCCACAGCAGGATCATCTGAGTTGTACTTAGAAACTGTTCACTTTCTCATGGACACAGTTCTGACAAGTTGTGTTACCTGAGTTCTCAGCCCACAGCAGGTTAAAAGCAGCAAAATGAGGAAGTCAGGGAGAGAATGTCCTTGAGATCCTATTGGTCCAGCAAGAAGTGATGTGGAAAATTTGGAAAATCTGTAAAAAGTAATTGCTTATACTAAAAAATTGTTGGGATTTTTAAAAAGGTTACAATGAATATGAACAGACAGTTTTATAAGTCTTAGATGTTCTGGGGAACATGAACGCATTATGGCATAGGATATCTGATGTTTATAATGGTGACCTAACATAATTAAAGGTTAGATATTTAGTATTCTCTTTTAAGTCAGTAAAACATATACTTTTTTAAATTGAGAAGAATGTCTATCAAAGTAGTTAAAATAAACAGTTTTGGTGTTTAAACTAGTAAACCTAAATTACTTGGAAAGTATGCTTATGACAAATTCCTTCTCCCTAATAATGTTGCATTATTGAGATTTGGTAGTATTTTCAGTCCTTTTCCTAATTGGAATCCAATATTAGAAGACAAAATTTCAGTGTAATGTTAAATAGTAAACTACTTAAATAGGATATCTTGTACAGGTCAGGATTTTGAAGGAGACTAAAAGTTTTGAGTCTTCAGGTTTTGGAAGGCATATCTCCTCCAAAAGCCGGCATAGTTTAAAAGTGAGAGCAGATTAAACAAGGTTTAGGAACATTACATTCATAGCTGACAGATCTATAACTCATTACTCTAGGAGTTAGGTATTTTTGGCATACCTACTTACCTTTGTAAAATCATGTCACAAGAATAAATATCCTTTTCTGTAAAACAGCCTTTGAGAGGCTTCCACAGGCATGGTGCCTTATGGTTTATAGAACTACAAGTTTCTCCAATAACCTACTCATAGATAGGAGAAAGTTAGATATGTCNAACAAAAGTTCTGTGGAGGTGGGAAAATTGAATTTTGTGAAACAAAGTAAAGATGAGCAGCATTATTCATATTAGTCTGTCAGATTTCTGCACTAAGGGGATTAAAATAAATTTCTGCATTAAAGGGATTAAAATAAAATAGATGACAGGAAATTGTGCATTTCAGCACCCTATTTTGTTATCGTAACCAAAAAAACAAAAAAGATTGTGATTTTTTAATGCTTTTTAGCCTTTGCATGTTAAAATACTGTGATTTTTAATTTAACTTTTTATATTTGCTAATTAAAAAAGAACATATGACATATAATGAAGACACATTTAAAATGCTTTATCTTAATTTAATAGAAAACTATAGTTCAAGAAAATTTAAGTTAAGCGTTTTAAACATCGACTTTTTCTTTTTATCATGCTCTGAATTCCTCCCCTTCACTTGACTCTTAATTACTCCTGTCCCTGACATTGTGTTGTAATTTTTCTCCTAACTTTGACCCCTTTTCATCTCCTTCACTGCTGTCTATTGTTTCCCTAGCACTTTGATCATAGGCATTAATCAGTTCTTACCCTTAGGCTCCTTTTTGATTCCTTTACACTTACCCTTTCCAGGTGCTTATCCACTTGCATGGTTTCAATTATTGCCTTGCAAATCTGCATCTTCAGTACCAATCAACATTTCTAGTTATTCACCTTCAGTAAACCTTCATTGATTAGTCCCATCTGCCTAGTGAATTCCTACATGATGGGCTCTTTCCAGTTTATCTCAGGTTGAATATACAGCGTCACTACTTGGATGTCCAGTAATTATCTAAAATAAAGTAGGACCTCAGTTGCACTTCTTTTTGCTTGGAAACAAACATTTTTTTAGCACTGGAGTTATATCACTCCAGTGATTTTTCGGCATTACAATTGGAAATCCACCATTTCATCAAAATCGATTGTTTATTTTGCTAAGTTGCTCAATTCAGTGGCCGTATTTCTCAGTCCTCATTTTACTTGACCTGTTAGTAGCATTAGATGCAATTAATCCCTCCCTTCTCCTTGACAGACTTTTTTCCTGTTTGGCTTTCAGGAAGGATGTTGTGCTTGCTTGGCTTTTCTCCTATCACACCCTCCCATGCAGTTCTCATTGTTTTATGCCTTTAAATACCACCCATATATATTGGTGATTCCCAACTTTTTTCTCTATCTTGGACCTCTTTCCTGAAGTCCAGACTAATAAATTCAGTTGTCCAGTTGACATCTACACTTGGATAGCTAATAGGCCTAATAATTGAACGTCTCCAAAACAGAGCCGCTGAGATCCACCCCCAGCAAACCCATTTCTTTTGCAGTCTTCACTGTCTCAATAGATGGGTAGTCCATTTTCCAGTTACTTAGTTCCAAATCCCTGATGTCACCGTGACTTCCTTCTCATATTCCATAGGCAGCCTTTGGGTAAACCCATCATCTCTACTTTCAAAATTTGTCTAGAAACCTTCACTTCTCATTCTTTTCATTGCTATACCCTAGTTCAGGCCACAGTCACCTTTCCCCTGGATTATCTCAGTAGCCTAGGAGATATCCTTGCCTCCGCATCGTTCCCCTACAGTGTGTCTTCAGAATAGTAGATGGTTATTCTAAAAGGTAAGTCAGATTATGTTACTTCTCTGTGCAAAACCTTACAGTGGCTGGTCATTTCACTCAGGGTAAAAGATGCTTACAGTGATCTGTAGGGAAGGCCTTATGGAAATCTGGTCACTTCTTCTCATCCCCCAGCTTTTTATTTCCTCGTTCTCTAAACTTTTGCCAGACAGGCCTCCTCCGAGTTACTTGAACGTGCATGGCACTCTCTTGCCTGGCTGCCCTTGCTGCTGGTATTCTCTCTGCTTCACAAATTGTCCCAGATGCCTGCATGGCTTGTTCCCTCACTTACTTCAGGTCTTTACGCAATTGATATTTTCTCAAGGAAACCTCTCTTGGCCACCCTATCTAAAACCTACCTCCCTGACACCTTTGAACCCTTTCCTGTTTACTTTTTCATACATCTATTTCTAATATACTCGATAATTCTGCATATTTATCTTATTGTTTATCTTCCCTACTCTAATGTAAGTGTTTTTGTTCATTGCTGTAGTCCCCTGTCATATAGAAGACACTCCATAAATAATTGTTGAATTAATGGATTTTTATTACGTATCTTCTTAATTTTTTCTCCTTAATTTCTTTTGGGGTTTTCTTCCTTCTTACAGCCTTTGTTATTCCTTCATATCTGCATTATTGAGCTTTTTAGTCATGCATCATTACCTCAGTCGCTGTAAAATGTATGAATATAGTACCTCCTGCTTAAGAATTGGCCTAAACTCCTTATCCTTATGCTGAATCTACTCTCCTTATTACTTTGCGTTGTACTCAGTCCATTTCTCTGCCCCTGTATTTCTATTCATAATTGTCTTCTGCAAAAAGCACAGTAATCTACATGTTGTCACCTGAACAGTCTTGCCTGTCCCAGACTCTGTTGTAGCTTCACCAGACCATTCGCTTACTTCTGTCAAAATCTAACTGAAAACTTCTCACCAGGAAGTCTCCTGTGATATGATTAAATAATATTTACTGTATTGTTTTATATTTAATGTTGTATTCTATATGTGTTTTTCATGGAGATCAGGATAAGCTATTATCTGTAGATGTATTGACTCACATTTTATCCAAAATGTATATTTTTGAGGTTAAAATTGTATTAAGAGTATAGTACATTATATAATTGGTATCATTTAAAACAAAATAAGTTATGAATCATTATAGAATTGTTTTATTAAACTAACTTTAATGTTTTTATTTTCTTATTTTAGGTATCATTGCCCGATGCCTAAGATCTTTTATGTTCAGCTCACTGTAGGAAATAATGAATTTTTTGGAGAAGGAAAGACTCGGCAAGCTGCTAGACACAATGCTGCAATGAAAGCCCTCCAAGCACTACAGAATGAACCTATTCCAGAAAAGTCATCTCAGGTGTGGGGCTGCTGCATATGACAGTCTCTTCTTTAAACTTTCCCAGTGAGATTATTGGGAAGACGAATCTGTGCATTTTATAATTAAAATAAATAATCTGTTCTGATAGGGAAGAATATTAGAGTGAAGACCTGCTAAGATTTGCATCTCAGATGGTCTACCATAATTGACTCATGTGTTCCTGCAGGATAACTTTACCTTTGGTTCCTCCCTCATGTTCACTTCCCAGGCAACTGGGGATTTGGGGATGTATATGAGGATGAGAAATAACATTGATTTGCCTTACATTTTATACTCTGTCTACTGAATATAGATTACATTGTGTGAATCTAGAATCAAGGATTTAAAGTGGAGGAGATTTTATGGATTTTTCAGTCCTCCTTTGTTTTACAAATGAGGATGTTGAGGCTGTTCTTGAGTAATCTCACTCATTCTCATGGCTTCAGCTACTTTCTCTATTGAGTCCAAAACAGTATCTGTAGCTCAGGCATGTCCTATACATGTACAGTGAGCTTCTTACTGGACTTTTCCACTTAGTTATTTCAAACTCTGCAGTTCAGCCTCTACAGTTTTCCTTTCTCCAAACTGTTTGTTTCTCCTTTGATATTTATCTTAATGGATAGATTATGACAGGTGTTTTTCTGCTTGTACTCTTTCATGAGAGCTCCTATTTCTTTACCTGTTTTCCCACTAGATCATACACCTCTTGACAGCAGGAATACTGTCTCTAATAGTTATAGTAGGTTCAGCATGTATGAGGCCCTCCAGAAGTATGTGTTAAATAAGTGAATAAAGTAAACCTATACCAGACACAGAGTTCCAACTAGGATGCTCCTGGTTTGCATCCTGTACTCTTTTTGTAACTTCATCCTCATAGATCATGTTAGAACATGAGTGGAGGAATTCTTGGGTGTTGGGGGTTTGTGGGTAGAGAACTCCAAAACAAGAGAGCCAGGTCTAGGGATGTAGGCTAAACTCAAGTAAGTGTATGGTTGTAAAAGATTTCCAAAGTCTGCATTAAACGCTTTTCCTTCAAGGAAAACAAACTAAAAACAAAACCGAATAACAGAAAGCCTGGCAGCAAAGCCCTTGAGTACTGTGGTTACAGAAGAATGTAGCAGATACGGCCTATAGTTTGTTGTTTCTTGTATTTTAAATAGGCCATCTTGACTGTAGAATAAAAGTAAAGTTGTTATAACGGCAAGATTCAGTGTTATCCTATTTTTTTTTGTGATTTAGAATGGTGAATCAGGAAAGGATATGGATGATGACAAAGATGCAAATAAGTCTGAGATCAGCTTGGTGTTTGAAATTGCTCTGAAACGAAATATGCCTGTCAGTTTTGAGGTATGTACTTGGTAGAGATCTTCCCATTTTTTTTTCCCCTGCTCTGTTTATTTTAAACAAATCAAATTAACTGGTATACTAGTATCCTGTAAGAGTTAATGTGCTTCTATATGTTCAAACTCAGTATTATGAAATGATCTAGGTTGTGGTGAAAATAGAAATCGTGATGATATCACAGATTTCTTCTGATTTTTTTTTTCTTTTCTGTATTAAGCCTTTGTACACATGATATTTCAATTTTAATTATAAAAGTTATTTTCTGGGTATAAGATAATTTGTGGTACCCTATAGGATTTGTTTTTTTTGTTTGTTTGTTTGTTTTTGTTTTTGTTTTGAGACAGAGTTTCACTCTTGCTACCCAGGCTGGAGTGCAATGGTGCAATCTCGGCTCATCGCAACCTCCGCCTCCTGGGTTCAGGCAATTCTCCTGCCTCAGCCTCCTGAGTAGCTGGGAGTACAGGCATGTGCTACCATGCCCAGCTCATTTTTTTTATTATTATTATTTTTAGTAGAGACGGGGTTTTATCATGTTAGCTGGGATGGTCTCGATCTTCTGACCTCGTGATCCGCCCACCTTGGCCTCCCAAAGTGCTGGGATTACAGGCGTGAACCACCATGCCAGGCCAGGATTTGGTCTTTTAAATAGGATTAAATTAAATTTATTCAAGTTAAGATTTAGTGACACATATGTTAATATCCAATTTTTTCAATTGTGTAGATGCCAAAATATGTTTCACTTTAACTAACAAAACCACTAAGAAGTAAGAATTAACGAAGCAACTCTTGACTTTACAGTTAGATAAATATGTCGCAAATATATTCATAAAATTGTATAAAATTAAAAAGTTTTTAAAAAATTATTATTATAATACTTCCCTTAGTAAGAGGTCACTAATTTTACAACTTATATCTGGAAAGTAGGCAAGAACCAAGAAAAAAAATAAACTGAAAGAGTTGGGGAGAATCTTCCTTCACATTGTATGACATTCACCTACTCGAAAGCTCCCACAGCAGGATCATCTGAGTTGTACTTAGAAACTGTTCACTTTCTCATGGACACAGTTCTGACAAGTTGTGTTACCTGAGTTCTCAGCCCACAGCAGGTTAAAAGCAGCAAAATGAGGAAGTCAGGGAGAGAATGTCCTTGAGATCCTATTGGTCCAGCAAGAAGTGATGTGGAAAATTTGGAAAATCTGTAAAAAGTAATTGCTTATACTAAAAAATTGTTGGGATTTTTAAAAAGGTTACAATGAATATGAACAGACAGTTTTATAAGTCTTAGATGTTCTGGGGAACATGAACGCATTATGGCATAGGATATCTGATGTTTATAATGGTGACCTAACATAATTAAAGGTTAGATATTTAGTATTCTCTTTTAAGTCAGTAAAACATATACTTTTTTAAATTGAGAAGAATGTCTATCAAAGTAGTTAAAATAAACAGTTTTGGTGTTTAAACTAGTAAACCTAAATTACTTGGAAAGTATGCTTATGACAAATTCCTTCTCCCTAATAATGTTGCATTATTGAGATTTGGTAGTATTTTCAGTCCTTTTCCTAATTGGAATCCAATATTAGAAGACAAAATTTCAGTGTAATGTTAAATAGTAAACTACTTAAATAGGATATCTTGTACAGGTCAGGATTTTGAAGGAGACTAAAAGTTTTGAGTCTTCAGGTTTTGGAAGGCATATCTCCTCCAAAAGCCGGCATAGTTTAAAAGTGAGAGCAGATTAAACAAGGTTTAGGAACATTACATTCATAGCTGACAGATCTATAACTCATTACTCTAGGAGTTAGGTATTTTTGGCATACCTACTTACCTTTGTAAAATCATGTCACAAGAATAAATCTTATTTTTCATCCAGCAGCTTTTGAGAGGCTTCCACAGGCATGGTGCCTTATGGTTTATAGAACTACAAGTTTCTCCAATAACCTACTCATAGATAGGAGAAAGTTAGATATGTCTGTAATTATATACAAACTATCATTCTAGATGGCCAATCTAATATGCTATCTAATGATATCTTTGATGTTCTTAAATTTGTGCTTCCTAAGACATGGAAAAACTGTAATCAGAATTGTCGGTTTTAAAGTAATAAAAAATCATTTTGACTATGAATCAAATGTGTTTATTTAGATTTCTTCTGTTTCAACTGCATTTAGCATCAAGTGTCATAAATAAATAGTCCCAGTATAATACCTTCATAATAGCTTTCTTAAAGAAATACTATAATTTTGGGATAATACCAATTTTGATTTTGATACGAATATTAAGTCATTCTGTAAGAATACATCTGAAGTGCCTATACATTATTTAATATTTTACTCATGTTTATTAGGTTATTAAAGAAAGTGGACCACCACATATGAAAAGCTTTGTTACTCGAGTATCAGTAGGAGAGTTCTCTGCAGAAGGAGAAGGAAATAGCAAAAAACTCTCCAAGAAACGCGCTGCAACCACCGTCTTACAGGAGCTTAAAAAACTTCCACCTCTTCCTGTGGTGGAAAAGCCAAAACTGTTTTTTAAAAAACGCCCTAAAACAATAGTAAAGGTAAGTTTATATTTGTGAACATCAGTCAGTTTTACTAAATAAATATTATGGTAGCTAAAGATAAGCGTTTTCTATAAGGCAAGTCCCCTAACTTATGGATTATATGTAGTCCTGAAATCAGGGCAGGACATGTAACTCTAAATTAATGACAATTCTGTTTTGCTTTTTAGACACCTGTTTTACCTGCATTTGTTCATCAAATAATCATAATACCTTAGATATTTATAGGTTTTTTTGTTGTTTAAAAAGTGCTTTTCCATTCATGTCACCTTGCTCCTCATGACCATGTAAGGTAGATGATGTTAGCCCTCATTTTACAAATAAGATTTTATAAAACATATTCAAAGGGTTTGCTCATTTTTATTCAGCAATCATGTTGAACCACCTGAACTGCTCTGATCTCTAATCCAGTGTTCTTTCTGCACACAAGGCTGTTACATAGTAACTTCTTAGGATATCATGAAATTTAAACAGGATACAAAAAAAATCATATGAATAATATAATGAGGATAGCTACAGCAGCTGGAAATCGTAAAGCACTCCATCTGCCAGACTTTGTCCCAACACTTTGCATGCTTTAATCACGTTTAATCCACATAGCAACCATATGAAGTAGATGGTGTTATTTTGTTGCCATTCGTTCAGATGTGTATACCTTGCCAAAGAAGAATATGGAGCATATAGCTTTTCAAAATATTGTGACTCTTTCATTTATTGGATCAGAATTTATTCACATTAATAAGAGAAAAAAGGTAAATATCAGAGGAATGAGATGAATCAGCATTTAGTATAGGACAGTGTCCATGAATACTTGACACATATGACGTGTGGAGTTAAGAGTTCTGTGTTTCTAGAGAAAGCTTTAAATTGGCAGCATTTCACTTGCTGGCTCATCCTCACTGATTTAGCAGACTTCTGATCAGGCTGTACAAATGAAGGATTACAGATAAGAAATATCTTTAATCTCGATGGATTTCTTTTCTTTTGATTGCACAGTGGCAAAATTTAGGTTTATAGTTTTATACCTTTGTACCTTTGTTTTATTTAAAAACACCTACATACATACATATAAAAATAACTACTTAAATACTTGTTTTTAATGAATACTGACATTACTTCACTTAGAAATACATTACTTAGGTAATGCATTCCCTGAACTGGCATTATATATTATATGTAAGGTAGACTAAAAATAAATGCAAATAGATACACTTATTATGAGTCATAGTGGTTCCCAAGAGGACTGGTGCTTTCATTCAGATGCTCATCTTATACAGTCAGGGAGTAGAATATAGCTATTAAGAGAATGACCTTTGGAGTCAGTTTTGAGTATGAATCCCTGAGCAAGTTACCTAACTTTTTAAAATATTTATTCATTTATAAAGTGGGAATAATAATTGACCTTGCTACGTGGGATTGTTGATAAGTATTAACTAAAACAATGCACAAAATGCATTAGTAATATTAAGTATTCATTGTTACTAGTGATAAAGCAACTACTGTAATAAGGAATACATATTAGCTATCGGTATTTTGTACCTAATACTACCTATTCCCATTTTATGTGTATGTGAATATATCCATGAACTGTTTTCTTAAATCTATTAATATATAAAATTTTTGGCTTTTCTATGATAGAAGAACAGCATTTTATGTTGGAATAGTGGCCCAAAACTGGTCACAATAACTTCCATCTAATCTATTAAACTAAGTCTTGATAAATTAAGAATAATATACCAGGCTGGGCACGGTGGCTCACACTGTAATCCCAGCAATTTGGGAGGCTTAAGTGGGTGGATCATTTGAGGCCCAAAGTTTGAGACCAGTGTGGCCAACATGGCGAAACTTCGTCTTTCCTAAAAGTACAAAAATTCGGTGGCTGTGGTGGCGCGTGCCTATAATCCTAGGTACAGCTCAGGAGGCTGAGGCACGAGAATCACTTGAACCTAGGAAGCAGAGGTTGAAGTGAGCCGAGATCACTGTGACTGCACTCCAGCCTGGAAGACAGAGTGAGATTCTGTCTCAAAATAATAATGATAATAACAACAACAACAACTATTAGGCTAGAAAAGATCTGTACATTTCTATAGTAGCATATAAATCTAACTCTTGTTTTAACTATAGCTATTTAAAAGCAAGATGATAATTTAAATGTTATTCCCTAGAGGCGGGAGATAGGAGAAACATTTTAAATTCTCAATTATTTGCTACTGCTTCCAGTATATAAGCAATATTATCCCAGAGTTTCCATCCTATGCATCCTTCAGATCACAGCATAAATTTGGCCTTTTTAGGGACTCCTCTGGTCCTCTCCTACTCCCAGACTAGGTTAGCCTTCTGCATTTTTCCTCACATATACCACCTTTGGAGTTACTTTTGCCGTATCTGTCTTTTGTTAAATCCTGTAGATACTCTCTGAAATGTAAGATTATTTTGAGAGAACAACATCTGTATAATGAGTTGGGATCTAGATAATTTTAAGTATGTTCATACCTTATAATGTGCCAGTAAATGGATCAGCTTGGAATAGTATCCTGGTTTTCCGCATTGTCCACACTTCCTTGTATAGCTTATACATCAAGGGTGTATAGTTCCTTATACTCAGTGGAAGCAGAGAAAAATATCTATGATGGTTTACCTTGGTTTTATTTAAAGTAAATAAAACAATCACATTGTCTCAGTTGATTCTCTTAATCACGCTGTAATGTAGCATTCATTTCTGCCTTACAGATGAAGCCCTTTATGTTTAAGAAAACTATCCAAGATCCTGTAGCAGAGTTAGCTTTCAGACCCAGTTGTCATGTCTGACTCCAGTGCCCATTTGACACTGGTTAATTGTGGGCTTTGGGATTTTAAGATTCACTGTGTAGGGTTATCCTGTTAACATGTACAACTGCCCTGATAATGTCTTTGTGTTTACATTCTGTTTTTAAGTGTAATTCTCCTCTATAAGATAAGACTTCAAACAGGGCTTTCCAGTCTTGGAGATCAGATGTTCTGGACACAGTTTTTACAAGACTGTCCTTATTGATATATAGAATGATAAAAGATTTGCTGTCCAAGGAATAACTTAATTGTCAAGGGTGCTGGTAGTTGATTTCAGTCAGAGCAAGAAACCAAGTCCCCTCACTGCCCACTTTTTTTTTTTTTTTTTTTTTTGAGACAGGGTCTCACTCTGTGTCCCAAGCTGGAATGCAGTGGCATCATGATCTCTGCTGACTACAACCTCTGCATCCTGGGTTCAAACAATTCCCCCATGTCATCCAGAGTAGCTGGGACTAGTCGTGTGCCACCACACCCAGCTAATTTTAGTATTTTTTGGTAGAGATGGGGTTTTACTATGTTGCCCAGGCTGGTCTTGAACTTCTGACCTCAAATGATCTGCCTGCCTTGGCCTCCCAAAATTGTTTTTTTGTTTGTTTGTTTTTGAGACAGGGTCTCACTCCTGTTGCCCAGGCTAGATTACAGTGGTACTGTCTTGGCTCACTGCAGCCTTGATTTTCTGGTCTTAGGTGACCCTCCCAACTCTGGAACTACAGGCACAATACCACCATGCCCAGCTAATTTTTTTATTTTTTGTAGAGACAGGGTTTTGCCATGTTTTGCAGGCAGTCTCAAACTCCTGGGCTCAAGTGATCTGCCTACCTCATGCTGGGATTACAGGTCAGAGCCACTGCGCCCAGCCCCAAGCCATTCTTGATGTATGCAGAAATCCATCATTATCTAAATGGATTTGTGTATCTGATTCTTTGTCAGTGGAATCTATATCAACAGTAATGTCTGTGGAACTCACAGACGTTCTTAGAGTCAAATTAAACAGAAATGAAGACAGTATACCACGGAAAACACATTCCTATTTAACATCTTCATGAACTGGGCATACTACTTCTAGTGCTGGACTCAGAGCTTCTCTTTACCTTTTCATTGGGACCTCAATCTTAGACTTATAAATTATTATGTGGATTTGTCTTTTCTCATCAGTCCTTCTTCATTCCCCTTATAATTTATTAATTTTTATTTTTCAGGATATAAGTAGAAATTGAAAACAGCATTTTATCAAAAGCTAAAAGTTTCCTTTTGCTTTTTCTTTTCCCTTCATTTAACCATTGCAACAGTGAAGTTCTCAGTCTTTTTCCTCTTACTCTTTCCCTAAGCTGTTCTTCTACTTCTAGGTGTTCAATTCCATCTTTATATAGATGATTCCCAAATACTCTATGCTCTATGCTGCCTATTAGACATCTCCACTTACTGTTTCACAGGTGCCTCAGATTTCATACCAAATTCATCATGTTCCCTTCTAAACCCCTTTCTCCTGCAGCATCCTTTATCTCAGCGACTGGCACTAACATCTGCGGAAACTGCTGGAGATCATTTTTAACTTCTTTTTTTTTTTTTTTGGAGACGGAGTTTTGCTTGTTGCCCAGGCTGGAGTGCAGTGGTGCAATCTCAGCTCACGGCAGCTTCTACCTCCTGGGTTCAAGCAATTCTCATGCCTCAGTTTCTGAGTAACTGGGATTACAGGCACCCACCACCATGCCTAGCTAATTTTATATTTTTAGTAGAAACAGGAGTTCATCATGTTGGCCAGGCTGGTCTTGAACTCCTGACTTTAGTCGATCCACCTGCCTTGGCCTCCCAAAGTGCTAGGATTACAGGTATGAGCCACCACGCCCGGCCTTTAACTTTCTTAATTCTTATGTCTCATCAGTCATTAGACTATTGATTCTGTCACCTAATATTTCTGGTATTTTTTTTTTTTGAGGCGGAGTCTCACTGTGTTGTCTACACTGGAGTGCAGTGGCATGATCTTGGATCACTGCAGTCTGCAACCTCTGCCTCCCAGGATTCCAGTGATTCTCCTGCCTCAGCCTCCTGAGTAACTGGGATTGCAGGTGTACGCCACCACACCTGGCTAATTTTTGTATTTTTAGTAGAGACGGGGTTTCACCATGTTGATCAGGCTGGTCTCGAACTCCTGACCTCGTGATCCACCTGCCTTAGCCTCCCAAAGTGCTGGGATTAACAGGCATGAGCCACTGTGCAGGGTGTTCTCACCTAATATTTTTTTAAGCTGGTTCCTTTTTTTCCATCTTTTCTACCGCTCTTTGGTCCAACTCACAGTCATCTCTTACCTAAACTACTACAGTAAGGTTTTAACTGGCTACAAGTACTTTTGACACCAAATGATCTTTTAAAAAGTATGATCTTTTAGAGGCACTGTCTAATCATATCATGCCTCTGCTTAAAATCTTTTTGTAATTTTCTTGCTCTTTGGATAAAGTCCAAAATCCAAAACATAGTTTGAAAGACCATGAGGGATCTGCCTGGAGGCTGTACCTGCAGCACCAAACTAGACATTGATTGTCAAGACGAAATGGCAGCAATCATCTCGAAAAGCTAAGACTGCACAGTGGCTCTTATATAAGTTTAGTGCAGGCCAATCAAGATAATGAACCTATGTGTTGCTCACGCTTGTAATCCCAGTGCTTTGGGAGGTAGGCAGATCATGAGGTCACGAGTTCGAGACTAGCCTGGCCAACCTGGTGAAACACCCCATCTCTACTGAAAATACAAAAAATTAGCTGGGCGTGGTGGCAGGTGCCTGTAATCCCAGCTACTCAGGAGGCTGAGGCAGGAGAATTTCTTGAACCTGGGAGGTGCAGCACTCCAGCCTGGGCAACAGAGTGAGACTTTGCCTCAAAAAAAAAAAAAAAAAAAAAAAGTTTAGTGTAATGTATAATCTGTAATGTAGTGATTATTCTTATCTCTTCTGATAGTAGAGACAAGAATAAATTTTCACAAGTGGAAGTAAAGCTTTGACCATATAATAGATGCAAACTTTTATTTCTAGGAAAAATACGTGAAGAAAGTTCATATGTAGAAAGAGAATTTGGTTTCAAAGGATTTTTGCTTTTATGTTGTAATATATGCCAAAAGCTATATATAAATTTGTATATAAGTCAAAAAGCATACTAAGTAAGTGTGAGAAAGACCTACTGCCCAAGTGGAGTATAAAACATTTCTCAATAAGGCTTAACGCTCTCTGTATGCTCCCCTTCCATCACACCCTCATGCAGCCTTCCCTAGGCAAACACGATCATTAGTGTTTCATGATCATTTCCTACCTTACAGTTTTACTATGTTATTTTTCTTAAAAAGTGGCATTTGTTTAGTTCCTTTAAACAACTTTATTGAGGTCTAATTGACATAGAGTGACTTGGACATATTTAAAGTACGCCGTTTGATATGTTTTCATATTTGTTTGCATGTGTAAAACCATGACCACATTCAAGATAATGAACCTATGTGTATTTTCCTTATGCCCCTTTGTAATCTTCTACCTTCATTTGCCAAGATAACAGTCTTATTTTGGCTGGCTTCTTTACCCCAGCATAATTAATTTTGAGATTCATCCTTATTGTTGCGTGTATGAATTAGTGGTTCTGTGTTTTTGCAGGTAATACTTCATTGGTATGGTATACCACCACTTGATTATCCATTGACCTGTCAGTGGATATTTGGGGTGTTTCTAATTTTTAGTTTGTTACTCATAAAACAGCGATGAACATTTTTGTATATATCTTAATAGCATATGCATTCATTTCTATTGGGTAAGTCCTTCAAAGTGGTATGGCTTGGTCGTTTAGTAGGTATATAGTCAACTTTAGTTTTTTGAAGTTGTAGCATCTGTGCTCTTTTACACTCTCATCAGCAGAGTGTGAGAACTCCAGTTGTTTCACATCCTTGCTATCACTTAGCATAGTTTTTACAATTTCAGATATTCACCTACATAGGTATTGATATCTCCTTTTGGTTTTAATTTACATTTCCTCTGTGGCTGATGATATTGAGAATTTTTTATGTGTTTAGTGTCACATGAGGCCAAATGAAGTGTTTATTTTTTATTTATATATATATATATATATATATATATATATATTATTGCCTTTTAGGTTCTAGGATACATGTAAAGAACATGCAGGATTATTGCATAGGTACATACATGGCAATGTGGTTTGCTGCTTCCATCCCCATCACTTATATCTGGCATTTCTCCCCATGTTATCCCTCCCCAACTTCCCACCCCCCACCATCCCTCCCCTAGTTCCCCTCGACAGACCCCAGTGTGTGAGGCTCCCTTTGTCCATGTGTTCTCATTGTTCAACATCTGCCTATGAGTGAGAACATGCGTGTTTTTCTGTTCTTGTGTCAGTTTGCTGAGAATGATGGTTTCCAGATTCATCCATGTCCCTACAAAGGATATGAACGCATCATTTTTTATGGCTGCATAGTATTCCATGGTGTATATGTGCCACATTTTCCCTGTCCAGTCTATCATCAATGGGCATTTGGGTTGGTTCTATGTCTTTACTGTTGTAAACAGTGCCGTAGTGAACGTATGTATACATATGTCTTTATAATAGAACAATTTATAATCCTTTGGATATATAACCAGTAATGGCATTGCTGGGTCAAATGGAATTCCTATTTGTAGGTCCTTGAGGAATCACCACACTGTCTTCCACAATGGTTGAAATAATTTACACTTCCATCAACAGTGTAAAAGTGTTCCTATTTCTCCACATCCTCTCCAGCATCTGTTGTCTCCAGATTTTTTAAGGAACGCCATTCTAACTGGCATAAGATGGTATCTCAGTGTAGTTTTGATTTGCATTTCTCTAATGACCAGTGATGATCAGCATTTTTTCATATGTTTGTTGGCCTCATGTATGTCTTCTTTTGTAAAGTGTCTGTTCGTATCTTTTGCCCACTTTTGAAGGGTTTGTTTGTTTTTTTCTTGTAAATCTGTTTTAGTTCTTTGTAGATTTTGGGTGTAAGTCCTTTGTCAGATGGGTAGATTGCAAAAATTTTTTCCCATTCTGTTGGTTGCTGGTTCACTCTAATGGTTGTTTCTTTTACCGTACAGAAGCTCTGGAGTTTAATTGGGTCCCATTTGTCTATTTTGGCTTTTGTTGTCAATGCTTCTGGTGTTTTAGTCATGAAGTCCTTGCCTATGCCTGTGTCCTGAATCGTTTTCCCTAGGTTTTCTTCTAAGGTTTTTATAGTTTTAGGTCTTATGTATAAGTCTTTAATCCATCTGGAGGTAATTTTAGTGTAAGGTGTCAGGAAGGGGGCCAGTCTCTGCATTCTGCACATGGCTAGCCAGTTTTCCCAACAACATTATTAAACAGGGAATCCTTTCCCCATTGCTTGTTTTTGTGAGGTTTGTCAAAGATCAGATGGTTATAGATGTGTGGCGTTGCCTCCAAGGCCTCTGTTCTGTTCCATTGGTCTATATCTCTGTTTTAGTATCAGTACCATGCTGTTTTGATTACCGTAGCTTGTAGTATAGTTTGAAGTCAGGTAGTGTGATGCCCCCAGCTTTGTTCTTTTTGCTTAAAATTGACTTGGCTATGCAGGCTCTCTTTTGGTTCCATATGAAGTTTAAGGTGGTTTTTTCCAGTTCTGTGAAGAAGGTCATAGGTAGCTTGATGGGGATAGCATTGAATCTATGAATTACTTTGGGCAGTATGGCGATTTTCACGATATTGATTCTTCCTAACCATGAGCATGGAATGTTTCTCCATCTGTTTGTATCCTCTCTTATTTCGTTGAGCAGTAGTTTATAGTACTCCTTGAAGAGGTCTCTTACATCCTTTGTTAGTTGTATTCCTAGGTATTTTATTCTCTTTGTAGCAATTGTGAATGGCAGTTCCTTCTTGATTTGGCTCTCTTTAAGTCTGTTATTGGTGTATAGGAATGCTTGTGTTTTTTGCACATCGATTTTGTATCCTGAGACAGCTGAAGTTGCTTATCAGTTTAAGGAGATTTTGGACTGAGACGATAGGGTCTTCTAAATATACAATCATGTCGTCTGCAAATAGAGACAGTTTGACTTCCTCCTTTCCTAATTCAATACACTTTATTTCTTTTCTTGACTGATTGCTCTGGCTAGAACTTCTGATACTATATTGAATAGGAGTGGTGAGAGAGGGCATCCTTGTCTAGTGCCAGATTTCAAAGGGAATGCTTCCAGTTTTTGCCCATTCAGTATGATATTGGCTGTGGGTTTGTCGTAAATAGCTTTTATTATTTTGAGCTACATTCGTTTGCTACCTAGTTTATTGAGAGTTTTTAGCCTAAAGCGCTGCAGAATATTGTTGAAGACCTTCTCTGCATATGAGATAATCATGTGGTTTTTGTCTTTGGTTCTGTTTATGTGGTGAATTACATTTATAGACATGCGTATGTTGAACCAGCCTTGCATCCCCGGGATGAAGCCTACTTGATCGTGATGGATAAGCTTTTTGATGTGGTGTTGCAATCAGTTTGCCAATATTTTATTGAAGATTTTTGCATCTGTATTCATCATGGATATTGGGCTGAAATTTTCTTTTCTTGTTGAGTCTCTGCCGGGTTTTGGTATCAGGATGATGTTGGTCTCATAAAGTGATTTGGAGAGGATTCCCTCTTTTTGGATTGTTTGGAATAGTTTCAGAAGGAATAGTACCAGCTCCTCTTTTTATGTCTGGTAGAATTTGGCTGTGAATCAATCTGGATCTGGGCTTTTTTTGGTTGGTAAGCTATAAATTGCTGCCTCAACTTCAGCCGTTGTTATGGTCTATTCAGGGTTTCGACTTCTTGGTTTACACTTGGGAGGGTGTAAGCATCCAGTAATTTATCCATTTCTTCCAGGTTTACTGGTTTATGTGCATAGAGTTGTTTGTAGTAATCTCTAATGATGGTTTGAATTTCTATGAAGTGGTGATATCCCCTTTATCGTTTTTTATTGTGTCTATTTGATTCTTCTCTCTTTTCTTTTTTATTAACCTGGCTAGTGGTCTATCTGTTTTGTTGATCTTTTCAAAAAACCAGCTCCTGGATTTATTCATTTTTTGAAAGGTTTTTTTGTGTCTCTATATCCTTCAGTTCTGCTTTGATCTTAGTTCTTGTCTTCTGCTAGCTTTTGAGTTTTTTTGATCCTGCTCCTCTAGGTCTTTCAATTTTGATGACAGGGTGTTGATTTTAGGTCTTTCCTTGCTTCTCATGTGGGCATTTATTGCTATATATTTTCCTCTAGACACTGCTTTAAATGTGTCCTGGAGATTCTGGTCCGTTGTGTCTTCGTTCTCATTGGTTTCAAAGAACATCTTTATTTCTGCCTTCATTTCATTGTTTATCCAGTCAACATTCAAGAGTCAGTTGTTAGCTTCCATGAAGTTGTGTGGTTCTGAGTTATTTTCTGAATTTTGAGTACTAACTTGATTGCACTGTGGTCTGAGAGACTGTTTGTTATGATTTGCGTTCTTTTGCATTTGCTGGGGAGTGATTTACTTCCAATTATGTGGTCAGTGTTAGAGTAGGTGTGATGTGGTGCTGAGAAGAGTGTATATTCTGTGGATTTGGGGTGGAGAGTTTTGTAAATGTCTATTAGGTTTGCTTGGTCCAGATCTGAGTTCAAGTCCTGGATATCCTTGTTAATTTTCTGTCTCGTTGATCTGTCTTATATGGACAGTGGAGTGTTAAAGTCTCCCACTATTATTGTGTGGGAGTCTAAGACTCTTTGTAGGTCATTAAGAACTTGCTTTATGTATCTGGGTGCTCCTGTATTGGGTCCATATCTATTTAGGATCATTAGCTCTTCTTGTTGCATTGATCCTTTTACCATTATGTAATGTCCTTCTTTGTCTCTTTTGATCTTTGTTGGTTTAAAGTCTATTTTATCAGAGACTAGGATTGCAACTCCTGCTTTTTTTGCTCTCCATTTGCTTGGTAGATCTTCCTCCATCCCTTTATTTTGAGCCTGTGTGTATCCTTGCATGTGAGATGGGTTTCCTGGATACAGCACACCATGGGTTTTGACTTTTTATCCAATTTGCCAGTCTGTGTCTTTTGATTGGGGCATTTAGCCCATTTACATTTAAGGTTGATATTGTTGTGTGTGAATTTGATCCTGCCGTTTTGATGTTAGCTGGTTGTTTTGCCCATTAGTTGACGCAGTTTCTTCATTGTGTCAATGCTGTTTACTGTTTGGTACGTTTTTGGAGTGACTGGTACTGTTGTTTCTTTCTATGTTTAGTGCCTCTTTCCAGAGCTCTTGTAAAGCAGGCCTGGTGGTGCTGAAATCTCTGAGCAATTGCTTGTTTTTAAAGGATTTTATTTCTCCTTGGCTTATGAAGCTCAATTTGGCTGGATATGAAATTCTAGGTTGAAAGTTCTTTTCTTTAAGGATGTTGAATATTGGCCCCCACTCTCTTCTGGCTTGTAGGGTTTCTGCCAAGAGATCTGCTGTGAATCTGATGGGCTTCCCTTTGTGGGTAACCCAACGTTTCTCTCTGGCTGCCCTTAGCATTTTCTCCCTCATTTCAACCCTGGTGAATCTGACGATTATGTGCCTTGGGGTTGCTCTTCTTGAGGAATATGTTTGTGATGTTCTCTGTATTTCCTGGACTGTAATATTGGCCTTGCTAGGTTGGGAAAATTCTCCTGGATAATATCCCGAAGACTGTTTTCCACCTTGGATTCATTCTTTCCGCCACATTCAGGTACACCTATCAAATGTAGATTAGGTCTTTTCAGATAAACCCATATTTCTTGGAGGCTTTGTTCATTTCTTTTTACTCTTTTTTCTCTAATCTTGCCTTCTCGTTTTATTTCATTGAGTTGATCTTCAATCTCTGATATCCTTTATTCTTCTTGGTTGATTCGTCTATTGAAACTTGTGTATGCTTCGCAAAGTTCTTGTGTTGTTTTTTAGCTCCCTCAATTCATTTATATTCCTCTCTAAGCTGTTTATTCTTGTTAGCATTGTGTCAAACTTTTTTCACTGTTCTTAGTTTCTTTGCATTGGGTTAGAACATGATCTTTTAGCTCAGAGAAGCTTGTTATTACCCACCTTCTGAAGCCTGTTGCTGTTAATTTATCAGACTCATTCTCCATCCAGCCTTGTTCCGTTGCTGGTGAGGAGTTGTGATCCCTGGAGGAGGAGAGTCGTTCTGGTTTTGGATATTTTCATCCTTATTACGCTGGTTTCTTCCCATCTTTGTGGATTTATCTACATGGTCTTTGTGGTTGGTTGCTTTCAGATAGGGTCTTTGAGTTGACGTCCTTTTTGTTGCTCATGAAGTTATTTCTTTCTGTTTTTTAGTTTTTCCTTCTAACAGGCACCACTGCTGTAGGACTGCTGGAGGTCCACTCCAGATCCTGCTTGCCTGGGGATCACCTGCAGTGGCTGCAGAACAGTAAGGGTTGCTGCCAGTTTCTTCTTCTCTTATCTTTGTCCCAGAAGGCTACTGCCAGATGTGAGCCTGAGCTCTCCTGTATGAGGTGTCTCTTTGGTTATGTGGAGGTTGGGGAGCTGCTTGAGGAGACAGTCTGTCCCTTATAGGAGCTCAAGTGCTGATTGTGAGCTCTTGTTGTTCTGTTCAGAGCTCCTGGGCAGGTACATTTATGTCTGCTACAGCGGAACTCATAACCGCCTTTTTTTCCTAGGTGATCTGCTCTGAGGAGGTGGGGCTTCATTTATAAGTTCCTGTCTGTCTGCTGCCTTTTTTCAGAGATGCCCTGCCCAACAAGGAGGTAGTCTAGTCACAGTCTGCCAGCAGAGGCGTTGCTGAGCTGCCATGGGCTCTGCCCAGCTGCTATGTGAACTTCCTTGCAGTTTTGTTTATAGTAGTATAGTTAGAACTGCCTTGGTAATGGCAGTCTGCCTCAGTAATGGTGGACTGTCTCTGTAATGGTGGACTGCCTCAGTAATGGTACATTGCCTCGGTGATGGCGGACTTCCTCAGTAATGGTGGACTGCCTCAGTAATGGTGGACTGCCTCAGTAGTGGTGGACTGCCTTGATAATGGCAGAAACTCTTCCCCCCCCAGAGCTGGATGTCCCGGGTCCAGCTGTGCTTGCTATGAAACTCAATCCAGAGCGTTTCAGATTGCTGGTCTTTGTGGATGTGGGAGCAGCTGAGCCAGATCACCTGGCTCCCTGTTTCAGCCCCATTTTTTTGAGTTGAACGAGCGACTCTGTCTCCCAGGCGTTCCAGTTGTCAGTTGAAACAGCTACTGCATTTGTGTGAGTTTTTGTGTGGAGACCCACTCTGCCGGCTGAAACAGCCCGGCTGGAGACTCCTGTTGCTTTTCTGCCCAGGAATCTCCTGGTCTGTGGGCAGTAAAAATTCATTTGGAAATGCAGTGATCACTCACCCTCTGCGTTTTCGCTGGGAACTGCACTCCAGAGCTGTTCCTATTTGGCCATCTTGGATCTATTTATTTATTTATTTTGAGACAAGTCGCACTCTGTCGCCCAGGTTGGAATGTAGTGGCGCAATCTCGGCTTACCGCAACCTCTGCCTCCTGGGTCCAATCAATGCCCCTGCCTCAGCCTCCCGAGTAGCTGCAACTACAGGCGCCCGCCACCACGCCTGGCTACTTTTTTTTGTATTTTTAGTAGAGATCAGGTTTCACCATGTTAGCCAGGATGGTCTCTATCTCCTGACCTCGTGATCTGCCTGCCTCGGCCTCCCAAAGTGCTGGGATTACAGGTGTGAGCCACTGCACCTGGCCATGAAGTGTTTATTTAAATCTTTTGCCAGCTTAAAAAATATTAATTGCTTTTTTCAAATAATGATAAATTTATTGAATTTTTAGAGGTCCTTGTACATTCTAGATACGGGTGCTTTATCACATGTAGTTTGCAAATATTTTCTTCAATCCTGTGTCTTGTCTTTTTCAAAGAACAGAATTTTCTTCAATCCTGTGTCTTGTCTTTTTCAAAGAACAGAAAAAATAAATTAAATAAATCTTTAAAATTTTGAAGATTTATTTATTTTTTATTATTTGTATTATTGTTTTGTTTTATTATTAGTTTTTTACATGGAAAGTGATGTTGGTGTTGTATCTAAGAAATTGTTACCTAACCAAGTGACGAAAATGTTTCTTCTGGAGGTCTTATGGTTTTAGACATTACATTTATGTCTATGAGACATTTTGAGTTAATTATTTTTATAAATGATACGAGATTTGGCTTGAAGATATTTTTTTTCCTTTTTCTTTTTAGCTAATTGAATAGCCAATTGTCCTAACATTATTGGCTGAAAAGACTACCCCACTGAATTCCTTTTGTACCTTTGTTGAAAATCATGTGACTTTGTGTGTCTGTCTGTCTGTACCTGGGCACTCACTATTCTGTTTCATTGGTCCCTTTGTCTATCTTTATACCAATACTACACATACTGTCTTGAATGCCATAGTTTTGTAATCTTGAAATTAGGTAGTTTGAGTCTTTTTTTTTCTCTCCAAAGTTCTGGTTCTTTGTCCTTCACATTTTCATATGAAATTTTAGTATCAGCTTATACATTAAATTTTAAAAAGCCTACTGGGCCAGGCATGGTGGCTCATGCCTGTAATCTGAGCACTTTGGGAGGTCGAGGTGGGAGGATCACTTGAGGTCATGAGTTTGAGACCAGCCTGGCCAACATGGTAAAACCCTCTCTCTACTAAAAATACAAAGATTAACCAAGCATGGTGGTGTGTGCCTTTAGTCTCAGCTACTTGGGGGGCTGAAGCAGTAGAATTGCTTGAACCTGGGAGGTGGAGGTTGCTGTGACTGAGATCATGCCACTGTACTCTAGCCTGGGCAATACAGTGAGACTCTGTCTCAGAACAGAAAAAAGAAAAAGCCTACTGGGATTTTGAGGACAATTGACATCTTATGGTTAAGTCTTGTGATCCATGAACATGATGTATTGACTGTTTAGATCTTAATTTCAGCAGTATTTTGTAGTTTTAGCAGGCTTTATGTAAAATGTATCATACTATATATATTATTGTGTGCTTGCCTGTTTTACTTACCATTATCTTTCTGAAGTTCATCTTGATGCATGTAGCAATAATTAATTCATTTTCACTGCTGTATACAATTCCATTGTATGAACATGCTGTAATTTATCTGTTCTTTTATTGATGAATATTCTAGGTCTTTTTTCTATTTCAAATAATGCATCTGTGGATATTCCTATACATATGAGCTTGTGCACATGAGTTACAGTTTTCTAAGGAATATATGTGCCTAGGAATAGGCTACTGGGGGTAGGATGTACCACCTCAGGCTTTACTGGATGTTGCCAGCTTGTTTTCCCATTTATAGTACTCCCAGTATTCTATAAAAGTTTCTGTAACTCCCAGTTGGGGCTGTTAGACTTCTTAAATTTTGCTAAATTGTTGGATGTAAAACAGTAACTTACTAAGGTTTTTAATATGTATTTTCTGTGTTGTAGAGGTTAATTATTTCATATGCTGATTTTTCCTTATGTGAAGCATATGTTTATCTCTTTTGCCATTTCCCTTTTATATTCCGTTTTTCTTAATGCTTTTTAGGAGTTTTTAAAAAAGTATTTTGGATACTGGATATATCTTTTTTAAATTATATGTGTTTCAGTGGGTGCTGTGGCTTGTGCCTGTAATCCCAGCACTTTGGGAGGCCAAGGCAGGTGGATCACGTGAGATCAGGAATTCGAGACCAGCCGGGTAACATGATGAAACCTCATCTCCACTAAAAATATAAAAATTAGCCAGGCATAGTGGTGCGCACCTGTATTCCCCTCTGCTTGGGAGGCTGAGGCTCGAGAACTGCTTGAACTTGGGAAGTGGAGGTTGTGGTGAGCTGAAATTGTGCCGCTGCACTCCAGCCTGGGTGACAGAGCAAAACTCAGTCTCAAAAAATAATAATAATAAAAATAAATAAAATGGTGAAACTCTGTCTCAAATAAGATGATAAAATAAAAATGAAGTGTTGCCAATATCTCCTCCCAGTTTATGGTTGGTTTTTTTGGGGGGCGGGGGCGGGGCAGGGAACGGAGTCTTTCTCTGTCACCAGACTGGAGTGCAGTGGCACAATCTCTGCAACCTCCACCTCCCCGGTTCAAGCGATTCCTCTGCCTCAGCCTCCCGAGTAACTGAGACTACAGGCGTGCGCCACCACACCCAGCTAACTTATATTTTAGTAGAGATGAGATTTCACCCTGTTGACCAGGATGGTCTTGATCTCCTGACCTCGTGATCCGCCCTCCTTGGCCTCCCCAAGTGCTGGGATTACAGGGGGGAGCCACCACGCCCGGCCCCTTAGTTCTTTTTGATGTTTCTTGATGAACAGAAATTGTGAAGCACCTCTGGTATACTGAAGCGTTTGACCAATTTTAAAAGCATAGTTGACCCAGCTTGCCGTTAATACCTCTGAACCCCAAATCCCATAGAAGTCTTGGTTACAGGTCTATTTTATGATTTTGCCTTTATAAATATTCATAAATGACTCATTTATCTTTTCTAGTCACAGTTTTGGGTATGGTGGTGGAGGGGAGGAGCACCGTTTCTTTAAGGATTCAGTAACAAGTTTCACAAGCATATTTTAAAACATTGTGTTAAATTAATTTTTAGGCTGGACCAGAATATGGCCAAGGGATGAACCCTATTAGCCGCCTGGCACAAATTCAACAGGCCAAAAAGGAAAAGGAGCCAGATTATGTTTTGCTTTCTGAAAGAGGAATGCCTCGACGTCGAGAATTTGTGATGCAGGTATTTCTAACCTTTTAAAACTATTGAAAAGATTTAGAAATCCCCAGGATGGAAATGACATATGGGCAAACTAGGACTTAATAGCAGAAAGTAAAACTGTGTTTCCAGTTAAAGCATTCATTCCGTCCAGGCTCACCTACTGACTTGGTGGAAACATTCAAGTGCCAAGGGCATGTTACAATAAATAGATAAGGTGAGTTTTCCAAGGGCCGATGAGTTCACACAGGTTATTTATCATGGAGTTTATAGTATAATGCCTATCTCTTAACTTTTTGTGTTACATTTTGTAGCCGGAGTCTATTAACTACTGGGAATTGGAGACACATAGAATTAGAAACAAATTTAGGAGGATGGATGTAGTAGATGGAACAGGGCCAAAAGCCTGAGCTTGTGGGCCATCAGGAAAGTTAGAGAAAGAGAGCAACCTGGCTAGCTAACCATAGTGGGGGCTGACGCATTCAGAGTTGCTGAGATCTGGCTGCTACATTGTGTGGCCAAGAAAATTGAGGAACGGTTGCTAGTATATTGACAGATGGGCTGGGAATGAGGTAGAATGCCTAAAATGCTCTCCTTTTCAACTCCTACCTATTCATCTTCACTTGCCATCTCAAACCCTAGTCTTAAGAAATTTTTCTTTTACTTTTTGATTATAATTTCAAACATATCCATAGGCGGAGAGAGAATAGTAATGGACCATTAATATGCCTATCACCCAAACCAACACTTATTAAGATTTTTGCCAAACTTGATTCAGCTATTAATTTTTCTCTCCTCCCTCTCTTTCTTCCTTTCTTTCTTCTTTTCCTGAAGTATTTCTAAGATAATTTCTAACCACTTGCCATTTCAGCCTTACATATTCAGTATATATTTCTAAGAAATATGAAAGATTTTCTTACATTAGACTTGATTCATTAGAATCATCTAATACCCAGTCTATATTTAAATTATTATTTTCCCCAAACTGTTTTTTAATTTTTTTTTTAATTTTATTTTTTGGTGGGGCAACAGGGACTTTTCAGCCAGGCTGGAGTATAGTGGCATGATCATGGCTCACTGCAACCTTGATTTCCTGGGCTCAAGAAATCCTCCCTTTTTAGCGTCCTGAATAGCTTAGGACTACAAGGCATAAACCAGCATGACCAGCTAATTAAATTTTGTTTTATTGCTGTTTATAGAGACAGGGTCTTACTATGTAACCCAGGCTAGTCTTGAACTCCTAGCTTCAAGTGATCATCCTGCTTCAGCCTCTCAAAGTGTTAGGATTACCAGTGTGAGCCACCATACGTAGTCTCAGACTGTTTTTAAATAATTGGTTAGTCAAAGAAACTTGTTAATCAAATCCAAGGATCTCACATTTTATGTAATTTAGATAACATCAACAAATATTTACAAACAGTAGTTTGTAAATAGTAGGACCTTAATAAACATTTGATAGATATTTTCTGCCTGCCTTCCTGTCTGTATGGCTTTTTTGAAGATTTAAACTTATAATGTAGTCATAGATAAGCCACTCCTGGGAACCCAGATACCCAAAATGAGGGGAATTTTCTGGTTAGTAAACACATTATTGTCAAGATGTTATTAGGATCCAGCACATGATTGTTTTATTATTTTTGTTGGTAAAATAAGTTCACTGTTTTCCTCCTTAACATTCTTAGCTTTGAAGAATTCTGGAACATATACTTTGAATGCCAAAGCTTGAAGAAAAAAATCACCTAAAGTTTAGACATATATTGGGAATATAAACTGGCTTTGGCTTTATTAAACAAATCCTTTTCTACAGAGTATATTGAGTACCCCTTTTGAAAGAGGAATGTAGCGTATCTTAGGCCAGCTTCCATTTTATGGGTATTCATAAACATTCTAGTCAAATGGGGACATTTGGCTGTGCTTTTAAATGTTTTCGCACTGAATTCATATTGTTTTTTCCCCTTCTGGAAGCCCCAGTGGGTACATTACAGCATTGCAGCAATTTTATCAAAGTAAAGGCTTTTGTGTAAACTACTTAGGCAATGTTATCATTTGTTATAATTCAATGTGGAAGCAAAATATCTAGAGATGAGATGTTCATTTTTATCTGTTACCAAAGAAAAAGTCTGTATATTATAAAATGGATGCAGTTACTTGTGTTAATTGCTAGATAAACAAAATAAAATCTTTCATACATTATTTGGGTATTTTATTCCAAAGCAGATTTGTTAAATATTTTCATTTTTTTGGTGAGGAGTATTTTTAATCTTTCAAGCAGAAAATAATGATAACTAAACCAAATTGCATATCAGCACACTGTGTTATATGATACTTTTCAGCCTGTGATTAAGATCTCAAGGTTGTTAAGATATAAATAAAAATTAAATTTTCGGTAAATCCTATTTCAGAACTTTTCAATGTCTTAGGTTTTTGAGGATTTGATTCATGTAAATGAGCTGTTTAAAGTTAAACATTTGGCAGTCTTAAATTTACCACATACTAAAATAATTGAGCTTCTTTATAGATAAAAATTAGCATTTAAATGTAGAGACCTTATTTATAATAGTTATTGTAAATAAGGAAGATGACTTATGAAATTTATATACTTACTTAACTTTTATAATAAAGTGACGTTTTGAGTGACCATTGTGTTTATTAGCAGGGAATGAAAGTCCTTTGGCAATGTGGTCTTTTTATATTAACAAATTACTCTGGGATAACTGCCTACAAACTACTGAACCACGTGATTATTAAAATTTGCATGAGGCAAGAGCTGGGTAAATAGGAAAATGAATCTGGAAAACACTTGTTTTAGAAAAAAAGTAAGTCTTGAAGGTATCAGAATAAGCCAGATGGAAATCTAGCAGACAGAGAGACAAGGTGATTACAGGGATGGGAACAGCATTACAGCTGATAAGTCCAAGAGCAGGAGCCTGGAGCCAGAGGGCATCAGGCCTTGCTAGATAAGTAAGATTTAGGGATGAAGTAGCAGAAAAATTGAGAGTGAGTAAAATATGAAAGCATGTAAAAACAGATTTAAAATGGTTTTACAGTTATTTACTGCTCAGAGATCTTTGGCTTCTGTTTACTTTGGCATGCCAAAATTTTGACCCTCAGAGCAGTAGAGGAAGCTTCTGACATAACTGACCTAATCTTTTCACTAACAAGGATTCCAGCAACAACATAGAGACTGATGAAGCTGGGGAAACGAGCCAAGCATTGGAAAAAATAACAGGTAGCAGAGGTAGCTCTAGTCAGGGATTTGAGTAGATTATCCATAGGGCCTTCCATGTTGAGGCAGACACTGATATGGCAGGTGGTGTGTATTCATCTAGCTCTAAGGACCTTGCCTGACTGTACTAGATTTGTCCTTCTCAAAGTGAGGTTCAAAGACTAATTCTGATTTGTCACAAGGTGGTAATTTCCAGTTTTAGAAGAAAAGGCAATGAAATATTTCAAAAATATTTCACAGGTTTGAACTATACAACTTGTGATAGCTGTTGCAGAAGCTCTGTAATGACTAAATTTTCAGTGTTTCATGTGCTATATGAACTGTCATTTAGTTTGTCTTTACTGAAACTGTTAAAAGAGAGTGCAGTTCCTTTTTCATATCATTTGCACATTGTTTATGTTTCAGTTTGTGTTTTGTTACCATTTTGTTGTATATTCTATCAGTTCCTTAAAATTGGGTGTTTCAGTGAAGCTTAAAAGTAGTAATGGAAATAATAACACAAACAAAACTCTAAATAAGGATGTAAGAATAAATGATAAACCGTACCCAAGTGTGGATACCAAATGAGAATCTGTGTGTTCTGGGACAGATGAAACAGCCAATGTTAGGATTTTACACAAGAGACAGAAAAGTATGGCTAGGTGTATCACTCTGTATAGCTGAAATCTGAATTTTGTTGTCATTGTGAAGTTTGGTAAAGTGGCATGAAGCTATTATTGAAACTTTCTAATTTTTTTTAAACAAAATGACATCTGGTAAAACAATTCAACTTTTCAGATATGGATTGCCTATTCACTTTTCTTGCTCATTTTTCTGGTCGCTTTTTAAAAAACTGATAATATGGGAACCTCCAATATATTCTGGATGCAAGTCCTTTGCTGTTATATGGCATTTTAAATACCTTCCCCTGTGTTGTGACTTTCCTTTTTAAATAGTACTTTTAGAAGAACAAGAGTAATTTTTAATGCAGTCAAATATAAATGTTTCTTTATATTAAATTTATAATAAGTATAGATATGAGACAAATAAGTGCCCCCGACCTTGTTCTTCCTCAAAAGGATCTTGGCTATTCTTAGCACTTCACATTTCAATGTAAATTTTGGAATCATCTTGTTCAGGTCTTGTGAAAAGATGTATAGAATTTTGATTGAGTTTTCATTGAGTTTAATTAATTGAGTTTAGGTCAATTTGAAGAAAACTGATATCATTACATTAGCATTGTCTTCAATCCGTGAACATGGCATACTGCTCAATTTATAAGGTTTTTCTTAAAGGTTCTCGTAGAAGATTTGCACATCCTAGGTATTTGATTTTCATTTAAGGTAAATGATTTAATATTTTTCATCTTCTACTTGAATGTTGATAGAATGTAGAAATGCAGTTCTCTTTTTCATACTGAGAGAGCTTGTTACAATCTAATCCTTATAATTCATCTGTGGAGTTTCTTAGATTCCTTATATATGAAATCATATCTATAAATAATAAGTTGTTTTCCCTTCTGATTCTTTTTTAACTTTTTCTTGCCTTATTTCTCTGTCTAGGATTTTTGTAAACTGTTAAACAGTAGTAATAATAAGGAACATCCTTGTCTTATTTCTAATTTCAGTTTCATTCAACATTAAGTATAATGTTTCCTGAGGTTTGCTGTAGGTTTTTTGTAAAATGCCTTTTATCATATTAAGAAAGTTTTCTTCTTTTCCTAATTTGCAAATAGTTTTCATTATGAATTTCAAATATTAAGCCAAACCTGCATTCCTGCAGTAAACTTTGTCATGAATCTTTTTCTTTTTGTTGTTATAGCAGCACTTGTCTATTGATTCTCTTCAGGAACTATTTAATATAAACCTTTGTAAACGTGAATGTTTACATAATGTTTCCATGTGAACAGTATTTTAAATAGCACCAATATGAATTTCAGCCTTTCAGTTTATTAATTGAAATGTAAGAATGCTAAAATGGAGTCATAATCAACATGAACTCTTGTTAAAATGTAAATTTTATTTTTCTGCTTATATGAATATAAATTCAGTGTTTAAAAAATCAAATAACATAAATGTAAATGGAAATAAAAATTCTATAAAATTCTACCATCCTGAGATAAATCCTCCATTGATATTTTAAGGACAATTTTTTCATATTTTTCTCTATGTACATATATAACATTATATAAATGTTATCTTAGTTGCTGTTTTTTAGACTGAGCTTTATATTTTCAAATGCTGGTGAGTAGAATTGCTTTATGATGTAAGGAGTTCCTGTATACCAAAACAATTACCATTAATTTATTTCTTTAATCTTGTCAGGTGAAGGTAGGCAATGAAGTTGCTACAGGAACAGGACCTAATAAAAAGATAGCCAAAAAAAATGCTGCAGAAGCAATGCTATTACAACTTGGCTATAAAGCATCCACTAATCTTCAGGATCAACTTGACAAGGTAAGAGTTAAGTTTACATGTATGTATTCTATCTGTCATAATATCAAAGTGATTAATGAATTTTGATCTTAATTGGTATTAAAGTAGATATCAGTTTTAACTTTTCTAAGGCAATAAGAGATAGATGATCCAAGCACAAAGTAACATCTATTTACAAAGTAAGATGAGATATTAATGAGTAATTATAATCTTATGATTAGAAAATACAGAAAGTTTGTTTTATGGCTGTGCATATTTTATATAATACCAGTTTAACATTTTTAATTTGTTGACTTGTTGTTTTTGCCGTATAGACACAGTCTTAATTTGTGCCTTTTAAGAACACAGGTTGAACACAGGTTGTTAGCCTTTTTGGGGGGAATACAGCTGAAAACACTGGAAATAAAAATTTTGACATCCCTTTAGGGCAGGAACTATATTGGACAGACACTCTATAAACTAATTTTTCTATTTACTTTAAATTTAAAGGTGAACTCATGGGGTGTTTATTTTTTGCCAAGACCTGTGTTCATGGTCCCCTATTTTTTCTGCAGCAGTTAATGACATCATTAACACCTACATCTGTTGCAAGGGAACCCTGAATTCAGAACTTGGCAGATAACTTCGTAGAAACTGTCTTATTTTCATTTTATATTAAGTATTATTTCGTTATTTGTGGATGTGTAGACATTATTTCTATCAAACACTTTATTTATGTGAACATTCACAAAACAAGCTTACTAATTACTTTTATCAAAAGTAATATGCTTTAGACCAGGCCATTTTCTCATGTAAGAATTCTGTTTCAGAGATATTTTTAGTTTCTACCGGAACACATTTTAGAAGTTTAGAGTTAGAAACAAAATTATCTATGTAAAAACACTTAGATGTACTTTTTTGTTTTGTAGGCAATTCTTTTGAATGATTTTTAAAGACCTTTGTCTGTGTGGTTCTGTTTTTGTAACCTGGCTAGTCAACACTTTTTCTTCTTTTAAAAGTATTTGTAACATGAAACCTAACATGCGTTCCAGTTTCTGTAGTCTTTTATATTGTATATATGTTGTTTTAACTTAACACATTTATATTGACTTAAAACTGGTGAGTGATCTATAAAAACATGTCAAAATAAATCTCCTCACAGACATTTTTATTTGTAAATTAAGTGAAAGCAAACAGAACAAAAAACCAGCATTAGTTAATTTCATTAATTTGAAAAACATTTTTTGCATACCCAATGTATAAGTAGGAGTTCTCCAAAACAGAACCATCCACGTGTGTGTGTTTGCGTGTGTATGTGTATGTATGTGTATGTGTATTTATCTATGTGTCTGTGAATATATATTAAGGAATTGGCCCATGTGATTGTGGTGGCTTGGCTAGTGTAAAATCTGATAAGGGAAGCTGACAGAATAGAGACTCAGGAAAAAGTTGGGTGTTTCATTCCAAAAAACAGTCTACTGGAGAATTCCCACTTGCTCAGGGAGATCGGCATTTTGTTCTGTTCAGGCCTTCTGCTGATTAGATGAGGACTACCCACCTTGTGGAGGGTGATCTGCTTTACTCAGAGTTCACCACTTTAACTGTAAATCTCACCCCAAAACACTCTTGCGGAAACTCCCAGAATAATGTTTGACCAAATATCTGGGCACTGTGACCCAGACAAGTTGACATAGAAAATTAATCATCACACTCGCTAAATGCCATACACTTAAAATGACTGAAGATAATAAGATAACTGAAACTTGGTCTCTGCACTCAAGGAGCTGATCTTTAAGTGCAGGAGGGAGTGTGGAATTTTAACCATATAACAAAACTATAGTATCCCAGAACCTAGAGAGCATGATGATGAACCTGGAAAGTCAGGAAAAGCTGAGGTCACGCTTACTATGCAAAGTAGAAAGTTTGAAGAAACACTCATTTAAGATTTGAGCATGAATGTGAATTGATCTGATTTGTATTCTTCAAAAGATAATTCTGTTAAGTACTGCGGAGCATGGATTTGAGCAAAGCAAAACCAAAGTCAGGAAGGCCAGTCCGGAGGCAAGCGGAGTTGTTTAGGTAACAGATATTGAGGGTCTGAACTGTGACAGTAAAGGTAGAGAGGAGGAAGGGAAAGACTCTGGAGATATTTTAGAAATGTAACAGGTAAGATTTGAGTAGCAGATAAGATGCATGAAAGGTATAGGAAAAAAGAGGAGGAAAGACTACCTGCAAAACAGGAATAGAGAATGACTAAGTACTAGGAGGTAGTTAGATGCTGCAGAGAGATCAAATAAGAGAAGGACTGAATATATTGATTTATCACTAAGAAGACTTTTGATGAGTGTGGCAAAAGCAGTTTTTAAAACCAGCAAAACAGAATTTTTTTGTTTGTTTTCTTTTGAGAAAGAGTGTAACTCTGTCACCCAGGCTGGAGTGCAATGGCGTGATCTCAGCTCATTGCAACCTCTGCCTCTTGGGTTCAAGCGATTCTCCCACTTCAGCCTCCCAAGTAGCTGGGATTACAGGTGTGCACCACCATGCCTGGCTGATTTTTTGTATTTTTAAGTAAAGATAGAGTTTCATCATATTAGCCAGGCTGGTCTTGCTCTCCTGACCTCAAATGATCCGCCTGCCTTGGTCTCCCAAGGTGCTGGGATTACAGGCGTGAGCTACCAGACCTGGTCAATATTTCTTAATTACTTGGTAGAAGTTACCAGTGAAGGCTTTTGGGCTTAGAATTTTCTCTTTGGAAAGAGTTTTTTAACTACAAACTTAGACTTTAAAAATAAATAGGATTACTTAGGTTACCTGCTTCTGCTTGAATGAACTTTGGTAGTTTGAGTCTTTAAAAGAATTGGTTTATCCAAGTTGCCGAATTTACTAGTATAAAATTGTTTCTAACATTCCCTTTTTCTTTTAATGGTGGCAGAATCTGTAAATAACATTCCCTTACTCTTCTAATAGTGGCAGAATCTGTAATGATACTCACTTTCATTTCTGATATTGATCATCTATTTCCTTTCTCTTTCTTCTGTTCAATTTGGCCATGGGGTTTATAGAATTTTAAGTCTTTTCAAACAATTAGGTTTTGGTTGTGTTGATTTTTCTCTATTTTCAGTTTTTTTGGTTTCTGCTCTTTTATCCATTTTATCTTTCACTTGTTTTTGATTTTAAATTTTGTTCTTTTGTAATTTTGAAGCTTAGGCTATACATCCGAGAGCTTTCTTTTTTCTAATATAAGCATTTAATGCTGCGAATTTTTCTTTAAGCACTGATTTAGCTCTGTTCTACAAATTTTGACAAGTTGAGTTTTTCTTCTCTTTTTTTTTTTTACATCTGGGATACACACTATATGGATTTTTACTTTCATTCAATTTAAAATATGTTCTAATTTCCCTCTTGATTTCTTCTTTCAGGCTCTATATCTGTTACGATTTTCTGTCTACTTGGGCATAGCCCAAGTGTTAAAGTCAAGTGTTAAAGTCTCCAACTATAAATTTGGATTTGTCTACTTCTTTCAGTTTTATTAGTTTTTGTTTTATGCATTTTGAAGCTTTGTTGTTATATACATATTCAGTTAGTGGTGGTGTGTCTTTTTGATGACTTGACCACCTTATTATTGCATATTTCTCTTCATTCCTTGTTCTGAAATCTGCTTTGTTTGATATTAATACAGCTACTCCAGTTTTATTTTGACTGGTGTTTGCATGGAATGTTTTTTTTTTTCCCTGTGTTTTACTTTTAGCCTATCTTTAAATTGGTTTCTTTTGGAAAGCATATAATTGGGTCTTCCTCTTAAAAATTTAATTTGACGAACTTTGCCCTTTAGTTAGGGTGATTAGACAATTTGCACTTACTGAAGTTATTGAGGCTCATCATTAATAATTTTTTTTTTTTTGTCACTTACTCTGTTCACTCTTTTTTCTCTGACGTCTATTGCGGTCACATATGTTATTTCTCTAAGTTTCTCTGACTTCCTGTTGTGGTTATACATTTTACTTTTCTATATTTTTTAAACCCTACAATTCGTTGTTACTAATTTTGCTTTATATAGTCAGTTGTCATTTTAAATGATTAAAATCGGGGAAATATCTTTTATATTTACTCTCATTTTTATTATTCTCAATATTCTTCATTTATTTGTGTAGATTCAAATTTCTTTCTGGTATCATACCCCTCCATTGCTTGAAGGTCTTCCTTTAATATTACTTATTTTAGCAGATATGTAGGCAGTGCGTTCTCTCAGCTTCTGTTTGCCAAACAAGTTTTTATTTCACTTTCATTTTTTTTTTCTTTATAGGTTTTATTATGCCCAAAGTGGGGTAGGGGTTCAGACCTTCTTGGCAGCTGCTTTCCTCATGGCAGTGAGGTTACCGCTTCAGCTCCACTTTCTTCCTCTTGGTGCAGATGTGTGTTTTCATCCTGTTCTAAAAGAACTTGAGGACCCGTTTGTCTTTGGAGATTTTGAGCAGCTTCATAGTATGCCACTTCTCTGGGGGAAGCCACACACCTCCCAGATGATGTCTTACATACACTTTGTGTGCTTTTGTGAGGTATCGAGGATGGCAGCCCTGCCTCAGCTTGCTCACATTCTTGTTCACGCTGGGCCCTGGTTGAGGCCCATGCCATGGGATAATGCAGAACTATGGCTGCTGCTCCTCAGCGACTGCTGTAGCAGAAAATTTTACTTTTCTTTTCTTTCTTTTTTTTTCTTTTTGAGACAGAGTCTCACTCTGTCTCCTAGGCATGATCTTGGCTCACTGTAACCTCCACCTCCCGAGTTCAGGCAATTCTCCTGCCTCAGCCTCCCAAGTAGCTGCGATTACACCCACCTACCACTATGCCCAGCTAATTTTTTGTATTTTTAGTAGAGACAGGGTTTCATCATGTTGGCCAGGCTGGTCTCACACTCCTGACCTTGTGATTCACCTGCCTTGGCCTCCCAAAGTGCTGGGATTACAGGCATAAGCCACTGTGCCTGGCCTTCTCTTTTTCTTTTCTAAGCCTCCAATGAATTACCTTCATTTTTGGAAGTTATTTTTTTCTGGATATAGGTTTCTGAGTTTCTTGTTTCTTTTAGTACTTTAAAGATCTTGCTGCATTGTCTTCTGATAGGCATAATTTTCAGTGTAAAGTCTATTGTAATTCTTACTTGCTTTTTCTTGTTGATGTATTTTTTCGCCTCTCTCAGCCTTCAAAATATTTTTTTCTTTGTTTCCCAACAATTTGGCTGTGATGTATCTAAGTTTGACTTTTTTGTTGTTTCTTCCTTTCTTCTCTTCCCCTGCACTCTTTCCCCACCCTTCTTCCTATTTTTCTTCCTTCTCCTTTTCCTTCACCTTTTCTTCTTCTTCTCCTTATCCTCTTCCTTGCTTCTCTTCCTACATCCTTCTCTTTTTTCCATCTCCTCCTGTTCCTTCCCTATTCTTCTCTCTTCTTCCCTGTTCCTCTTCCTCCTTCCTTCTCCCTCTTCCTCCTCCTTCTTCCCTCCCTTCTCCTCCCTCCCTTCTCCTTTTCCTTCTCTCTCTCTTTTTTTAAGACAGTCTTGCTCTTTCACCCAGGCAGATTACAGTGGTGTGATCTGGGCTCACTGCAACCTCTGCCTCCCGGGTTCAAGCAGTAGTCCTGCCTCAGTCTCCTGAGTAGCTGGGACTACCGGCACATACCACCACACCTGGCCAATTTTTTGTATTTTTAGTAGAGTTGGGGTTTTACCATGTTAGCTACAATGGTCTCAATCTCCTGACCTAGTGATCTGCCCACCTCTGCCTCCAAAAGTCCTGGGATTACAGTCTTGAACCGCAGTGCCCAGCCCTCCTTCTCTTCTTTATCCTCCTCGTCTTCCTCTTCTTCTTCCTGCTTCTCTTCCTTCCTCATCCTTCTAATCCTCATCCTTCTGATCCTCCTTATTTTGATTAGGGTTCTCTCAACATTTTGGATCTGTGATTTGATGTCATTCAGCTATTTTGACAAGTTCTTAGCTATTAACTTTTAAAATAAATTTTATTCCTTGTTTTCTCCCTCTTATCCTTGGAGTTTCCATTTATACATTCATTAGATCATTGGTATTGTCTTATAGTTCTAGGATTTTCTGTTTCTTTTTTCTCCACTCTCTTTTCTTTTTTAAACAGTTTGAATAATTTCTATTGATTTGTCTACAAGTTCAGTGATATTTCTTCAGCTGTGTACAGTCTGAATTAATGCGCTGTTAATAAAGACATAAATGTTTTGATCACTAATATTTTTCCTTTAGTATTTCCTTTTGTATTTGTAGTTTCTATTTTTGTGCTGAAATTCCCCATATGTTCATGTATGTTGTCTGCTTTTTCCAGTAGGTCTTTCAACCTATGAATCATAGGTGTTGTAAAATATCTTTCTGTAAGTTCTGGCACCAGGGTCAAACCAAGGCCGTGTTTTGTTGACTTCCTTAGTTTTGGCAGTAGTTTGTTTCTTCTTGCAGTTTTGGGTATCTCATAATTTTTGAACAAGTGTTGGACCTTGTGACAGAAAAATAGTAGAGGCTAAGTCAAATAGTATTTGTTGAGAAATCAGCATATGTCTCTATCAGATTTTTGGGATGGAAGGTTACATCAATTTAGTTAGTAACTGAATCCATTTTGTGTTTTGTTGTTGCCATAGTCACTATTAACTACAAATTCCTTCAGCAGTGATATACTGTTACCTGCGCTTTGTGTAGGGTGAGGTTTTGAGAGGGGTTTTTCATAGCTTCTCTGCTCCGCTGTCAGGTTTAGAGGTCTCTTCTTTGCTGTGTTATGGCATGGGGGTTATCTCTCTTCGTGCTGTAGTGGACTGCTGTTGTTTATTATTTAATCTTGGGATTGTGATGGGTGTCATAGTTCTTGACTTTTTTTGTCCAGCTTCATTTTCTGGCAGACTCTGTGAGTCTGGGTCTCAGAAATAGATCTTTCTCAGTTTTTGCTCTCTTCTCTGTGGTAACCAAACTTTGTCTTGGATCTGTGGGCAGTTCAGGCATGAGAGAGTTTCCTGTACATTTCCCAGCATTTGAAGACCTCCGATTTATACTGGTGTAGTATCTTACTCTTAAAGTAGGTTTTCTTTTTTTTTTTTTCCACAGGAGCATATAGCTTTTAAGCTTTTAATCCTTCTTCAGAAGCAGTGAGGCTTTACTGAGCTCTTAGGACAAGAGAATTTCCTGCCTTGCCCCAAAGGCAGATAGGATTTGTTTCTACCCTTCCTCCAGTGGCTTAAACCTTTTGTTTTGTATTGGAGAAGAGCCTAGAGAAGTGGCAAGGTTCTGAGCTTGTCCGTCAGTGCAGCCACTAACCAGCTGCATGCCTGCACCAAATTGGGCTGTCTTTTGTCTGCAGTTGTACCCCCAGTTGTCCTCCTGAGAATCTAGGGCAGGACTATGGAAAAGCACTCCTGCCTGGAGCTCCCAGTTTTTCTAAACTATCATGCTAGCTCATACTCAGGCTTTAGGAATTTATTAACATTTCATCTACTTTCTTCTTATATTTATGGCAGTCATCTCTGCCGTCCCTGCCCTGCCAAAGCTGTAACAGTTTTGTGAGTTCTATCTCTCCCAGAGGATTTGCTACTCTCTAGAATTCATTTTGCCTATTTGTCTTGTAATCTCAGGTCTCTGAAGGGTTCAAGAAAAGCTACGATTTTCTTTTTAGGTTGCCTCTTTGTCACTGTTATGTCTCTACATTCTAAGGAAAAGTAGAATACTTTCTTCACCTCTTTTTTATATGCCACTCTTGCATCTTGATTTTTTTCATTCGGATATCTGAGAGTTTTTCCTCTATCTTGGAGTTTGTTGTAAGTCAGACATGACTACTCTTTTTTGTATTTGATCATTCATCAGAGTAGTACTCATACTCAAAGTAATACATATATCAAAAGGCAGAAGTTATACAAGATTAATAGTTTAAAAACTCAAAGTTTATAATTTAAAACACCAAAATATCCTGTTCTCCTTTCCTGCCACTGGCCATTTCTGCTTCCCCCTTGCCAGAGGCAACCACTTTACCACCTGTTGTAACTATTAATGTTTTTATTTATCACTGTGGGTAATTTGGGCTATCTCTTGATTTCTCATGTTTAAATATTATGAGAAGTAATATAAAAGTAAGAAAATTAAATATACTTTCTGCTCTGGAAAATGAGGATTTAACTCTGGTACATACTCTACACATACACTTTTCTGCATCTCTCTAATTTATCCCCAAAGTCTTTACCACTTAAGCACATCATGCAGTTTTTTTTTTTCCATTCCTTTCCCAACCTCCACCCTACTCCACCCTTAGAACTCTTTATCCTCCTCTTGTATTGCAGATTGATTGATAGGCCTGCTACAGAGCTACTGTTTAGGTTCTTCTCTTCACCATTATCCTGAAAATTTCCTTGGCCCCTTGTCATTTGTTGAGTTGCCTGTTTTCTGGACAGTTTCCCTTGTTCTTGGTTTACTTTCTTGTTTTGATGGAGTACATACTTTAGGGGCTTCCTCGTGAAGGAGACATGGGAAGTAAACTTTTTTTGAGATCTTGTGGTCTGAAATTTTTTTATATTTCCCACAAACTTGATAGTTTTTTTCTAAGATATAATTATGAGTTGGAAGTACATTTTCACAGAGTTTGGAAGGCATTGCATCATTGTCTTGTACCTCCCAGCATTGCTGTTAAAATTTCAACACTTGATTCTTCAGCCTGTATGTGAAACCTTCTCCTCCCTCTCAATGCTTTTCTGACTTTTTATTTTCCCAGGGGTTCTGAGATGTGTGTATTTTATGTTTATTTGATAAATTGTGTTGGACATTTGAGTTATAATCTAGAAATGCATATACTTTAGAACTGAGAAATTTCTTACACCATTTCTTTAATAATTTCTTTACTTTCATTTTTACTGTTATTTATTTCTGGGATGCTTGTTAATCTTATAAATGGTCTTGTGATTTTTCTTTTTTCCACCTATTTCTGTTTTTGTTGTTGGTCTGTTTTGTAGGGAGATTTCCTCAAGGTTGTTTTCCAGTCCCTCTTGAAATTTTCATTTCAGCTATTGCATTTTTTATTTCCCAGAGTTCTTCCTCATATTCCTTTTTATGTCTTCTTATTCTTGCTTAATGGGTATAGTATTTCTCTTATGTGCCTGAGTATTTTTATTTTTTGCATTTTTTTTCTTCTGTTCTCCCATTATCTTCCTGTTCCTTGTGGGTTAGAAGCCTGGATGTGTCTTCTGAGGGGCAAATGAGAAAAGAGGCTGGGAATCTTATTTTTTCAGTATGGAACCTTGAAACTCCATCTCCTTATTTGCAGGGTAACACATGGATTTCACCCCAACTGTGCCTGGTGTCCAGAACCTCTCTGTTTTAGCCTCTCCCAGCAGGAAACTCCTGTTAGGAAGGGGTAGGCACCTGACTGCTTGGGGTCAAAGAGGTGATATGGAGATTTCATAAGACCTTGAGAAGACTTCCACACAATCTTTCTGTTTCAGCCCCTTCCAGCATTTATCTTTAAATGTACCAGGTGTACTCCTAATTCTGGAGGCTTTCTGGGATTGTGGGTGACACATCACTTTACTGTTTGTAAGCTCTTTGTTAGCTTCTTCCTTTGCAGGTTAGGTTTCAGTTACATCTGTTAAGCTAGCCACAACTTGTTCATCTGCTTTTCAAATTCCAGACTTTGATTGACTTACCTCCTGCTGTTGTCTCATATATTAGTTTGTTTGCTGTAAAGAACTGCCCGAGATTGGGTAATTTATAAAGGAAAGAGATTTAATTGACTCACAGTTCTGCAGAGCTGGATGGGGAGGCCTCAGAAAACTTACAGTTGTGCCCAAAAAAAGCACCTCTTGACGGGGCAGCAGGAGAGAGAAATGAGTACAGAGTAAAAGGGGAAGCCCCTTATAAAGCCATCAGGTCTTGTCAGACTCATTCACCATCAATAGAACAACATGGGAGAACCGCCCCCCTGATTTAGCTATCGCTACCTGGTCTTCCCCTTGACATGTGGGGATTATTACAATTCAAGGTGAGATTTGGGTGGGGACACAGAGCCAAACCATATCATCTCCTTTCGTATTTCTTGTGTATATCTAAGGGGTGCAATAGAAGAAAGACAGAAAGTAAGGATTGAGCTGTACTTTGTGCTGCTGGGTTTCTGCTTTCCGAGAGAGCAGTCCTCATTAGTAACTACTTTCACCTTATCTCTCCTGACCTCTGCCTCTTCCTCCTCCTCTTCAAACAATGATCTTTAAAAGAAACAAATTTTGAAGTTAGGCATAGCTCTCAGATGAAAATCTTATGTTACCTACTGGATAAATTGTATACTATTAAGGTAACAAAAGCAAGGTAAAGATAGAAGAAATTAGTTTAGTCGAATAAAACAGATTTTATTAATTCCACTCATTAAAAATGAAAAACTTGTTTAGATAGACTAGAATCCTGTGGCTACTTGTGGAACTGCCCCACAATTCCCGAAACATAAATACTTCTCTAAGAACCTAAACAACTGTCAGCACTTTGATAAGTACAGGCTCTGTCTTGGAGGTACGAATACGATTAAAAATAAGGTAGGAATATAAGAGAAAAATTGAACATTTTTTTTTCTTTCTGTTCACCAGGTTTTCCTGTGAATAATGATTTTAGTTGCGTTTCAAAATCTTTTAAATTTCTTTCATCCCTTGGAACTATCTACTTCTGTTTTCTCTCATTAGTTTTTGCAGCAGTCCTTTCCATCCCAGCTGTACCTAGAGCATTCTTCTTAATAGTTCCAAACTCTGTTCTTCATCTCACTGTTTTTCTTTTCATTCTTAGATGGCACAGTTTTACTTCATCTGTAACTTTTCTGTTTATTCCTTTCTTCGGCTTCCTTTTTTTCCTCCTAATAACGATAGTGCAAAGGTAGCATGGTTACTCTCCTCTAGCTGGAAGATGTAGTTTGACATCCTGGCACCTCTGCATGTTATCTGTGTGACCTTAGAGTAATTACAGAACCTCTCTAACCCGAGTTTGCTTGCCTGTAAAATTGAATGTTAATATCGCTTATCTTACCAAATTTTTGTAAGGATGAAAATGAGATAATCCATATCCGTGCAAAACACTTAGCACATTAGCAACCACACTTTTAAATCTTGAGTGTTAGCTATTAGCTATTACCTCTATCAGTCTATTTTATTACATAATAATTTCTGTCTTGTGAAGGATGCCTGTGTTGGCATTTTACAGTCAAAGCTTATAGCAGAAGTCTCTCAAGATGGTAAATGTGGATGAAGACAGGAATTTGTGTTTTAAAGAGATAAAAGAGCTAATTAGAGAAAGAGATGCCCCCTGGTTCATATGAAGCTGCTGGTTGTTTCTAACATACTATCATCTTACTTTTCAGGATTCTTTTTGTTTTTGCTTCTGCTGTCTGCCGCTATATCGTTCCCTGCCGCCCTAAGATGTATAATGAAAAGGAAATAATTCAATAAGAACAACTTTAAAAAAAAAAAAAATGAACATGGGGCTGGGCGCGGTCGCTCAGGCCTGTAATCCCAGCACTTTGGGAGGCTTAGGTGGGCAGATCACAAAGTCAGGAGATTGAGACCATCTGGCTAACACAGTGAAACCCCGTCTCTACTAAAAAAAAAGAAAATACAAAAAAATTAGCTAGGCATGGTGGCACGCACCTGTAGTCCCAACTACTTGGGAGGCTGAGGCAGGAGAATTGCTTGAACCCAGGAGGTGGAGGTTGCAGTGAGCCAAGATATCTATCACCAGTGCACTCCAGCCTGGGCAACAGAGTGAGACTCTGTCTCAAAAAAAAAAAAAATTGTTTTTTAATCACCAGCTAGAGCTTGTATTCTATATAATACATATATTGAATATTTGCTTATTTGTACCTTAAATTATAAATGTACATGCTCAGATAAAAGCAGAAAGATAGAAGAAATAAATTCAGGTGCAGAAAAGGAATAAATGATACTCTTCATGTTAGTTTCTTTTGTAGCCATCGTCCTAGGGTCAGAGATGGAGAGAATATGCAGAATAACCATGTGAGAGGACTTTGCCTTTGCTGAATTGATTAGTTGCCCCCTTTTTTTTTTTTTTTTTTTTTTTTTTTTTTTTTTTTGAGTAAGCCTGTTTCTCTGGATTTGAACAATTGATTTAATCTTTCAGACAGGGGAAAACAAAGGATGGAGTGGTCCAAAGGCTGGGTTTCCTGAACCAACAAATAATAGTAAGTTCTCATTTTTATGTTTTGTGCACTTCGTGTTCATCAGTGACTCAGTTGGGTCTGTCTGGGTCTGACAGACTGTGTTAAGTATTGTGGAGGATACAAAGGAGTCCTGATGTTTGCTTTCTTGGAACTGACAGAATAGCTGGAAAACTAAAGCACAGATGCACTTATCAACATACACTTAACATAGTTAAGCCATTGCAGACTAAGTGCCATTTAATACATGTAGTGATCACGTGTTTTTTTAAAGTTTCTATAATTCCAGCACTTTGGGAGGCTGAGGTGTGTGGATCATGAGCTCAGGTGTTCAAGACCAGCATGGCCAATATGGTGAAACACTGTCTCTACTTAAAATACAAAACCTAGCTGAACGTGGTGGTGTGCACCTGTAGTCCCGGCTGTTTGGAAGGTTGAGACAGTAGAATTGCTTGAACCTGGGAGGCGAAGGTTGCAGTGAGCCGAGATTGTGCCACTGTACTCTAGCCTGGGTGACAGAGTAAGACTCTGTCTTAAAAAAAAAAAAAAATCCTAATAAGAAATATAAAGAAGTGATTATTTATAAGCTGATTATGCTGTCAGATCATCTTTCAGAGTTCCAATTATTTTTATATGCACACAATTTTTTATGTAATTATGATATACATAAAGTTTTATTCTGTTTTTACTTAACATTGCCATAGGCATTTTTGCATTTTGCTGAGTCATTAGAATGTTAATATTTTATTAAAGTTGCTAAGTGAAATATCAGAAATGTAAGAATAAAATTGCTCAGTTTTGTTCCACTAACAGTATATTCAAACACTTAAAAATCAGTATCAGTTTACTGATTTTTTTCAAATATGTGTGATCAAGATATTTTGAACTAAGGCACAGATAGACTTATCAACATACACTTAAACGTTTAGACGTTTTTCCTTAATACCCTCCCTCACCTCCTAAAAATCATGTATTTCACTAAAATTACCAACCCTAGCTGTCTTCCTTACAACCTCTGGACACTGAAAAAGCTTAAATTTGTAAATTATCATAATCCATGGTTTTATTCTTTAATATTAGTGGCTCATCTTGATGTATAATGAAATTAGTAACAAATTCTTATTAAAATATGCTCATAAGAATTGAATTATTGGTTCGTCAAAACTAGCCTCTTGAAAAGAATATTTCAGTGAGGTAATGGTATTTTGGGTTTGCTTTCTGGGAATAATTTAAATTAATGTGCCTCTCAGCCCTTGGCCTATATAAATAGGGGTGATGAAAATGATGGGCTTAGCACATAGCCCATGGAAAAAATGGAATCAGTTCAGGATTCCTAGAGTTTGTGTTCAGTTCCTTTGATGTTTGAATATATTAGTTTATAATGACTTGGTGAGGGAACGTAATAAACATGAAATTTATTGCAGTTTTATGTAAAGTACTTAGCATAGTACCTGTTACTTAGTAAGCATGTAATGAATGTCAATTTCCTTCCATGCCTCCTCCCTCTTTTCTTTTATAAAAATGATATTATTCTATGTAGGCTTGCCAGAAATTCCATTCTTATACTTTTGTCTATCAGATGTTTTGTGTATACACATGGTGATCCAAGAATATATAGCTTATTATTGAATAGTTACATTTTGGCACTAAACATTTTTTGAAAGAATATAAACATTATGTATTTGAATATAGAAATCAAATGTTATTAACTTGAAAATTTTAACATGAAATCACTTTATAGATAACCTGCAACCTCTATCATTTAAACAGTGATGTTTTCGCCCCTAGCTTTATGTATTTGTTTTTCTTAACTTGCTAAGGGATATATCTCATGGGATGAAAAGTGGGGGATACTTCTGTCTTGTGCAAATATGAGAAGAATATCACAAAGAGGCCAGTGAGTTTCAGTGATCAGAAATGTGTAAGAATGCATAACGTGTTCCCTTGAGACATAAAGTTAGAAGTGAGAAAACTATTTGAAGCCAGCTTAAAACTTAACCAGACGGTTAATGCTTTAGGAATTCCTGGTCTACAATGGTTCAGATTAAACCTTTGAAGTAAGAATGTTCTGTTATCCCTTTCCAGCTGTAAGGAGGCGAGGAAGCTGCTCTAAGAGTTCTTTGAATGAACACTGGATTGTCCCTTCCTCAGGTTACCATAGATGATAAGGGCAGCCCAACCCTGAAAAGTAGCTGTTTCATTCTCCAAGGGTTGGTTCTCACAAGTGAAGCCTGAGTCCCCTTGAGCCAGCTCAATGTCACTTAAATACAACATTAGGAAGAAGTTGGTCTGTGCTTAGGAATTGATCATTCAGATGATGAACCAATTAGCTGAAAATTAATTTAAATTCATATATCATGGTAATATTTGGTTAACTTCTTTACTACTTAATCAGTTTCTTAAGTTTGAAATTGTATTCTAAATGATTTCTGTCCTGTGGAGAATACTGGAGTTTGCATTTTGCAGGCAAAGGTTAGAGCAGGGATCTTGTGGGATGGCATATGTGGGGGAAGACGGGAATTTGAGATTGCTTTGCTGGCTGCCGCACTGACATGCTGTCTGACCTTGAACAACTCCTTCTACCTCTTACTATTCAATTTTATCTGTTAAGTGTTATGCATACTAATTTATAATGTTGAGAATCTTTAATTTTATAACATTTATAAAATGATTATCCTTGAATAAAATCTGAAAAGGTAACATATTCCTTTGTGAAAAATACTGTCATCGTGAAATGGCTTTATTCACTATGTTTTTTGCTGTTGTTAAACTCTACATTGCTTAAAAATTATAGTTTTAAAGATTAAATTTTTAGCCACCTATTATTTGGATAAATAATACGTAATTAACTTGGAACCATAATGTGCAAAAATGAAAAGAAGGGAATGCAGAATTGGAAAGGGGAAAAAGAGGAATTTTAATCTGGCATAGCTAGCACCTAACTGTAAGTAGACAAAAAACATTAATATACATATGCATTTAATTTTTGAAGTGGAAGATATTTTTTAAAAGATTACGGTCATAGGAAACTGCTAACAATTACAACTAGAAAATAGCTTAAATGATTTTGCAAGTGATTGTGATTACATAGCCTGGTTCCTCAATTTATTTTCCTTGCATGATTGCCTGCAGATTTAAAATATGGACCTAATTTTTGGGTGCTGCTCAGGCTTTCTTCATTGTACTGAAATGCAGCAGAAAGTAGACTATTCTAAGTGTGTTTTTACCCTTTGAATCACTGTCATAGTTATACTGAAGTATAAGAACACATAACTTTGTAATGTGAGGTTTATGTTAAGTTTAGTGTGGGGCAATTCAATTTTATGCTTGGTGTACACATAAAAAACTAGATTTTTACAGATGAATGACTAACACTTTTTTTTTTTTAATCATGAGTTTTAAAGATCTACTGATGGCTCTTGGAAAACTTTGTGAAATATTTAGATACAGTTCAGCTGATAGTATCTCTTTTTGTATTCACATTACATGTTTCTTATTAATAAAGGCTTTTACTTAAAAGCAGGTTCATTGTTTCTTAAAGGTGAACTGTAGCTTAATTCAAGATTGGACTAAGCTCAAAGGTATTCACTGGTATGTGCCAAATCCACCCACTGAAAGATTATTCGAAGGCATTTTTCATATAAATACTTTTCTGTTAACCTTTAAAAAGTTTTATTTAGCCCCCGTGAAATATGCTGGCACTTCTAGGTTCATTAGAGATGACCAAAGACAAATACTTGTGGATGCAATAGCATTTTTGTTGACCTCTTTAGGATCTTAGTTGACTTACCAAGATTTTTGTCACTTTTGTTTCATATGCATGTATTATTAAACACCTCCCATCCTGAAACCAGGAGCCTACATTATCCCAGTGATATGACATTGGGTAGATTGCCCGCTGGTTTCCCAAATGCTGTGTACTATATTTAGAACCTCTAGTGTTGTTTTTTCCCCTAGTTTTGTTGGGGGTGGGGAGAGATAGTTGTTGTGTAAGTGTTGTACTTTTGAGATAATAGATTAATATGTACTTTCTTTAATAGTGTTTTGAGAGAGTTCCCTGAACAGATTCCTTTTGGGATTCCCATAGCAGAAACCACTTCGTAAGTGGTTCGTCACTGTTTTAATGAGACCGTTAAAACAGTTGGAGCCAACTGGACTTAAATACAAAGCTGAGTGATCCAACTTAATATTTTTGTAGACATAAATGTTGTGTTAGAAATGTAGGAATGTAGCAAGCTTGTAGTGCTCTTATTTCGAAGGATTGCTGAGTTACTTGTGCTGGGCAACCCAGTCCCTGAATATCTGATTACTTTCAAACAAAGATCCTGTAAACAAAGGGCTATCTAGAGCAATTGGGAGCAATGGGAACATACACATTCTCATTGCTGCCCATCTGAGACTGCAGGTGGAATTGCTTCTCCTTCCCTGAATACATGAGGAAAGATCCAAATATTTCAGAATGACATTATCCTTCCTTTACATGATGACTGTATATTAGACTTACCTGAGTGGTGAGAAGCTGTAAAAAAAAAAAAAAGCTTTAAAACTTCACTTTGACAAAAATCCTCCTTTCTTACCTACTGAATCTAGAAGGAAGATTAGAGGTAGTGTTAAGCTTGCCTCTGTTTTAGTCATACTAGTTGAGTCTGTCTTTAAATGTCCATTGATTTAAAGGAAAAAGAATCTGAAATTAGAAAGTAAGTTTTTAATCAGATTAGCACAGATAACATGTTTTTCTGAAATATTCTCAGGAAAGATATGTAATGATTTTAAAAACTTGCTTGACTCATTTTTCATGTGAAAAGATATCAGATATGTTTTTTTAAAAAATGGAAATAATATGAGCATTTTTAGGATACATTTATTTATTGCAGTATGATGGTGTTTTTAAGCATAAGAGCAAAGGATAAAACCATACAGTAAAAAAGATAGATTTATATACATAAATGCTAAAAACAAGTTCAGGGAGCAGCATAAGAAAATAAAAAGGCAAATGAGGAGCAGCATAAATTGCAGCATAGCAACAGATTGAACATATGCAAAGAACACATAAAGGTCAGTTTTAAAAAAAAAAAAAAAAAAAAAAAAAAAAAAAAAAAAAAAAAAAATAAAAAAAAAAAAAAAAAAAAAAAGGCAAACACCTCAGTTAGCCAAAGGTCTTAAGACAGTTAAAAAGAGCAGACAAGAAATCATCAAAAAATGTTCAGCAATCAGGAAAGTACAGATTAAAAATTAATGTTAGGAAATTTCTGATCCACGCAAATTGTCAGGGATTTAAAAGTGGTACTTCCAATTGTTGGGAAAATATGCCATCACGTGCTGCTGTCAGGACTCTGACTTATTGCCATTCTGAAGGGAATCAGCCCTAAGTATACAGAACTTAGGCCAGTTTCTTTCTAGAGCTTAACTAAAACGTATGGAAAAATAGACTCATTTTTCATAATGAGCATATACTGGTTTTATAATCAGGAAAAAATCAAGAATATTTAAAACACTGACAGATATGCAAACTTTGGCCTGAAATACACATTCTGGCTGAATTTAAACATAAGTATTATATTTAAACAGCTAGAGAAGCAGAATGATCTGTGTACTGAAGTCCTCAGGAATCTTTTCTGAAGGTAAAGAAGAGGAAACATAGTTTTCTAAAGTCTGAATGAAATTTCAATTTCTGAAATGTATGCTGGATATTTCTAATATAAGCTGTGTACTCTAAGAGGTCTATGGGATCAAAAGGTGTTTAAAATTAGTATTTTCAAAACTAGGAGCAGACTATAATGATAAACAGATAAATATCTTGCAGAATTGAAAGTTGAAGTATTAACAACTACTTAATTGCTTTTCTGTGTTACCAAAGAAACTGTACAATAAGCATAAGGAGAAAAAATAATGTTCCTAATTACTCATTCAGTTTGTCTAGAAAGATGGAGTTTTATAAAATCTCAAAGTGTATTACAATTTGTGAAGAAACATTAACTGCTGTTACTTATAAAGAAAAATAGGCAATATTTGATTTAACATTTATATGTTACGGAGCAAGATAATAAACACCTGTGAACCCACCACCCAATTTATATACGTATATAAATTATATACATATACACACACATATATATACACAAACAAATTCAAATATATATTATTCTGTCCCCTAGCCTTTTAGACATGCTGTGTTCTACCTTTTTTTTTTTAACTTAATATTTTCTGAAGATCCTTTTCTATTGATATGTATAGGGCTTTATTATTATGTAATCAGTTTTTCGTTGATGAATATTTAGATTCTTTATAGTATTTTCCTATTATAAGTAATCTTGCCATGTAAAAATGTCATACCTAAGTAATTTTACATATGTAATAGCATACTTGTTGGATAAATTCCTACAAATGGATTTACTGCATTACAGAGTATGTATACTTTCAATTTTGATAGATGTTGCCAGAGTACTCTCAATAGACACCAGTTTACGTCTCTACCATCAATATATGAGATTTCCTGTTTCCCTACAGCTTCAGTAACACAGTGTGCTATCAAAATTGTGAATCTTTGCCAATCTGATAGTTGAAATATGGTATTCAGTATAGTTTTATTTTGCATTCCTCCTATTAAGAATGAGACTCAGTGTATATTTGGTATATCTATGAGCCATTTTTATACTTTTTCTGTGAATGGCATAACCATATCTATTGTCCATTTGGAAATTAAGCTGATTAATCTTTTTTTCCTTTTTCTTTTTTTTTTTTTTTTTAACTTGGTAGGACTATGTGTGTGCATCTGTGTGCCTTTATGACATGAAAATACTTTTCTGTTTTCTTTGTTTATGATGGAATTTTCTTTTAAAGTTTGGTTTTTCTTTTTAATATATTTGAATGACATGTTGAAAGTCTTTTCTAGCATTTGTAATTTGGGTATGATTGATTAATAATACCATCCCAATTCTGAAATTAAAAACATTTCTTTTAAGCTATCTTCTGAAACTTTTATAGTTGCATTTTTTGAAATTTTGAAGTCTTGATCCACCTGTGATTTATGCTGAAAGTATGGACCTAGCTTTACTCCCCACTGCATTGAGACTTCACTATTACCATATACTAAAATTCTGTATGAATTTTGCTTTATTCTAGACTTTCTATTCTCCCTTGTTCATCTAACTATTCATGTGCCAGTTTTAATCATTGTTTTGTGTGTGGGGGTGGGGGACAGGGGTCTCTTCTCTGTTACGGAGCTCTGCCAGTTGTGCAGTGGCATGATCATAGCTCACTGCAGACTCGAACTTCTGGGCTCAAGGGATCCTCCTGCCTCAGCCTTTCTAGTAACTAGTTCTACAGGCACATGCCAACACACCCAGCTTTTTTTCCCCCCTGCTAGAGACAAGGTCTTGTGGAGTTACCCAGGCTTGTTTCAAACTCCTGGCCTCAAGTCATTCTGCCTTGGCTTCCCAAAGTATTAAGATTGTAGGTATGAACCACTGCACCTGGCTGAATCATTGAGTCTTTCTTGTGTTTTAACATGAGTCAGTTTAAAGCAATGTGTGTTTAAACAGATGTGAATAAAGAATTGCTCGGTCTGTAATCTTCTTGCACATACTATGTGGAGTACAAGTAATTGAAAAGACAAAAAATATCTTTGGCAGCATAAATAAAAGGTGTGAGAGTAGTCAAAGCATCAATTATGAAGCACTAAAAGAAGCAACAGGGAACTAACTGTATGGTTGAAAGCTATTAAGGTTCAGGAAGGCAGTGTAGCTTGCCTCCCTAAAACTTCTTTGTATAATGTTAATGCATCATTCATTCTTTCATTTTCTTAGAAAGTATTTATTGACTATATTGTACCCTTTTTGGTATTATTGGTGATTTCAGTAGTTTTTAAAGATGAAATTGCTTCTTGAAAGACAAGTCCATATATAAGATAAACACCACCATCTCTCTCACCCACTCACCCAAGCCTCCTCCCGCACCCCCCCAGCAAATAAGAAAAGGAGGGATGCCCTGTAAGCCCAGCACTTGGGGGCTGAGGTGGGCAGATCAGTTGTAGTCAGGAGTTTGAGACCAGCCTGGCTAACATGGTGAAAAACCATCTCTACTAAAAATACAAAAATTTGCCAGGCGAGGTGTGGCACACACCTATAATCCCAGCTACTCAGGAGGCTGAGACAGGAGAACTGCTTGAACCTGGGAGGTGGAGGTTGCAGTGAGCAGAGATTGTGCCGTTGCACTCCAGCCTGGGTGACGGACTAAGACTTCATCTCAAAAAAAAAAAAAGAGGAAAACCTGAAAAAAATGAGGCAAGTGTTATTTGGAAAAAAAAGTCATCAGTTTTCTTATATAGCATAGTATCTGGCATTGTTGGTGCTCAGTATTTGAACAAATGAAAGAATTAACATTTTCACTTTTTTCCCCACTGTATTAATGATCTTTTAAGTAGTTTATAACATATAACAATTAGAATTCTAGGAATTTAGAATTATCATCTAGATTCTCAGCATGGTATTGCTGGACTCAATATAATAATAATAATGGTTGTCATAATTAGTATTTCAGCAACTAATGGAAATAATACAGTTATTCTTAGTAGATTGCTTTGCTTTGGGTTAGAATTTTATTTGAATTCAGACCTCAAGATGTTCTCAATCGCAGGTTGGCAGTCTTTGAAAGATGATTTTTTATGACTTAATAAATGCAGTCTGTCAGAAAGACAGATCCTTTAAGCATGGTTTGCATAGAAGAAAAACAAGGAGTCGTAAGTGTGAAAAGGTTAGAGAATGTCCAGCCTCACATTTTACAAACAGGAAAAATGAGGCTCAGTTGATTTTATAACAGATCTAAAGACACTCATTATTAAAGATAGTGAAGACTTGAACTCATATCTTCTGACTCCAGGGCCTCCGCAGTTGCCACTAGGCAACACCTTTATTTCTGTATATATCACTTGCGGAAAAGGGAAAAAAAGAGAACAGTGTTTTTAAGAAATTCCACTAAAGTATGCATTTTTTGAAAGAATGTTTTATGTATCATATACTAGAATCCTTTTTAATAAAATGTTTAGGATGTTTTATTACGTGGAAAATGTTCAAATTATTGTTTCAGATACCAGATTCATATTTGGGTGGATCATGTAAAAATGCTAAATGGCTGAGAAACTATGGGAAATGTTTGTTTTAACTATTATTACATCAGTGACACAGCCATCTATATTACTTGATTTTTCTTAAGATTTAAAAAACTTTAGTAGTAGTCAAATTTTAAAAACACTCAACAGGCTTTTTGGGTGATGTTATTCAAGTGTATTCTTTTATTCCAAGCTTTCTGGTTTGTGTTAAGATGATTCATAGTTTATTAGCGCTGAAAGAGATTTTCAAGTTCCTTAAGACTAATTCATTTTACAGATGAAGAAAGCATGATAAAGAGAATATCTGCTTCCTCAACTCAAACCCAGATAGCTGGGCTCCAGTCTGGTGCATTTACCAATGTACTATTGTTGTTTTTACTTTACTTCATTTTGTGTTAATACAGAGCATTATACTTCTTTTTTTTTTTCTTTACCATTTAAAAATATTAATTACACTAAGTTCTTAACATCCTTGTTAGGTTCTTAGAAACCACTGCTTTAAATGAAATGACGTATAACAAAATCACTTTTACCATAGGCTGATTGATACAAACAAGAGTTAAGTTCTTACAACATATCTGTGTTTACAGAAACATCACCAGACTTTTCAATAAAGACCCAAATTGTAATATTAAATATTGAAATAAATATAAGCTTACACATATAATAGTAAGAAAGATTAATAAAAACAAGATAATTGTTTACTCAATGTGTGGTGAGTGATGGCAGTCATAGTGGCGGTGGGTTAAATCAAAGAATGTTTGCAAAGTGAAAATTGTAAGGAGTACTTCCTACCACCTGACACAATTCAAAAACAATAACAAATATGGTGGGTTCACTGAACTCTTTCGTACTGCATTGTTTATTGTTGTGCATTTGTGTAATGTATTAGTCTCTTCTCACACTGCTATAAAGACATACCTGAGACGGCAATTTATAAAAAAAAGAGGTTTGATTGGCTTATGGGTCTTCGGGCTGTTCAGGATTTTGCTTCTGGGGAAGGCTCAGGAAGCTTACAGTCATGATGGATGGTGAAGGGGAAGCAAGCATGTTTTCACATGGCCAGCAGGAGAGAGAGAGAGAGTGAGAAAGAGAGCAGAGGAGGTGCTACACACTTGCAAACAGGCAGATGTTGTGAAAACTCTATTAGGAGAACAATAAGGGAGATGTATGCCCCCATGATTCAATCACCTCCCACCAGACCCCTCCTCTTAACACTGAGGATCCTGATTCTACATGAGATTTGGGTGCAGATACAGAGCCAAACCATATTATATGATTATCATGCATTTTACAGGTTTTAATTTTACATTAACTTATATTCATTCAGTCAGTCATTTTCTAATCCCCTTTTTCCTTTCCGAGATTGAGGTTGGTCAGAACCTATCCTAGCAGCTTGGGGAGCAAAGGCAAGAACCAGCTCTGGACAGGATGCCATTCCATTTCAGGCCACGTGTGTGTGGGTGTACACACACACAACATGACACTCACACGGGGACACTCATTCTGGGACAACTTAGACCTGCCAGTGAACCTGATATGTATACATTTGAAATGTGGGCTGAAACTGAAGGACCTGGGGAAAACCTATGCAGATATGGGCAGAACATACTAACTCCACATAGACCATGGCCCCAGGTGGGATTTGATTTTTTTTTTCTCTTCAATATTATAACAAAATGATGGTGAACAAAACAACATTTTTTGAGGACCCACTGAGTATATTTTCTTTTGTTTTTTTAACTTTTGTATTTTAATTTCAGGGGTACAAATGCAGGTTTGTCATATAGGTAAACTTGTGTCATGGGGGTTTGTTATACAGATTATTTCATTAGCCAGGTATAAAGCCTAGTACCCATTAGTTATTTTTCCGGATCCTTTCCCTCCTTCTACTATCTGCCCTTCAACAGTCTCCAGTGTGTGGTGTTCCCCTCATGTGTTCATGTGTTCTCATCATTTAGCTCCTAGTCATAAGTGAGAACATGCAGGATTTCATTTTCTGTTCCTGTGTTAGCTTGCCAAGGATAATGGCCTCCAGCTCCGTCCATGTCCCTGCAAAGGACATTATCTCATTCTTTTTTATGGCTGCATAGTCTTCCATGCTGTATGTATACCACATTTTCAACAAATGGTGCTGGAAAAACTAAATATTCCAGGTATCCAAAATATGCTGGTTCTGTTGGCACTCCAAGTAAAGCAAGACAAAAATCAGTCCCTTGGGAAGCCCTCTGAAAGCTTAAAATGTTGTTTGCACATTCCATTCATCTTCACCCCAAGGGAGAAGTTGTGATCTGGAATGTTCTCTCCTGGCACTAAGCTATGCTGACTTAGGGGGCTGGTCTGGGTAAAATGAAATTGTTCTTACATGTTTCAGTGTGGCCGTTCTTGGCTTTGTGCTCATCTGGGGTACTACAACTTCCTAACTGGATTCTGGAATTCTCAGAAAGGTATTTTGGCCTATATATCATTGTTAAGTCAGTGTATGAGTGGAGGAATAAGGGCTGAGACTTCTTGTTCTACTGTCTTGCTGGTGTCACCCAAGACTTCTTTTTTATTAAACTTTTTGTTTTGATGGCTAGTCATGGTAGCTCACGCCTATAATCCCAGTGCTTTGGGAGGCTGAAGTTGGAGCCCAGGAGCTTAAGACCAGCCTGGGCAACATAGCAAGATCCTGTCTCTACAATAAATTTTAAAATAATTAATAAAACTTTTTGAGAAAATTGTAGATGCACATGCAGTTGTAAGAATTAATACAAGGAGATCCTGTGGACCCTTTGCCTTGTTTATCTCTGGTAACATCTTACAGAATTATAGTACAATATCAAAACTAAGGTATTAATATAAATACGATACAGAACAGTTCTGTCACCCTCATGCTGCTGTGTTATAGCCATACCCTCTCCCCTACCGCCAACCCTGGATCAGGTGGGAATCCTGGTCTCCACATGGTCTCCACTGACACCATAGTGAGGTGACCTTGTTCCCACTAGTTCTGATTCTCCTTTATTTCTCTTCTGACACCACTCCAGCAGGGAGGGGAAGGGGCATCCTATTCTTGCTAGGTAGGGGTAGAAGTTTAGTGTCCCTGCATGGTCTTCACTGACACCACGGGGCTAGGATGAAAGTCCCAGCTGCCTACTCAGTTTTTTCTGTCACTACCATATCAAGGAAGTTAGGGAACCTTGTTACAGTTTTGCAAAGGTGAAAGTCCCCTCTCTGCCTTTGGTACATAGATTAAAGTGGGAGAACAGGGTTTTTTGTGTGTATATTTGGCTGGAATAAGGTGTGTTTTGTCTAAATTTTTTTTTTGCCATGCTGCTTGTTTCCTGGTTCTAAAAAGTGAATTTGTTATTTTTACAAGGAAATTTAAAAATTGAGTAAGTACTTAGTATTTAATTTTTTTATTTAAAAAAATATAATTTTGAGATGGGAGTCTTGCTGTGTTGCCCAGGCTGGTCTCAAACTTCAGAGCTCAAGCAGCCCTTCTGCCATAGCTTTCCAAAGTAATGATTATAGGTGTCAGCCACTGCACTTAGCCCAGTACTTAATACTTATACAGTTCCAGTTTGTTGTTTTTGTTCATAATATTGTGGAGTCTTCCATAAGTTTCTGCATAATATATAGACTAATTTGTAGTAAATTATTAAATCATAATTAGATCATATAAGGAGAATTGTAAGAAAGTGTTTTGTGGGTTAAATTCTTTCATTCTAAGGCTGTGCTTAAGTCTTTCTTTTATGTGAACCTAGTATTTGAAGTTACTTTCTTCCCACAAACAAAATTATGAAAATGGCCAAGTACATTACTTTTACATTTTTCTTGTGGGTGGTTTCACAATGAGAATGTCTGTCTATCTTTTTTAAAGAGACAGTGAGTCCACGCTGGACTACAGAGATGACATTGTAGCTCACTGCAGCCTTGGACTCCTCTGCTCAAAGGATCCTCCTGCCTCAGCCTCCTGAGCAGTTGGGACTATAGGTGCATGCCACCATGCCCAACTAAAGTTTTAATTTTTTGTGGAGACAGCATCTTGCTTTATAGCCCAGGCTGGTTTTGAATTCATGGCCTCAAGTGATCCTCCTGCCTTGGCCTCCCAACCTGTTGGGATTATAGGAGTAAGCCACCGTACTGGCCTTCATATTTTCTCTTACTGTGAGAGGGAGACTGAGGTTCATTGAGCCTAGAAAATAGGTTTGAAATGAAGAAATGAAGATCAATTATCTTGACAGTTTCTTGCCTCTATCATGGTGTTAGAATATTTCAAGATTCCAAATGCCCAGAGCTTCTTAAATGTGTAGATATAAAGAACAGTAGTTCTTGGTTTGTTGTTTGTTTTACTACTGAAAGGTAGTTATATGTGCTGACTGTAGTTAGACGCCTGGATATTGGCTCCAACACCTGCCACTTACTGGCTGTGACTTTAAGCCAGCCATATCACCTGTGTCTCAGGGCCTTCAGGTGTAAAATAGGGATATTCGTAGTCTCTACTTCTTGGGGGTCATTGTGACGATTACTAAACTAATATATGCAAAAATTTGGAACAAGCCTGATATCCAGTAAGGACTCTATGAGTTTTAGCTAGAATTATTATTGTTATCGTATTGTTATTGTATTGTGAGCTCTTTGCAGGTATTGACTAGGAAGCGATAGATATCCTGGCAGAGAAGTACTGCGGTGCAGTGTTTGGAAGCTGCTGTGGTGGACATTTCAGTATGTGTTTCTTCCTGCTGAGAGATCAGGTCATTTGTGTCATATGTCAGACTTATGTAATCCATTTTTTAGTGTTTTTCTGTCTCAGGGGAAATCATAACTAATGGAGTTTTTCTGTGAAGAAACATAACCAAGGAGAATGATCTTTGTTTTACAAACAACATTTTAACCGCTCTTAAACTAAAAATTGAAGAGGACTCATTATCCTCACAGGCTACTCTCAAACATCATTTTCACTGCAACTATTTTGTCTTACTTGGTAGAAATAGTCACAGTTGTATCTTTATTGAAAAACTGAGCCTTGAAAAAAATTCTTCTAAATAAGCCAACTAAGCGAAATCTTCCTTATTACTAAGATGAGCGGTGAATGCACTTCTGGGGAATTCCTGAACTCCCCAGTCACTTCCCTGCACTACACTGAGTCATATACAATGTGCACTGCCCTTGTTGTGAAGTCAACCTATTTCAGACTATTTAGGGGCCCTTGGATTACTATTAAAAATCCATATGCCAGACTGTTCTTTGATTTACATGGCTCATTTTGGGCTCCAGAATCTTCTTGTTAAAGAACATTTCTGACAAAAGTGTAAGTTACTGCATTTGTGTAAGGTTAAAAAAAAAAGATAAATGATGAATTTATTCATTATACTGAGGTTTATATTCTTTATTATTACATACTTTTGATTTTCCTGTTTTAAATTAAAAAATAACAGCCATGGATTTGAAAACTCTGACTAGCACTTTTCTTTGACTGAGGTTCACCAGCTTTCCAGAGGCATTTCCCAGTTCATCATAAATTGATCTTTAAAACATTTTTGAAAAACCTTTATTGTTATTGCTGTTTGTTTTTAGTGTTTCAGGAATATGTGTCATTTAGTATTTTGTATTCCTCCTTCTTCCTCGTGGAGGTGTGCTGGATGCTGTGTCATGGAGTGGGATTCTGCCTTTTTGGGGGCAAGACTGAACTAAGTACACTTTCCTATTGGTACTGTGTTCACCAAAAGACAAATATCTTCCTGAAAAGTTCTTTGTCAGTAATTTTATTCATGAACGTTCACCAAATTAAGAACCCTTGGTATATATCATTATGTTAAATGTGCCAAAAAAAAAAAAGGACCGATAAAATGCGCAAGTTAACAAAATCAGTGCTTCCGTTCAACTCTAAGGGTAAGAGCAAGGTTAATTTTCCCCACTGTTCAAGTTATGCTTTTTGAGCATATTAAAACATATCATTTTGTTCTTCTGTTCAATAATGACTTTTTTTAATGTGTCTTTTTCTAACTTTATCTTCCAAGGTGATTCTAAAACTGATCTTAAGAAGAAACCTCTAACAAATTCTTTACCTTTTTTATTTTTTTCATTGTTTCGCTCTTAGCTAACATTTTCTCTTTAGTTTTTCACGAGAGTTTATTTTAAATTTTGCATTGTTGATTTTTGGTTTCACAAGTAATGTTTATTTGGCTTAAAAATTAGGCAGAACTAAGGGTCTGAGGGCGGCCTCAGCTGGAAGACCAGATTGGCAGTGAGCTATGTGAAAAAGAAGAGGTGGAGCCACATACAAATACTGTCTGTTCCATTGGATCCCAACAACAGGGCAGCAGCAAGGGGGATTTCTGTAGCTCACATCAGTCTAGTACCTAAAGCTCATGCCAAGGATGCATTCCGTCTGTCCCTGACCTTCAGGGATATGACCATGGTGGTCATGGTGGTCCCGTAGGTTCCCTTGGGTCACATGTACTCTTACCTAATATGTGGCCTCAGACCACCCTAGGAAAGAATAGGGTCCTAGCTATTAGGCCCACACTGCCATCAGGATCTCTCTTGCTTTCATGTAGCTAAAAGTCAAGCACCCAGAGCCTGGGGAGCCAGGGCCTATGCATTAGGCAAAGACTGTGAGCAAAGCTGTTAAGGAGCAGGCATTGCCATTGCCAGCCCTGCTTATCCTCAGGGCTATATCTAGGACTGGTGCTGCCGCCAGTCCTTGCCACTTTGGTGTCCCCAGTACCGCCCTGTTCCAGGGTCTCTGTATTGAGGGAGAGGCCCAGAGCAGCATAAAACGGTGCTTTTGTGTCAGTGTTTAAAAAAAATTTTTTTAAGTGTAATAATGATAGACTCACAAGAAGTCGTAAGAATGGTACAGAGAGATTGCATGTACTCATAACTCAGCTTCTTCCAGTGGTGATGTCTTATATAACTATAGTATATTTTCAAAACCAAGAAATTGCCACAACGCAGTGAACTAGACCACAGACCTTATTTGGAGCCTACCAGTTCTCATACAAATGATTTTTTAAAATCACTATAAGACAGATAATCATGCTGTTGTTCATACTTTTCTCACATTTCCCGTTTTGAACCAGAAGCCCCTGTTTCTAGTTCTTAAGAATTTTTAATTATAATTTTTTATTGTGAAAAACTCACTGTGGCAAAGTGGGCCTGAGTAGTATTGGATATTTGGAAATTTGTAAACAAATTTATAGTCTACCATTATTGAGGCAAAAATTCAATCTGGCAATGGAAATACAAAGATTTTTTCAAAGCTTTGCTGTGGAAAATGAAAAGAAATTATTTTATTGTGAAATAGCTATGCTCATTCCAAGGACTTCCAGAGAAACTGGGAGTTCCAGTGGAGTGACATTAACCATTTGGATCAGTGTGGTAGCATTATAATTCTTGCTGCATTTGTGTGCCGCGTTTTAACACCTCTGATACCACTTGCTACTCATAAACATTTATGTTCTTCAGTATCTCTGAAAGAATCATGATATCAGTGATCACTGAAAGACAAGGTTCACTTATAAAACCTTTTAAGAGATCTCCAATTCAAAACTTCCTCTACAACTCTTCAGTAAGAACTGGAGCTCCATAAAGATGCTCTGGGAGGACTTGTGTGCTAGCGGATTCATATACCCATCTGAAAGAAGCACAGATCTACTGAGCAAAAATGTGTCAAGTGGGCACAATAGCCTGGCATTTCTTATAAGATATCACAGTCCCTGGCAACTTTAGACCTTTAAAATCATGTATGAACTTCACATACATCAGTGAGATTTTGGTGAGCTCATCTCTGGAACATCTAGGGACAATCATGACATGGGTCATCCTTGGAGCCAATCTGGGCAAACTCCAGGCATTGAGTTTACTTACTGGGTTAAGCCTTAGGGGTTTGGAACTGGGGGGATGATGCGTTTAGTTTCCTACCTGTTCTTTTAGGAGGCTGTTTAATGTAATGGTTAAGCATCCAGACTCTAGAGACAGACTGCCTGGAGTCAAATTCTAGCATTGCTGTTTATTATCCATATGACCTTGGGAGAGTTTCATAATTTCTCCATGCTTCAGTTTTTTAAATCTCTAATATAGAAGAATAATAATGCCCATTTCATATGATTGTTACTGGAATTAAATGAGAAGTAAAGTAGTAGAATAGTGCCCATGTTGTATCCGCATTGTAGTGTACCGTGGTTATAGACTATATGCAGTGGGAACATCAAAGGCAAAATCAGCGACAAAAGATAGATGATGGCAGAATGGGTTCAGGACCTCTTCAGATAAAGGGTGAATGAATATAATGGATGTTATAAGCCTGAGCAAGGGAAGTGTAGTGGTTGAAGTCCATGAGCAAAACTGAGGTCAAAGAAGGCACAGACCTAAAGTAGTTACATGAGAAAAAGTTTATCCTGAGCAGTAACCAAGCAAAAATAAATTCACAGCGAATTACTGTAGAGTGGAAATGCTTATGTAGAGTAACTGAAACCTGTTGTGGGAGAAGTGTGGGAAAACAGTCACATCCTACTAATAGAAGTATAAATTGGGCTAGTTTTTTGGGAGAAACCTAATTGTCAAAATAAATTTAAGGTCCTTAAATATGCATACCCTAAATTACTCTTGATTCTACTTTTAGAGCTTTATACTATTGACAAGCAACTTAATTTGCAACAGGAAGATCCTAAGTGAATTATGACCCATCCAAACACTGTTACTGATGTTCAAGTTAAAAGTCATTCAGTTCTTGACCACATAAATCTATGTCTTTATACTATTTCTATGACAGGTCTGCTAGTTGAACTCTGTAGAAAGGAATCTTCTTTATTTGTGAAGAAAAGTGGACTCAGGCTTTACTGTATAAGAAGAGAGCCTGAACTCCACGTTCTTATGCTATGAGGTAATGCCTCTCTTGAGTGTGGAGAGAGCATTTTTGTTGCTTTATAATATTGCTATTGGCAAACCCATTAGTGCTGTATAATAACAATATTGAAGTAATGCTGTTAAGTTTCTTGATTTTTTAAATTGAGTATAGAAGTTAGAGTCATAACATTTATTTGTTAAATTAAAATATATATAATGTTTATGCAGATAGTAAAAAAACAAAAATCAGTAATATGTCGCTTCATCAAATTGGCAAATTTTTTTTTACAACTTTATTGAGGTATAATTGAAGTATAATAAACTGCACATAATGTCTGCAGTTTAATCAGTCTTGACATTTTCATCTTCCCCAGAGATTTCTCATACCCTTTTGCAATCTATCACTCCCACCAGCTCCACTCTCCAGGCAACCACTGACCTGCTTTTCTGTTACTGTTGATGACTGGCAAAGATTTTTTAATAGTAATATCCAATACCAAAATAGGAAACAAGGTACTTTCATATATCTCTGTGGGAGTCTGATATTGGTACAACTTCTTTGGAGGGCAATTTATTAGTTTCAGAAACCCTAAATATCCTTTCAACCAGCAATTCCACTTCTAACTTGATGAAGTAAATTTTTATGTGAATAAGGATTGAATTACAAGAATGTTCATCAGTGTGTTTATAATTGCAAAAAACTGGCAATAAATTAGATGTCCAATATTATGGAATTGTTTAAAAAAACAGTTCATACATTTAATGAAATGCTATGCTTTTAGTATTAGTAGTAGAAGTATATTGTTTTGTAAACAATGACAGGATCATATGTTATTCCTACGTTTTTAACTTGTTTTTTCAGTACACAGCAACTAAAAAGTACATAGATAAAACAGGATTAAAAACATATCTTTAAAGCGAAATGTTGAAAGTAGTGTCCTTTGGCTGATGAGATTTATCTTAAGTTTTTCCAGTATATAATGTTTTCTTGTAAAAAAAATTTATTGAAATTTCTTTCTGATTATAAAAAGCTAATGTAGAGAATTTGAAAGCTAACATAAAAGGAATAAAGAAAATACATAAAATAGGATTGATAGACAGTCATCCCTTGGTATCTCTGAGGAACTGGTTCCAGGACCACTTATAGATACCAAAATCCACAGATGCTCAAGTCCCTGATAGAAAATGGCATCATATTTGCATATAACCTATGTACATACGCCAGTATACTTTAAATCCTCCCTGGATTACATAACATCAAATACAATGTAAATGCTATGTAAGTAGTTATTATACTGTATTGGTTTTTAAGTTTGTATTGTTTTTTATTGCTGTATTGTTATTTTTTATTGTGTGGGGTTTCCTGGTGTTGTTTTGTTGTTGTTGTTGTTGTTTCTCTTTAGACATATTTTCTATTTATATTTGGTTGAATCCAGGGATGTAGGACTCAAGTATGCAGAGGGCTGTCTGTATTATTTTAAGCTATTTAAAGTTTTTTCTTTTAAAAAAAAAAAAACTTATGAAACTCTTTTATACTTGAATGGCATCAGAGTAAAGTTCCCTGGACCTTGGCCCCTGCCTGCCTCCACCTGTTGCAGTCCCTACTCTCTGTATGCTCTTGTGGTAAGGCATGCCCTGAGGTTTCCTGGAACACAAATTCTCTAGGTCCTTGCCCTTGCTCCTGCTGGCCATCCGCCATCAGTCCTATTCTTCCTTGACTATGTTCTCCTGATCCTTTGAAATTTACTGTCATTGTCATCTCCAGCAAGCCTTTGCTGAGCTTTTAGCACTTCTCCTTTCCCATTCCCACTGCTCTCTATACCCATCCCTAGCGAGACCCCTATCACATTGTATTATTCATTTCATTCCTCTCCTGGCAGACTGAGCATGGCTTGATATCGGGACAGTATTGGTTGGCACAATACCTGGAGCTTAACTAGCACAATAGCAGTTGGAGCTTAACTAAGAGAGTATGTGCATGTGTGTAACCGAACAATAGAAATAAAGATGTGTTGGAATCAAATAGCCTAGAGTATTGGATATATCTGTATGACTGGAACATGGGATCTTCATGAAATATTTAGTAGATGAGGATAGAGAGTAAGTACAAGCCAGATTATTAAGGGCTTCCTAAGTTATCCTAAGGATTTTGGGTCCTATAGCGTAACTGATAAACCAGTGAAAAACCTTTAAGTAAGTGAATGGTCTAGCCTTGGCAAGATGGTAGAATAGGAAGCCCTGGAGCACAGCAATTTAACTATAAATTTAAAGGTGAATTTTCTTTGTCAGAATCCAGAAATCAGTTAAGAGGCCCCTGTGTGCCAGGTGAGCATGAAACTAGCCGGATCTTAATTGGCATACTCTCATGCCGTAATCCCTATCTATAGTGCAGTGCCATATAATCAGGACAGCCACCCCCTACCCCCAGCTCCCAGCTTCTTTCTGCCTGGAAGGGGAGAGATGTGTACCATATATCCAATGCCTTAGTTTTTCTGGGACTACCCAAAGGACTGGCTTCTGTCTGGCCAGTCTCAGAGTGCTGACAGGACATGGCATATTTTAGCAACCGGGGGCCAATGAAAACAGAGGTAGGTGGTGGTGGTGGTGGTCACCGTAACCATCCTCTCCTCAGCCAAGCACAAAGCTAATAGTTGAAAAGCTCCAGCAGTCAGTTTTTTCCTGGAGAGGCAAAGAGGTGCACCATGTATCCAGTGACCTAACTTATCTGGGAGTTGCCTAAAGACTTGACTTCAGTCTTGCTTGTCTCAAAGCTCTGAGCCCCAGGCTCATTCCTCTTGATTTCAGAATCTGTCCGTGGCCTGACTTGAATTAATGCACTAGATAATCCCTAGAATGGTCAGATTCTTGAGATGTTTGAGCAACATGATAACTACTTGATTATTAGTAAATCAGAGATGGTTGCCTGGAGTCTAGATTGGGTCACGAGTAGCCTCATGGTGGTATGAGCAAAGCAAGTTAGGGAGAGTACTAGTTTATAGGTGATACCCTGTTGTTTTTTTAGGTGTTCGTGAGTTAGAGTTGTCTGTGGGACATCCTTGTGAAGGTGAGAGGACCATTAGGCTGTTGAATACCTGCATTTGTAGCTCCAAATAAATTTGGACGGATTCAGCTTTCATTTTACCTGGTGTGCCTCAGTTGCTATATATGTTGGGGTTTCATGCCTCTTTTATGAGATATAAAATATTAAAATGAAAGGTGAAGACACTGCAGATTCCCAATTTTCGCCCTCATTGTAATTCCACACATCAGTTTCCCTTGTCCCTTTATAGCCTCCCTACTACACACAAGTCCCAATGAAACCACTTTTTTGGATTTTTTTAAACTTGTAATTTTAGGAAAATTGAAACAACATTATTCACCTTTTAATAGAAGCTGCAAATGCCTCTACAGTATGACAAAGATACTTGATTGGCAGTGTTTCTCCTTTCTTTGTTATTATACCAAGTAAAGCCATTGAGGTAATAATGCTATAACATGTTTCTATCTTAATTATTTTAAGTATAATAACAGTATCCCTTCATTTTATTTATAGCTCCAAAAGGAATTCTTCATTTGTCTCCTGATGTTTATCAAGAGATGGAAGCCAGCCGCCACAAAGTAATCTCTGGCACCACTCTAGGCTATTTGTCACCCAAAGATATGAACCAACCTTCAAGCTCTTTCTTCAGTATATCTCCCACATCGAATAGTTCAGCTACAATTGCCAGGGAACTCCTTATGAATGGAACATCCTCTACAGCTGAAGCCATAGGTTTAAAAGGAAGTTCTCCTACTCCCCCTTGTTCTCCAGTACAACCTTCAAAACAGCTGGAATATTTAGCAAGGATTCAAGGCTTTCAGGTATGAATTAAAAGCAAAAACAAAAACAAAACAATTCATTAGCCTCAGATCCTTCATCTCTATCCATCACAAGGCTCATTCTTGCCTGCTAGTGTGGCCTACATGCCACTTACATTCTAAGTTATTTAGGAACACAAAGGACAGATGAAAAACGAGCCATATGCACATGCTTCATTTTCTCTTATTTTTGTTCTATCTAGTAATCCTTTTGCTGCCTTTTCTCCATTTTCCTTCTTTTTCTTTTATAAACATTTTTCATACTCTTCACTGTCTTCCATTTGGTCTTGATTAGGTGCATCTGTCTCTTCACTCTGTCTTCCACAAACAAAAATTCTGCCTTCAGACATTTGGTGTTAGTATTTCACACTCAGTTCGCTCTCTTTTTACATAAGGATTGAGTTTTTTTTAATGATGATTTTACTTTTTAGCAGTTTTGAATTTTGCATTCTGTTGCTAGTATTGATTCAGGTACACCATTAAGATACAACATTCTAGAAGTCTGTTACCTTAGGAGTTAATTAAACATGGTATTTGAAGAATAATGAAATGCTTAATAGTTGTTTGAGGCATAACAGTGTGTATTTGTTTTACTGGATCATGTATTGAACTGACTAGGGAGGGTAGCGCCTGCTTCAGATGGTACCAACAATTCTATTTCAGTGGGTAGTCTAAAACTAGCATATAGCTTAACTTAACTTGTTGTGTATGTGAATTTAGGGATGGAAACTTTTTTTCCCCTGTTTATTCTTTGTTTCCTTTTGGAAAAAACCCTACAAAAACCAACACTCCTTTATAGATACATCAGAGCTTTTAAAAGAATTGTTAACTCTAGGAAGGGGAAATATCTGTGTCCTGATTTCTTAGTTGCCTTGAAAATCATGTACTGAACTGTAACCGCTAACTTGACTGGATGAACTACAGTTTGCTTGTGTGTAGAGAGTGTATTGCTTCCTCAGATTTCACTGTTTTCATCTTTTTTCCCATCTTAGTCTTTATTCCTTAAGACCAAAAACTGTAATATCCTTTAGAAATGCTCTACAAGATCTGTATTGTGTAGAATGATCATGTATTTATAAAAATTTTACAAGTTTAGATTATAAAATGAAAAAAAAGATCATGTGTTTGGGGGTATTTTGCATGTTTGGATTTCCCCCCCCTTCACCGAACCCTTCTGATTCTTTCAAACTATTGCCAGGTAGTTGTTAGTGTTTTTAATTGGACTATTAATATGAACTTAAAGAAGCTGTTACAAATTATTGGCTCTGTCATCTGAAATTTTAACCACTTAATTTAAAGTTATAATTTTAGAGTTTGTTTTTGTTGTTTTACCTTAAAAAACACAATAAATCACTGTTTAAAAAAAGATCTCGATTTATATAAAGTACTGGAAAAAAACCTAAGTAATTTTTAGTTCTATCTATAATCTGCATAGGATGAATTAGAAATAAATTGTGATGAAAAGAAATTCACTGCTTATTTATGAATCTAGTCATGTAGAAATGTCTGAGAATAACACTGTATTCTTATAGAAACAAAGTACAAATTTCATTCAAGCTCTGAATTGGTCCTTTGCTTGGAGCTGTTGTTACCATAGATGTAATTGTGCTACCAGAACTTAATTTTTTAAATTTGTTTTTATTTGTTAGTTCTTGGCAATGACAATAATTATAATTTTAACGTATCTTCACTGTAGCCAACACACAGAGTCTGCTTCCCTCATTATTGCATTGCTTAGGCCTCTTTAAAAAGCTTATCCTGACATAATATACTCTTATTATGGACACGTTACACGTTTCCTAATCTGTGTATTGTGATTTTTACATACTAATGAATATAAACAGATGGTTTTAAAATATTACTGTGCTTTTTCGGTTGACTGAGCTGGTATTCATGTGAAACACTGTGTCACTGATGGACCACCACCTGCAGCTAAGCAGTGAGCAGAATCTCTGGGAAATGGCTTAGTCCAGCCACATGCATAGCCCATCTTCATAATGTCGCAGCAAAAGATTCTTTGTGGTTAAGAGTTTTAAAGCCTATTTCTTTATAGGCAACTCTCTCAGGCATATTTACCTGGTAGAAAAACATGTAGATTGTTTCTATTACTTAAATGTTTTAATTGAACTGTAGTTTAGAAATTATAGGACCAGCTTGTTACAGATTATATACAATATATTCTGTTGCTTTTATTTCTGGAACTCAAAAACAATAAATTCGTTTTCTGTGTTTCTAGGTTAGAACTTTTTTATTTTATTGCACACTGAACAGATATTATTGGTTATTAAATATTTTGTAAACCCTTCCTTGGCTTTCCTTGCCCATTGCAATTTGATTTAAGCCTACTAGAGCCATTGTGTGTGACAGCTATATTGTATTACAAAGTAAAAATATGTGAGTGTATTGAAAACAAAGTTGTTTTAACCTTTAATTTTGTTTCATTACCCAGTCTTTAATTCGAATTTATAAATTACAAAAAGCTACTTTGCTCAACTGACTGTAGATATCCAAGCTCAAATCCTTTCTTTTAAATCTACAAAATACGTAAAACGTATATACAATTAAAGTTATTAATAAAATTGACTTAGCAGAATGTGACCGAACACTTGCACATTCTCAGCAGTTCTTTTATTCTTGTTTGGTCTCACCTAAAGTTTTTATCATATTTTAGAATCGAACCTTTTAGATCTCTGTCAGAAATGAATGTTTATTTCTTTCAAGTTTTATCAAGTATTAATACATTTTATTTACCTTCTTTTAAATGTTTTATTCAGTAGTTCTGTGAACTTCAGACTTTGTTATTCAGCCTAATCATATGCTTCTATAACTTCTAAAAGCTCATTCAAACTTGTAGTCCTACCATAGTGTTTCAGGGTTCCTTGTTGTGTACTCTTTTATTATAATGCCAAAATGTTTCAAAATCATTCATTTTTTTAAGAAAATTATTATGCAAAAGACACTCTTGAAATGCTGTGCATTTGAACTGAAGTGAAAGAATTTGTTTCATGTTGTGCTTTACATTATTCTAAGGTTTCACATCTTTAATATGCTTTTATATGCTAATTATATTAGAAATGTCTTTATAACTAAATACAAGTGGTTTCTTTGTTTAAATTAGTCATTAAAAACTAGGTTGGAAATGAAAGTGGATTATTTTAGTAAATCATCCCTTCTAGATGGATTTCATTTCAGTTTGCTATTCTGTGCCTCTCCTGTGAGCATGATCCACTGAAACAGTGTTGTTTGTGAAACCTTCAGAGTATAACACACTAGTTTTTTTTCTCACACAAATAATATAAAGAAGTGCTTAGTCGGTGTTTTACTTAAACTATGATTAGTTTATTTAGCAAAATCAAGGAGCGTTTTATGGAGGGGGATTTCATTATTGTATTATAATCATGCCATTTCCAGCAAGATGAGAATGTCTACTTAAATTAAAGTCTTCCTTTTCAAATATAATTCATGCTTAATACATTTCAACTGATGTGCCTCCTTTTGTTGAGTTTAATATGATGATAGCAGGCTTCTTTTGTAGCCACAGACTTCTTTAGGTATTTATTTTTTAACAATATGACTTTAGTATAGATTACATTGAGATGGGGCTGGCGGGAGTGGGTTAGGAGTGGCTGGTCTCCCTGAGAATCTGAGAATCAACCTTTCTCCTTTCTGTTTATTCTTATCTCTCCTATAGCTCATGCTTTCCAATACATATAGTTACCATCAACATGGCTATTTGCAGCAGCTTTTTTTTTTTTTTTTAAGAATAAGGTATTCATTTTTGATAAGAGATCAATACAAGTTCAACTTTGTAGATTTCTCTTAGGAGAATATGGAGAAAGAAATCATCCATGTACATACCTACCCACACTTAGGAATATAGTTGTCCCTTTGTATCTATCGGAAGGATTGGTTGTAGGACCCCCAACGATACCAAAGTTCATGGACGCTCAAGTTCATTATATAAAATGTTATAGTATTTACATGTAACATACATATATCCTCCCTTACACCTTTAATCATATCTAGATGACTTATAATAATACAATGTAAATGCTACGTAAATGATGTTATACTTTATTGCTTTTTTGGTATTTTTTATTCTTTTTAAATATTTTTGATATTTGGATGCATAATCCATGGATATGAAAGGCCAATTGTTTGTTTTCCCCCCATTTTTAATTTGTAATTGAAACATAACTTACCATGTTGCCTCTGAGCTCAAATGTTCATTTAGGCTATTAAGCAAATGGTATAAAACCATAAGAAATTACTTAGACTACAATGAGCAAAACATATTTGTGGGTTTGGTCAGCAGATGCTGCTCTGATTTGCCATTAAAATCTTAAAAATTCTTAAAAAGCTCTCTTGAATTTGACCTCTACTACCTTCTAAGGAACCTGGAAGGACCCTGTGTTAGAACTCTCCTGAAGGCTTGTTCTACCTTTAGTGACCTTAACGCTCAGATTTGTCCTTCCAGTGGGCAGCCCCAGTTCATACAAACTGACCTGTTGTGTCTGGTGTCTTTAGACTTTGATATGTTCGCCAAATTCCACAAGGTATTCAAATATAACACATACCTGTACTTCCATAAAAACCAGGGGAATTGGGCCGGGCATGGTGGCTCACGCCTGTAATCCCAGCACTTTGGGAGGCTGAGGCAGGCGGATCACCAGGTCAAGAGATCGAGACCATCCTGGCCAACATGGTGAAACCCTATCTCTACTGAAAATACAAAAATTAGCTGGGCATGGTGTCATGTGCCTGTAGTCCCAGCTACTCAGGAGGCTGAGACAGGAGAATCACTTGAACCCGGGAGGCAAAGGTTGCAGTGAACCAAGTTCACGCCACTGCACTCTAGCCTGGTGACAGATTGAGATTCCGTCTAAAAAAAAAAAAAGTGGAATTTTAGTTCAACTCATTTTGCTGAAATTTTAAACTCCATTTAAAAAAATATATGTTTGTAGAAAGAAATCCTGGTGCATGTAAAAACTGCAATGAGTAACAGTATTTCAGGTAAGAACCAAGCAGGCCTCGAGTAAAACAGTCCACTATTATTAAAGAGACTACCTGGGACTAGCCACCCACCTTGTGTTGCTGTGGGACATAACCACCAATAAAGATACTCATTTTGAGCTTGTATGCACCAGTGCCTGCATATGTAGTAAGGCACACAAGATACTTCAGGTATAAGTAATATATAAACACAGTAAGAGCTGTTCCAACCCCAGAAACTTTAATGTAAATCTGAAATGAGCCATCATGATGCAGAAAAAGATTGTCATTTTGCAGCCTTTCAAGTAGAACTATCTGATAACCTTTTCTGTTTGTATCAGAACAGATTTCAACTCAACATGAAAATTGTACTGCTTCGAATTATTTGAAAATCAAGTATTTGAAGGAAAAAAACTATTTCTCATCTAAAGATGGATTATATTTCCTTTTGCTAGATAGGATTGGCAATGATGATGATGTGATTTTTTATTTAAGGACATAAAATTAATCATAGTACTCATCAGGTGGCTGGCAGCTGCATACCTACACTCACTCCAAGTCATGTTGAAGTGATTCCAGCATTTCCCTTCCTGCAGTATCCAGCTGTATCTAAGGAGACTTTTTTTTTCCCCCTCAAACGACAGTGGCTCAAATTTCATGGGCATTGTTCTCTTCTCGAGAACTCAAGGCAACTCTTAAGAAAGAACAAGAATGTGGAATACTGCATGTAAAAGATTTTTGCACACTCAGAAAAATTGCTCTAACACAACAGGGGCATGCCTTTAGGAGATACATGGTTAAACCAGGGAGGAAACTGACCTTTATTGATGGACTCATATGTAAGATAGTGAAGTAGGCATTACATACATTTTTTCAGAATACCTGGTACATTTTTGCCTATACATCTTTATTTTATTTTGAAAAAAACTATCATATAATGTTTGAAGACCAGTCCCTGTAATTAGGACTAATGTGTGATGGTGGCCCATAGTCTTCTGGATATTGGTTTGTTTCTGTCATAGATTTTATTAATCTATTTCTGCCCTCAACTATATATACAACTGATTAAGCCATTTAAGAATTCTGACTCCTTGGCCAGGATCGGTGGTTCATGCCTGTAATCCCAGTACTTTAAGAGGCTGAGGCAGGCAGATCACTTGAGGTCAGGAGTTTGAGACCAACCTGGCCAACATGGTGAAACCGTGTTTCTACCAAAAAAATAAAAATCAGCCAGGCATGGGGACAGGAGCCTGTAATCCCAGATACTGGGAGGTTGACACAGGAGAATTGCTTGAACCAGGGAAGTGGAGATGCAGTGAGCCAAGACCCCACTGCACTCCAGCCTGGGCAACACAGCAAGACCCTGCCTCAATAAATAAATAAATATTTTTTAAAAAAAGAATTCTGACTCCTTTGAGTTGGAAGGGACTTTAGATTTTATTCTAAGATTAAAATTTTATATGTAAATACACATTTGAGACTACATACCTAAAACATCATATTAGTAATGTAGTTTACTTATTTTTACTTGATTTTAAACCCTGATGGATTTTAGGTTCTAGAAAGTTCTGCCATCTTAACATAGTCACATCAAAAAGCAGATTTTACTGTCAAAGAAAACAGATATTTGAAAAACTTAATTTTTTAAAACAATCTTTACTATTACCTAAAAAAAAAAAAAAAAAAAAAAAAAAAAAAAACATAAGAAAAGTACAGGCTGGAAGAGGTGGCTCACACCCGTAATACAACCTGGGCAACAGACAGAGTGAGACTCTAAGTCCAGAATCAAGTCCTAAAATGGAACATTTGAACCATTGCTGGAAAATAGTACTAGGTTTACAGTTTGAAAAACTCTTATTAAGGGAAAGATAGGTGGTAGGTAGTACATTGTGAACTGGTTTCCATAATTTCAGCATGTATATGAAGAATTAGATATGAAGTTAATCTGGCCATAGAATGCCATCCCATTGAACATTGGAATTGATTCAGCTGAAGCATAGGACATGGAACATTTGTTTACTCACACTGGGCAATATTCATTAAGGGCCTGAAAATGCTGGGTAGTATGCTAAATATTGGACACGGGGAGTTACAGTCAGGTTGGGGACTGACAAGCACATGAAATCAATATGCAGAAGGAGATTAACCACTGCCAAAATTTAATCCTATCTTCAGGGATCAGTGCTCAAACATTACACAATGGTCAGGTAAAAAATAATTAAATGTTTGTAGCATGGTGCAAGAAATAATGTATGCAATGTCTACCCCACATAATAAATGACATAGTAAGTGTAACCTGGTAAGTGTTAACTCGGAAATGTGGTTAGCGATGTCAAGAATTGTAAATGGAAATGAACAATTCCGACTGAAGGAATTAGGGAAGAGTTCATAGCAGAGGGAATATTTGAGATATGTTTTAAAGAATACTTCAAATTTTTAGGTGGATAAGAAGAAAAGGCATTATAGTATCAGAGTACTGAAGACAAGGGCATAATGTTTTAGAAAATAAAGTGAAAGTGGCTAGTGAGGAGGCTGAAAAAATGTGTGTGTTATTGGGAGTTAGAATTTTTTTAGCCATTAGACAAAGACCACTGACTTATCTCTAAAAAGAGAAGTGACATGATTGGTTAACAGAAAAATAATTCTGTCAGCAGTGTAAAAGATGAACTAGACAAGAAAGAGACAGACTTGATAACAGAAAGACCAATTAGACTGGTTTACATGAACCCAGGAAAGAAGAAGTAGAGATTGAGTTAAGACAGAGCTATTGGGCATGGAGGAGTGTATCTACAGTATAGCTGTCTAAGCTTCAGTTGAGGAAGTTAAATGATCACTTGTGCTGGTTTCAGAGAGGATGCTTTCACTAGCCTAATGGTTAGGGTGGAAGCTAGATTTACGTGTGTTGAAAAGTAAGTAGAGGGCCGGGCGCGGTGGCTCAAGCCTGTAATCCCAGCACTTTGGGAGGCCGAGGCGGGTGGATCACGAGGTCAAGAGATCGAGACCATCCTGGTCAACATGGTGAAACGCCGTCTC
>NW_016107324.1:245911-250186 GCF_001604975.1 Cebus imitator
AAAAGTAAGTAGAGACCATTTGAGGGGGCAAGTGAGATACTATGAGTGTGAGATGTTTTAGGCAAAGTTTTGTTTTTAGTATGGATGAGATGAATAAACTTAGAGGAAGTTAATGAGTTCCATTTTAAACGTGGGATTTGAGAGTTGCTTGTGGGACATTCACATGGAGTTGTCCAGTAGGCAGTTGAAATGAGTCTAGCGATCAGTAAGTGAACATAGAACATACAGATTTGATAGTCATCAGTGTATAGATGTAACTGAAGCCACAAAAACAGATAATATTGCCCAAGGGAGAGTGGACAAAGGCCTACAACAGATTCTAGATGCATACTAACATATAAGGGATTCATTTATTCATGAATTCAACCAATATGTATTGAGCACCTGCCAGGGACCAGGTATACAACTTGGTACTGAGTATATGGCATGAATATGATAGCCAGGGTTTCTGCTCTCAGTCAGCTAACATCAGAATGGTAGTGTGGAAGAAGGGAGGGTTGGGTACAGGTGCAAGGGCACCTTGAACACATCTGAACACAAACAATAACTTTAAGTGATGTTAAGCTCCTAATGTAACAATTGCTTGGAAATTAGTTAATTATGAGGTTAATTATGATTATTTATGCAAAATCTAAACCATGACTTAGTGTCTTCAGTTGTGTCAGAGATAACTACACGTTTTAATCAACTTATTGATGTATAATTTACATGCAATAAAACACACCCATTATTAATTGTATAGTTTGATGAGTTTTGAAAAATGTGTACAGTTAACCAAAATCTATACTACCACCATAATCAAGATGGGACTCTCTATTGCAAAATATTTTCCTCTGACTCTTTACCACTGATTTTCCTCACCTCCAGACAACCACACAATCCTTTCTAGCACTAAAAGTTAGTTTTGCATTTTCACAGATTTCATGTAGGTGGAATCATATAGTATTCACAGTTTTGTTTCTGGCATCTTTCACTCAGTATATTTTGAAATTCATGCATGTTTCATGTATCTGTAGTTTTTATTGCTAGGAATTAGTTTATTTTATGCATATGTGCCACACATTGTTTCAGTTTACCTGTTCATGGACATGTGGGTTGTTTTTACTTTGGGGCTATTATGAATAAAGCTGTTTATGAACATTCATTTACAAGATTTTGTGCAGACATTTGTTTCCATTTCTCTTGGGAAAATACCTTGGAGTGGAATTGCTGGATCGTATGGTAAGTGCACATCCAATTTTATAGGAAACTTTCAATTCTTTTAAAATGTGTTACATACATTACATTCCTACCAGCAGCGTATGAGGGTTGTACACGTTAATATGGTCAGTCTTATTCTATTGAGAGTATAATGGTGTCTCATTGATATTTTAGTTTGTATTTCACTGATGACAAATGACATGAGCTTCATTTCATGTGCTTATTGGTCATTTGTATATCTTTGCCAAATGTCTACATCTTTTGCCCAGTTTTTAATTGGGATTTTCTCCCATAATTATTGGTTTATAAGAGTTCTTTAAATTCTGTTCATAATCATTTGCATTACAGATATTATCTCCCTTCCTATGACTTGTCTTTTGTTATCTTAATGTGATCCTTTGACAAACAGAGCTTTTTCAATTTCAATATAGTAAAATTTTTAATTTTCTCCCCTAAGGTTTATGTCTTTTTGGTCTCATCTCACCTGAGGAATCTTTGACTACCCTAAGATCACAAACATTTTATCTTAAGTTTTCTTATGGACATTTAATGGTTTTAGCTTTATGTTTAATGCTAAGACCCACCACTTAAAAGTTAATTTTTAATGTATTGTATGGAGTAAGGGTTGCAATTTGTTTTTTTTCTCATAGGATAGCTAGTTGTTACAGCACCATATATGTCATGTGTTACGTTTTGTCTAGGCTTATGTAAGAAATCTCTCCTCTTAATACTTAAAGCATTAAGATACTTTGTATATCTTTGTTTTTCACCAATTTGACTATACTACATGTAGGAGTGTTTTTAATCTAATTGGGATTCATTTAGCTTCTTAGAACTGTAAAATAATGCTGTGTTGTTGTTGTTTTTTTAATCACTTTTGGAATATTTTGAACCACTATTTTTTCCAAAAAAGTTTTCTAGGTTTTTTCTCCTTTCCTTTCAGAACTCCAGTTGCAGATATGTTAAACCTCTGTTATTCTCCCACAGGTCTCAGAGGCTCCATTTATTTTTGTTTAGTCTTTTGGGTTATGTAATTTCTATTGTTCTACCTTCAGGTTTACAGATTCTTACAGATTCTTCCCTCTATCCTTTCCAGTTTGCTCTTGAGCCCCTAAAATAAATTTTTCATTTTGTTGTATTTTTCACATCTGACGTTTCCATTTGGTTGTTTTTTATAGTTCCTTTTTTCTGTTGAGATTTCATATCAGTATAGTTATTGAGATTATATTTTCCTTTAATTCTTTGAACATCTATATCATACCTGCTTTGAAGATTTTTGTCAACTAAACCCAACAGCTGGTCCTGTTAGGAGTCAATTTCTGTTGACTGCCTTATTCATGAGTGTGGTTTGCCCCGTGCCTGATTTTTGCATGTCTTTAGTTTCTGTTAAAAGAAAATGGACATTGTGGATAATGTTGCAACTCTGGATCATCATTTCTTCCTCATATTAATATTTTTATTTTGGTTTTAGTTTTTGGTTAAGTTGCTTGAGCTAAAACTGCAAGCTTTATCTTCCCCATGGTGGGATCCCTTAGCTGCTACACTCTACTCAGTATTTCTGCCTTATAACTGCAGCTTTTTCTGTTATGGTCTCCCCTGTGCTTGCATCAAATAGTGAAAGCCAATTATTTGGGCTGTTTGTGCTTATATTTTGGGGCCCACTTTCCTTGCCTTTTCTACTCTCTAGCATTTTCTCCCCTAAATTTCTAGCTGATCTGCCAGCCACACACTCATTAATACTCCAGCGAGGCCTGTAAAGCCTTAGTGTTCAATCATTTGAGCTACATTCAGACCAGGTCTACACTCTATTAAAAAAGTAGCAGACTCAAATATCAACCAGTTCTCACTGGTTACTGTCTACTTTTACCTTGAGCATTCCAAAATCTCCCGTGTGCATGTGAAGTTTATCAGTCAGCTGGAATTTGGGTAAAGAATTCAGATTTAATGTTGTGCCACTTCTGCATCTTGCTCCTAGGATTTCTTCCCAAGATGTCTAGCTCATTTGCCAACCCTAAATTCCTTCCTCTGCCTCCCTTAGTGGGTAAGACTGCAGTTTTCCACCAGTAGAACTATAGGAATCACAAGATTGAAACAAAAGTCATAAACTCATAAGTCTTACTGCATAAGTTTTGATCTTTCAGGGAAAATATCTGCCGTGATTATCTGCCTGATTTTGGTCACATTCTAGTGTCTTCAAATATTTTTTCTTTTATTTTGTCTATACTTTGATATCTGCAAAAGATTTTGTCCAGTGAATTCATTCTTCTGTTGTCAGAAGCTGGAACTCTACCAATTCTTTTCAAATATTCATTGAATTGACTAATTACTAACTGGTAAACTTGACATCTGTTAAAAGAAAACAATTCAAAATATAGGAAAATCTCTAAATGTAAGATATTCATTATATAATTGATTATATAAAAACACATTGGATTGAACAAAATAAATTTATTCTCTCAGTTGTGGAGGCCAGAAGTCTGAAATCAAAGCGTCAGCAGGGGTTGGTTTCTTCTAGAGGCTCTGAGGAAGAGTCTTTTCTGTGCCTCTTTTCTAGCTTTTTGTGACTACCACATCAAACCTTGGTTTTCTTTGGCTTGTAGATTAATCATTCCAGTTTCTGCTTCCATCTTCACACAGCCTTCTCTTCTGTGTGTGTGTGTATTCTTCTTTGCTGTCTCGTATAAGGGGACTTGTTATTAGATTTAGAGTCTACCCTGAATTCAGAATGATCTTATTCCTAGACCTTTAATTACATCTGCAAATACTTTATTTTCAAATAAGGTCACATTCAAAGGTACTAGGGCTAAGCACTTGGACCTATCTTTTAGGGTACACTGTTCAACTCAATGTGTCTCTACCTTTCTTTAATCTGTATATTTATTGTTTTAATAAATTAGGGAAAAATTTTGGCCATTTTTTTCAAATAATTTTTATCTCCTTTTTTCTGTCTTTTCTGTCTGGGATTTCATTTACATACATTTTAGATATTTTCCCACAGATTCCTTGAGACATTACTTATATTTTTTCTCTTAATTTCAGATTTTGCAATTTCTTTCTCTCTCTTTTTTTTTTTTT
>NW_016107324.1:250301-385043 GCF_001604975.1 Cebus imitator
GCTAATTTTTGTATTTTTAGTAGAGATGGGGTTTCACCATATTGGTCAGGCTGGTCTTGAGCTCCTCACCTCAAGAGATCCACCTGCCTTGGCCTCCCAAAGTGCCGGGATTACAGGCACAAACCACCACTCCTCGCCCAGATTATACAATTTCTATTGACCTATGAGTTCAGTGACTTCTGTCTCTTTAGTCCAGTATTTTTTTTTTACTTTGCATAATTATATATTTCATTTCTAGAATTTATATGTGGTCCTTTTCATTAGTTTCTGTTTCTCTGCTGAGATTTTCTATCCATTCATCCATTGCAGATATATTTGCCTTTACATCCTCAAATATAGTTGGCATAGGTGCATTAAACAGCACGTTCCCCCCTAATTTCAACAGCGGATGTATTGAGTTTGGTGTCTTGATTGCCTTTTCTTTTGAGTATGAGTCACCTTTTTCTGTTTATTCTAGGTTAAGTAATGTTGGATTGCATCCTGACATTTGTGAATGATACATTATAGAGACTTTGGATTCGGTTTACAGTCCTCTGAATAGTTTTGAGTTTTATTTTTGGAGGCACTTAATCTGGCTGGACTCAAATCCAAACTTTCTTCTTGGACTTTCTTTTCGGTTAGCTTCTGGGCCAGTAGTCTCTCCTGACTCTGTCAAATTTGATGTCAAATGCTGCATGGAAAAATTTAATAGAGTTGATATTTATGTGGTTATTATTCCCCATTAGGGCGACTTTAGTGCAAACTTTTTTTTTTTTTTCCTGAGACAGAGTTTTGCTCTGTCCCCCAGGCTGGAGTGCAGTGGTGCAATCTCAGCTCACTGCAACCTCTGCCTCCCAGGTTCAAGTGATTCTCCTGTCTCAGCCTTCCAAGTAGCTGGGACTACAGGTGCGGGCCCCCACGCCCAGCTAATGTTTGTATTTTTAGTAGAGATGGGCTTTCACTATGTTGGCCAGGATGGTCTTGATCTCTTGACCTCATGATCCACCCACCTTGGGCTCCCAAAGTGCTGGGATTACAGGTGTGAGCCACCATGCCTGACCTAGTATAAACTTTTTGCAGTAAAGTGAATGATAGGGAAGAAAGTTTAGGTAGTGCTAGAAATGCTTTCCTAGAGTAAAAATAGGACTATCTAAAAAAGAATCTGTCATAGGTAGTAGTATTTGCTACCAGTTTGAATATGTAGCTTAAGCACCAACTTATTTCTTTTGCAAACCAAGTAGCATGTGTAGATGTTTCTTGGTTCAAGTTTCTTGGTCCCCATTACTATGATTCTCATGCATTGGCCTATGTTATTATCTCTTTTCCTCTAAAACTCTGACTTAAGGAGAAAGCTTTTACTCCCCTTTTTCTTGAAGCTTTTGATATTACAGGTTTCCAGGCCTTTATACTAGAAACTTTTTCTTCATCCGTTTTCTTTTCCATATCAGAGTTAGACAGTACCACATTGCTTCATTTACTTTGTTTTTCTAATTAAGAGAAAATTTAGTCCCCACAAATTCCCTTTTCTCATTGTTTTAAGACTCTTGTAATATAAAATTCTGGCATGGAAAGAAAAACTTGTTTATTATCTATTCTTAATAGGCTCTTGGCTACCTTCAAATCTCCTTAATTCATAGCACTAATTATTTTATTTCATATTGTAAATGGCCCTTAAAAAGGGATTTTAAACTTTCAAAAAAGTAAAAAAAAATAGTGCTGACTTTCTTGTAACTAGTTACATTACCACAGTAAAATTATCAGTACCAGGAAATTTAAAATGATATAATACTCTTAACTAATGTACAGATATTATTAAAATTTTGTCAGCTTTTCTACTAAGGTCCTTTTTCTGGTCCAGAATCCAGTCTAGGATCCACATTGCATTTAGTCATCATGTCTCTCAAGTCTCTTCCAGTCAAGTATCAGTTCTTCAGTCTTTCATAATCTTAACCCTTTTGAAGAAAATCGATCACTTCTTTTGTAAAATATTCTTGAATTTGAGTTCCCCTGATGTTTTCAAATGATTAGATTGAGTTTGTGCATTTTTGGTAAGACTATCATGGAAGTGATATCCTGTGCTCATCTTAGCCCTCTTTATGTGACTCTTTATAACATATTGCCTCTGCGTGCTTTTAGAACCACATTAAACAGTGCTATAATGTTTGCTTCAAATGTCAAATATAATTTAGAAACTTCAAAAAGAGAAGGAAAACCTATTGTATTTACCAATAGTCATACACTTTTTTGTGTTTGTTCTTCCTGCTTTTATCATTTTCTTTCTGTTTCAGTAACTTAATTTTAGCCATTGTTTCAGGATAGGTATGCTTGTGACAAACTGTTTCTTTGTATTTGAGAATGTTTTGGGTTTTTCTTCCTTTCTCAAGGATATTTTTTCTGGATATTAAAATCTGGGCTGACAGTTCTTTCAACATTTGAAAACATTATGCCAGTTCCTCCAGTTCCTTCTGGCATTTGTAGTTTCTGTTGAGAAACTACTGTTCTTTTACTTCTGTAGGTCAGGAGTTGTTTCTCTCTCACTTCTTTCAAGATTTTTCTTAGCTTTTAATTTTCAGAAGTTTGACTGTGCATCAGTTTGTTTGTTTTTATCCTGTTGGGGCTTACCCAGCCTCCTAAAGGTGTAGGTTTATATTTTACCAAAACTGGGTAAATTTTAAGCCGTTATTTTTTTGAATTTTTTTCAGTCCCACTCATTATCTCTTCTCCTTCTGGGACTCTGATAACACAAGTATGATATTGTTTGTTATGATCTCATAGACCCTTGAAGCTGTGTTTTTCTTTTCTCAGTCTTTTTTGGAGTTTATATTTTTCTATCTTCAAGTTCACTGACACTTTCCTCTGTTTTCTCCATTTTGCTATTAAGCCCATCTACTGAGTTACCTTGTATTTCTTTGGTGAGACTGTTTTTCTAAATCTGTTTCAAGAGTGTGTGTATAATTGCTTATTTAAACATTTTTATGATGGTTACTTTAAATACTTGTCAGATAAGCCTGTCATCTGTGAAATCTTATTGGCATCTGATGATTGCCTTTTCTCATTCAAGTTGGGATTATTCTGGTTCTTGGTATAAGGGTGATTTTCTGCTAAATTTTGGACATTTTGAGTACTATGTTCCTAAAACTTCCGTTTCAATAAGCCTCCTCTGACATTATACCAGTTAGGAAATAGGGGTACTGCCTTGTTACTGGAAGTTCACATTTTCCACGTAGCCTCTGTTGACATCTTGGGAGGGAGAGATATCGCCCTAGCTAGGTGGTGGTGAAAGTCCTGATCTTCCACCATGCCTGCCCTGACATGGAGGAGTAGGATGCCCCATCATTGCCAGGTAGAGGTGACTGTCCAGGGATCCAACAGGGATGAAAGTCCTGATTACCCATTTGGCCATCTCTGTCACAACTTTAGCAAGGAAATTGGGTCACCTCATTACAATCTGGCAAGGGTGAAAGTGTAGGCCTCCAAACTGACTTTTGCTATTGGGGATGGAAGTGAATCTGCCATTATTTTCCATGGTGTTTGCCTGGAGTAAGGCAGTTACTGTCTAAAAGATTTCTATCTTGTTGTATTATTTTTCTGGTTTTTTGGTTAGAAAGAGCAGACTTTCTTAGGATTTTTTTTTTCCCTCTATACCCATTGCCATTTTCAAGTTGCTGGCTTTTCTAGTACCTAGCTCAGGATATGTGAAGCAAAAAGAAAACCCAGGAATTCAACACTGTATATTATTCCTTGGGTCCCAAAGACCCCAGCTAGCCTTACTCCTTCTCTCCACATTTCTGAATCCTCTTATGCTTATTTTATGTATAACGTCCAGAGCTTTTACTTGTAGTTAAACAGGAAAAATAGGGAAAAGTAAATCTATCTCATCTTGTTTGGATGTGGAAATCATAAATAGTCTGTCATTATAAATGTAACTGTATTTTAAATTCAAATATATATTATACATTTTGAAAAATCTATTATTCCTGAGTAGAAAAAAAATCTGTGATTCCATATTAAAATATTTTTGCAAAAAAAAAAAAAATGCTATTATTAATTAAGCCAGTATATAGTAAAATTTGTAAGGTCTTGGCTTTGATACCTATTTTTTGAAGTGATATTCAATACAATAGAGTTCTAAAACATTAGAAATAGTAGAGTTTGCCCCATTGAGAGAAGATTTTGTATTAGTTTGATGGTGTACTGACTGCCTATATAGCTGTAATTTTCCTTTAATGTTGAAAAGAATTTTTCTTATTAAAAGGTTAGTTCTTATAAAGCCCTTTTAATGTGGCTTCTTTTGCAGTATGCACTCATGTTTTGACATAGCCATATACATTCATTTACATATGTAAAAGAGGGAAGTTCCTTTTCTGGTATACATGAAGCTGACTGTTAAAAATCACTTAGTATTGGCAGGGTGTGGTGGCTCACACCTGTAATCTCAGCACTTTGGGAGGCCGAGGCGGGCGGATCACGAGGTCAGAAGTTCAAGACCAGCATGACCAACATGGTGAAACCTTGTCTTATTAAAAAAAAAAAATATATATATATATATATATATTCACACTAAAATAAAAATGCCTGTATCATTCTAAAATCAGGTGTTGGAGAGGGAAAAAATGACTTCCCTCCACCTTTCTCTGTTCTGTGACTGTGCTATAAATTAAACTGACATAAAGCAGAGTAACAGGAGAAAAAACATACTGGATTACATATATATGTATGAGTCCCACNAAAAAAAAAAAAAAAAAAAAATCACTTAGCATTTTCTTTTGATGGAAATGTAAAAGTAAAATAATTGTTTGTGTATGTGTGTGTAAGTGTAATTTATGTCCTAATAGGCTGTCTCCCTAGACCTTCCCTAGCATGGTTAACAGAAACTAAAAAGCAAAGAGCAAACATTTAGGATTTTTGTCATGTACATGCTTGTCACTTAGAGTAAGAATGTTATTATACCACTAAACAATGCTGACAACACATCTGTTGCATTTGTTAGACAATTTTTATCCCTGGCTTATACTAAATAATAAATCTTCGTATATCACTGCCAGATTTTGATTATCAAATATAAACATGTAATTTTCAAAGCTTATCTAAAACAGGAATTTTAAAAGAGAGAAAAGATAATTCCAAGTTGTGTCTCAATCTGTGTAAATGATTTCATTCATTCATTTATTCTTGTCCCTTTAGAGGCATTAATGTGACAAGCATATTGCATTTAGAATGAAACAGGTTATGTATCAACTAAAACACTGGTACATGACTGAGCATGTTAAATATATGTTCACATTTTTATTACAAAGGCATGGATATGGTGTTAGTTATGAAAAGGATTGGGAAAAAAACTGAAGAGACAGTAACAGATATTCTCATTAATATTACTCTCAATTATATATCTTGTCATTTATTGCGTTATGAATGGATGTGTTATAATAAGATTATCTGATATTTATTATTAATGCTAATCATGACCCAGCTACAGTTCTATATACTTTCCATGGATAAACTAATTTTGTTTACTTATTATACGTTAATTCATTAGTTACAAATAAAACTAACATAATGTAGATTTGTACTGTTGACTGTAGTTAACTCAAATAAATACAATAATTTACATGTCATCAAGTGATCCAAAAAAAGTGATAGTTAAGAGAGTTTTAAAACCAACTTAATCTACTTATTTAGGTCGATATTTATGAAAGAAGGCTGCTCTGTGTCTTGCCAAGAACGTGCTATTTTGTGTTAATAAAGATTTAGGTCTTTTGTACAGCTGGGGTTCAGATGCTGCGAGAATCAAGCATGTTTTGAATCTCCTAAGATTTAGTGTTAAACTGTCACTTTTCAGCTCCTTGCTGCCTGTACTCCTCTGTGCAGGGCTTCTGTGCAGTAGCTACAGTGGAATTGCTACCTACTGCTGTGAAGTCAACTCCATGGCTAATGAATCTGAGATGTACTAATCAAATATATGTTTTTTTAACACAGTGATTATGCTATATATCACATATGACTATACAGGCCTTTATAGTTCCTTAATGATCTAAGAAGCAACTTTCTTTCAACATAGGTCTTTTTCATACCCTCCTCATTTCTTCTGTTCCATAGAGGGTAGCCATTAAAAACATCTGACAGACAAGCAGTTAGCCCAGGTCTCTGCTGAGATTAGTAAAATATTTAGTAGTCCTGCAACATCAAGGACTTTTAGCCCTGCAGGAAATAGTTAGATTTAACTTCTTTTCAGAGGTGTGGGTAGGAAATTTAGATTTTTATTTGAATGGGTCTCTCATATTTTTAAACCAGCATGAAAAAAATTCACACACCTAGCTTTTTATGTAATTTATTTTAAGACATTCATTCATTCATTCATTCATTTAAATAAAGACAGAGTCTCATCTCTGTATGTTGCCCAGGCTGGTTGCAAACTCCTGGCTTCAAGCAATTCTGTCACCTTGGCTTCCCAAAGTGGTGGGATTACAAGTGTGAACCACAGTGCCTGGTCTATTTCTCAAAATTCTATGAATATTTGAAGTGATTCTATGAATACTTCCTGATTTTCTCTTCAGAGAAAAAGGAAGTCTTTAGACTGGTAAAGTCAATATCAAAATGCACAAGTACAGTATCTCATCTGGGTTTAGAAGAGTACATATCAAACTAGGAAACTTAGTATAGCATCTCAAGTATAGTATCTCTTCTAGGTTTATGAGATTACAAATCAAACTAGAAAACTTATCTTAAAAATTATAGATTTGCAAATTTCAAAGAAAGTCATCTTATTTAATTGATATATTGAAATTTATAACTCACCTTTCAGTGGAATAGTTTTTGTAAAGTCATGAGAAACAAAATATCAATTTATAGTAGTTTTGTAAATCCAGAAGAAACTCTACAACATTATAAAAATCAAGATTGGTTGCTCACATGTAAGCATACCAAAGGCAGCAAAATGATATAATTCATAAAAAATAAATTGTTGGCAGAAAAACCAAAATCTGAAGTATTTTTAAAGAAGTTTATTCTGAGCCAGTGAGTGACCAGAGCCAGGGAACAGTCTCAAGAGGTCCTGAGAAAGTGTGCCCTAGGCACTGGAGTTACATTTTAGGGAGACAGGAATTATAGGTAAAACCAAATCAATACTTGGAAGGTGTATATTGGTTCAACCTAAGAAGACAGAATGTGTTGAAGCTGTGGAGGGGCTGGGTGGGGAGCAGAGGAGGTGAGTGGCTTACAGGTCATAGGTAGATTCAAAGATTTTCTGATTGGCAATTGGTTGAAAGAGTTAAGCCTTGTCTAAAGACTTGAATTCAGTTTAGAAATAAATGCTTATATAAAGGGAATGGTTGTGGAGGCCAGGGTTCTTTTTACATAGATGAAGCCTCATAGGTAACAGCCTTCAGAGCGAATAGATGGTAAATGTCTCTTTTCAGACCTTAAAGTTGTTGAACTCTCATTTTTTAAATTTGTTATACTTTTGAGACAGGGTCTCGCTCTTGTCACCCAGGCTGGAGTGCAGTGGTGCAGTTATGGCTCACTGCAGCCTCAAACTCCTGGGCACTACACCCAGCTAATAAAAAAAAATTTTTTTTTGTAGAAATAGGGTCTCTCTGTGTTGCCCAGGTTGGTCTCACAAGGGAACCTCCCCCATTGGCCTCTGAAAGCACTGGGATTACAGGTGTGAGCCACCATCCTCAGCCCAGATTCTCATTTAATCTCTTAGACCCAGGAAAGGCCTAAAAAGGGGAGGCTTGGCCACATTGATGGAGATTCTCTACAGATGTGTTTCCCCCACAAGAGACTGCTTTGCAGGGCCATTTAAAAGTATGTCAGATAAATGTAGATAGAGGTGAAATATTTTGATTTCCTTCAGGGTCTGCTATCTGTCGTGTGATGCTATGCCAGAGTCAGTTTGGAACTTAGTATCTTACGGCCACAAAGAATATGTTTCATCAGTCTTACGATCTCTATTTCAGTGTTAATGTTGGTTAGTTGTGCCTAAGATGACTGCACATATCCAACCCCCATTTCTGTCATGGCTGCGAATTCAGTTTTTTGTATTTCTTTGAGGTCCTCTTTGACTCGGGGCAGGGAAGGAGGTCTGTTAAGTCAGTTTGAGGGGCCTTAGGATTTTGTTGTTGGTGTGCAAAACATAGAGTGATTACTGTTTTGTAACTTTCTATAATTACCTTTATTCATTTTTCTTTCATCAAAATCAAGGTCCTGTGACATTGTGTATCGGAGTTTTTAGGGCCACATTTGTAGAAACACACTGCTTTGTTCTAGCAGAAAGAGTTTACCCAGTCAGTTCTGAAGATTTGTGTGTTACAGACACAATGAATGGAATTTTATTGCCCTAATTATTTTAGCATAGTGTTATAAGATTCCTGGTTCCTGCAAATGCTTTGAATCATAAGAAGCATTTTTAGACTTAGAAGGGTGAATTTCAAAATGTCATTCACATATTTTTTTAAATTCACAATTTCATGAACACTGATATTTTTATTTTCAAGAGGAAAAAATGTATGCCTGAATAAAGCCATATTTAACTTGTTTTTATGAGTCATTGGTTGAGGATGTAAAATGTGACTTTTTCTTAAGGTCTTTTATTGGCATATTATTACATTTAATTTGAACTTGGGTCCTCAAGCAATAGTTTCATGTTTTTTCTCACATATTTTTATTTTATCTGGTTTACTGAGCAGTCTTAATGCAGTGGGGATATAACACAGAATGATTTTGTATTTCTCCAGTTACCACCTTCCTCTGTGCCCTGTCATAGCTCCAATTCATGTTCCTTTGTAATATCTTTGGCAAATCCCATAGTTTTCTGGCTAGCTTTTAGGTTTTAGTTTTTAAAAATCTAATGCATCAGTGTAAACCCCAAGTTGACATCCTCCATTGCAAGCCATTCATTTTAGCTCAAGAGACTTAGAGCGGGGGGAGTATATATTGATCGCTTTCACTCCTCCTATCACTCCAGCATCTCTCATTTGTGGTTGGTGGGCTGGGAGCTTAACCTGGCCCTGAGACACCTTCCTGCACACTAGACCTCTATTTCATGGCCTTCCTGCTCTTGAAGCTTACAGGGTGATCAGGGTAGAGGAAGCTGCTACTCATCCTGGTTTCATCCGCTTCTGGTGGCCTCCACTGTGCCTTTCCAGGTACACCATGTCCACATCTCTTGAGTCAGTGGCCCCCTCTGGCCCTGAGGGACAGCCATGTTTCCTTTGGACTTTCCCAGTGGTCTGTGTTCTGACCTCCTCTGTTGCTGAGTGTTACTTTGGCTGGTCTGAGTAGCCCCTTGGCTTCTGCTGGGATTCTTTCATGCTGTTCAAGGGCCATGGAGATAGGAAGTGATCATATCTTCCTTTATTTTTTTGTTTTTTCTGGTATACTACCTACCTGGGACTCCTTCAGTAAGGTCTCAGATATCTCCAAGCCTAGTTTCTATATTTTCATATGCTTCTAAACTGCCAGGGACATGCAGCAAACTCGGTCAAAATTTCTTTTCAAAGGGGGCCTACAGTTTTGATTCTCAGCAAGCCTCCCACCAGGGAGTGAAATGTCAGCCTCCCCTTCATGCAGGTATTCCCACTCACTATCAGCTATTCTCTTAGAGCTACCCACTCACTGGAAATACTGTATTTCTCATCAGGCTGACATTCCAGATGATTCCCTCCTGATGCACCTCCCCATTCATTGTTCCTCTGTGTGCTTTGTGATTAGATCAATTGTACTGACTTTTACGAGGGGGTTTGGGGGAAGGCCTGGCCCTAAATGTTGGCAGCTTCTTTTGGTTTTGCCCGTGGGTCTTGGTGTCAATTCTGGGCCAAAAGGAAAAAAATCTCACTGAGATTATGTTCCTTTGTGAGTGATAAAAAGCCCATTGACTTAATATAGAGATTATTTTTTGGTCACTTAAAGGTCCATAAGCTTGCAGGCTACAGCTGGCATGATGGTTCTTTTCCATGAAGTCCTGATGGACCCAGGTTCCTTCCAACTTACTACTCTCATGTAGGTTTTGGTCCTTGTCCTCATGGACAGGATGATAATATCTATACTCCAAACAGCAGGTTGGTAAAATCGGTAAAGAAGAGCAAAAGACACACACCTAAAATCTCTTTTAAAAGTTTCCAGGAAGCTGCTGCATAATTCTTTCATTTCCAGTCTACTTAGTTATATGGCCAGCAAGGGAGTCTGGAAAATATGGTCTTTATTCCGAGTATCTAAGTGCCTAAGAATTACTGTGGAAGAATCTTGGAGGACAACTGGCAGTCTCTGTCACATCACTGGGTGCTGTGACATCTTTGGAGCTGTGTGCTAACTTGCACCTTTACGTCGATCTTTCATATATGAGTTATTCATGTAAACACACTAATACTGAATGTCCACAGGACACAGTATTTTATTAGGTACTTGCAGGCTTCACAGTGAATTGCATACAATTAGGAGAAAAGTTATCTCTGTCAAGAATGGTATCTGAGTCACCAATGGAAACAAAGTTTAAAGTTTATTTTTTTGACTAGAATTGTCCTATTTTTGTTGTTTCTAATTTTCATTTCTCTAGGAGAAAGAATAGAGTGGCAGTAAGTCAGCTGACATATAAGTGTTTAGTGTCACCGTATATTTAGGGGATTGTCATATCTTTCATACAACTCTCGGTGTCGAAAGTGTAACTATATTTTATTAAATTTTAAAAGAGCATGTTTTATAATAGCACTATATCAGACATAATAGTTTAACCATACCATAAATGGTTGTGAACTGTCGCTATTATAGTGTCAGCATTTATTGGCTTTTACATAAACTTGTTATGTGATGTTTCATTTTTCCCCTTCATACCTAGTTGCTGCATAGTAAACAACACTTCCACATTCTTGAACTCATATACATTGACTGAGCTTTTACTATGCTCAGGAAGTGTAGTGCGATGAATTAGAACTGTCGTCAAATCTTTTTCCCCAAGGCTAACTTGGTAAAACTATTTTTTATAACAAAATCTTTATAGTACTTTGGGAATAAGGCTTTTATATTGACTTGATTTGAGCTCTAAACTTCTTTTATAGATTCCCAGGAGGAAGTTTCCCTACCTCCAGGGAAACTGATGGCCATTCTTAACAACCCTGGTGGTTTAAAAAAACTTGAATTATTAAACCATTGGACTAGGACTCATATTGTTGTAATTTTCAGTCAGATCTGTATTATACATGACAAAATAAATGAAGGCCATATCCTGCAATAAAAATATATGGACATTATGCAGCAATTAGAATAAAACTCAAGATAAGGAACTAACTCAGGTATGTGTTTTAATTTTCTTCCTCACAAATTCAAGACTTTCGCTTAAGCCTTTATCCCAAATCTATACACATTTAACAAATTGAGCAAGTTATAGCTAATAAAACCAGTTTAATATGAGTAGGAACCCCATTTTATTCTATAGGCATATTTTCATTAATTTTTATCACAAAAATGATGTTCTTTTTACTTTATTAGTTTACAATTTTAACAACCTGGATTTTTTTTTGACACTAGATAAATGGAAAGATGGAAATTTTCTTAATGGGAAGATGGACTCACACTCTTCCCCCTTCCCCACATAGCCAGCTTCTGATGTGAAGTGTCTTACATGTGGTTGTAATAATGGTTAGTTGTATTTAACTAAATGAAAGATAATATTGTGACCATTTATTCTAGTCTGCATATTGCAAATCATTTCAATTTAATTCAGTTTGATTGTAATGTCAAAATTTCAAACAGAATATGATATAGTGATACATATTCAACAGTGATTTTGTAGGGACTATACTGGAGAAATAGAAGAGTGTCACCACCAATTATATGGCAGTCACATACACATGGAGTCAAAGAGGAGGGAAAATTCAGGTTGACAAAGTTACATTAGAATCAGATGAACTTTGATTTAAGCTTATGTTTGAGCCCTTTATGGATCATGCATTATAAAAATCTGGACTTGAAAGATAGGTGTGGCATTTAGTTGTGAATTTTTCTACTAGCTGTAATGTAAAGCACTTTGTATAGCATTTTCTAAACTCTCTTAAATCCTCAAAAAGACTTAAGATGGATTAATAGGTTTCAATAAGGTTTTAAATATTTAAAGTGTGTTCTTTGTAAGTTATTTGAATTTTCCTGAAATCTAGACCCTTTGAAAAAGGATCTATTGCATCTTGTCCTCTCTGAAAATGGTGTTCAGTGGATTGCGTGTGTTCTGTTATAGGTTCACTACTGTGATAGACAAAGTGACAAAGAGTGTGTGACCTGTCTGACATTAGCCCCTGTGCAGATGACTTTCCATGCTATTGGAAGCTCCATTGAAGCCAGCCATGATCAGGTATAATATGCCACTGCCATTTTGCTGTGTTATGGCCCAGCTCGGAAATGGAAGGCCATCAAAATGGAAGCTATGTGCACACATGCAGCTTTGCTTTCCCTAATACATTATTCGCTGGCACTATCTGCTAGACTTGAAAAATCAAAACTATTTGTGTTGGGAAATTGATATCATAGGAGATTTAAATTATTTTAGGCTTCTTGTTCACAGTTCTTTATTATTTTAAATATAGAATTATTTTATAAGAAAGAAATAGTTGTCCCACAAGTTATTTTTATCTTTAATAGTTATATGTGAGAGGGAGGGTCAACAAAACAATATAGATAACACTGGAGTCCCACTGTAGTATACTCATTTGATTTTGTTGAAAAGAGTTTTGTGATGCGTCACTTATTGACAAGGATATGTTCTGAGAAGTGTATCATCAGTTGATTTTGTTGTGTGAGCATCACAGAATGTCCTTAACACAAACCTGGATGCTAGAGCCAACCACACACCTAGGCTATATGGTAGAACCTCCTGCTCCCAGGCTACAAACCTGTACAGCATATTACTGTGCTGAATACTGTAGGCAATTATAATGCAATGCTATCTGTATATTTAAACATAGAAAAGTACAGTAAGAATATGGTATTGTAATCTTCTGGGAGCACCATGATATTTGTGGTCTGTTACTGACCAAAAACATCATCATGCAGCACGTGACTGATACACAGTTCTATATGAAACTGTATATATACAGTTTACGGTTGTGTAAACTTTCAGAACCATCAACTTCATCCCGTAACTTGGAATATTATTGAAATGAAGTTCCCATGTTGTTTTTACATTTTAAGTTTTATTTCTGAAATAAGCTAAAACTCTGAGAAGTGTATTGTTTCTTAGTAAACAAATTCCTTTTATTGTTTAGATAGTAGCTTGAGATACACCCTGTTTACAAGACAATATGTATTTTTCATTAAAATAATCATCACTTTAATGTTCTAGATCATAGAATTTCTGGCTTGGAGTCAGAGTAAATAGACATACATAGTTTGCTGTATGACTAATCAATTATGCTTTCTAAATTAACCATTTACGTACGGAACAACTATAATCCAGTATTATATCCATTTTTCAGTACATTTGAGGATTTCTAATAGTCTTACCTAACTAATCTTCTTTTCTTCTATCTCAGTAGTGCCTCTTGCTTGGAAAGAATAAGTAGTCTATCTTCTCAAACTCATGATTTATCATCATCCAACTCAAACAAGACCTTGGAAAACATTCTTAAGGACACACCTTTCTAGTTCATCATGTCTGTGACACTGTTTCCAATCATTATTCGTTGGTTGGTGGGGAAGTATTGTGATATTTAGGGAAGATCAAGTAATTGGTGGTCAGAAAATCTGAGTTTTAGGAATGAACCATAGCATAGGTTTGCTGCAGCTACCTGGATGGATTCCATTACCTCCTTGCAACTGCGTTTCCTGGTTATGTTAAATGAAGGAGTTGGATCAGATGACTTACAAGATCCATTCCAGTGCTGTGTTATGATTCTATAACTGATCTTCTTGCCCCAGGTTGAATGAGCCCAACCAAAAATAAACAAATGTAGCATATTAATATGGAAAGCCACTTAGAGACCACTCCAGTGCTTCTCAGGTTTTTACATTGACATATACTCTAGCTGTAGAAGAGAGTGCAGTAGGAACCTGAGGAGCATAGCCTAAATTAGCTTACAGAAAAGTATTACGTTTCCTTGTATAAACTGTAAATTGACTGTACGCTAGGTGCTAAGGATACATGAGGAGACTATCAGACATGGTTCTTGCTCTCATGGAGCTTACAGTCTAGCAACTTCACCTCTTTGAATACTAGGCAAGTATAGTGTAGCTAATTTTATATCTATCTGTGGATCCACTCATGTTAGAAGCAAATATCAAAAGCAACATAGGATACCTGTTTTGCCAAGGTCTCTTCTAAGGCTGAGCAAAGAAGTGAAAGAGCATATCAGTAACCCACACATCTGAAAAGAGCGACCCCCACGGAGGTGGCATGTTACTGTAAAAGAGCACTGGAGTGCCAGTGGAGACTGGGGTCAAATGCAGCTTTGCCTTGAACTAGCTGTGGGACCTTGTTTCTTCACCTCTTGGGGACTTGGCTTCTTCATACATAAGATAATGAGGCTGGTTCAGGCTTATGCCGAGTTTGTGTGCCAAGGTACTCAAAGTTCAGGGCTACTTTTCACCCATATGACACCTTTACAGATTAGAAAAAAACAGTGCCTCTTCCTCAAGGCATTTTATTGCTGTCTGCCAGAAAAGTTTTGTAATAAACAAATCCACAATAACTGCAGTGTGAATGTACCCCATTGAGGTGTGCAGTGTATACCTGCACAGCTGTACATAGTGGTCTCATACTATATCTAACTGATTGCCAGTTGCACTCAATGATAAATTAAGACTTTTTATATTAAAGCAAATACAACTATGTTATAGATTAGGAATGTGCATGAAATTTTAAGATAAAAAAGAAACTTCCAGGAAATGTGTTGATGATGAATTGGTAGATGAATAAACGGTCAAATTGGTAGATGAATAAATGGCCGGAATAAATGACAGGCAGGAAAAATCCCGTATGTCAAACACTGTTGTAGTGGCCTAGAAGGTGCAAATAATTAGGCTCCCTGGGGAAAAGAGACACAAAGTAAACCTCCACTTCACACCCTCTGGCTTCTCTACATTATGTTACCCTCTCCCCAACCCAAGGGTCTGTCTAAGCAAAAGGTACTCCTTTGCCATACCAGCATCAACTTCATCTCCTAAGATGGAAAACTTGGACCACTAAATGCCTTCTTCACCCATTAATTTGTAAATGATACTAATTAACAGGGAAACATTTTAAAGCAAGAAAAAATGTAATCATTTTTTATAGTTTCTATTCATAATCCATTTGAGCCAATGGAGTTGAACAAACAATTAGTATTCTGAGAAAAAAAAATATGTGAAATTTGGAAGTGATCCTTCTGATGAAACTCAGGTTGTTCTTACTTGCATAGAAAATGAAGGTAAGAAATGGAAGAGGTCTCTAGACTTGAGCCTTATAGCTTATTTTCTTATTTTAAAAAAAATTAACTCTAGGAACTTAGTGGAGATTAAATATATTATCTGGTACATTCACTTACTGTATTAAAAGGTAACAGAACAGAGACTTAAGTGAAATTTCTCTATCAGAAGTTGATACAGATATGCAAAATGATCAGGGGAAGGATTCAGTACCATCTATATGCTGATGACGTCCAAATTTATGGAACTCTTTCTCTGCCTCTCCCTACCATGCCTGCTCCTCCTTCCTCTGTCTTTTCCTCTGTCCCAGTGAATGTCACTGCCATTACTTTGTTGCTCAGACCATCCTTGGAGCTTTCCTTGAACCCCTAGACCCCTCACATGCTACACCCTGTCCCAGCATCTCTTCCTCTAAATAATGTCTCTGACCTGACCACTTCTCACCGCCCCCAATTTTACTATTCTAGTTTAAGTCACTATCATTTTTAACCCAGATGATTGTAGTAGTCTCTAAACTAGCCTCTGTTTTTCTACTTTTGTTCTACTGTGATCTCTTTCACATATTGTCTTGCTCTGTCACATGGATTGGAGTGCAGTGTCACAATCACAACTCACTGTAGCCTCAGCCTCCCGGGCTCAGGGAATCCTCCCACCTAGCCTCCCAAAGTGTGAGGATTACAGGTGTGAAAAATAAATCAGATTACATTACTCAACTACACAAAACCTTCCAGTGGCTTCCCATCACACCTATAAAATGCAAAAAGATTTGCTATGACACACTAACTCCTGTATGATTTGGCCCCCTCCACCTCTCCAACTTCAGTTCCTACCCCTTCCTGTTCAGCAGTTGCATCCCAGTCTCACTGGCTTTGTCAGTTACATGATGGAATGTGAAAGAAATCACTCAAAAGGCTACATACTATAGATTCCATTTATATGACATTCTGGAAAAATCAAAACTATAGGGATAGAAAACAGATGAGTGGTGATGAGGGCTAGGGCATGGCGAGGGATTAACTACAAAGCATGATGAGGGAATTTTGGGAGGTGGTGGAAATGTGTTATATCTTGATTGTGGTGGTAGAAACATGACTATGCATTTGTCAAACTCACAGAACTATACTCTAAAAAGGGTAAATTTTGCTGTATGTAGATAATATTTGATTAAACCTAATGTTTAAAAAAAAAAAAAAAAAAGATGCATTGCTTTATCATCTACTCATGCAGTCCTGACTCCGAGGAAATGTGAAGGATGCTCTCCTCTTGCCTCTCCTGTGCTCTCTTGGTATGTTGGCTCTACCTTGGAATGCACTAAATTTAACCCATAGCCTGGTTTAGAGCTTCTCCAAATGCCAGTGATTAGTTAAGGCATGATTCAGACTTCTTAAAATAATTATTAGTCTCCAAAAAGTGGTCTAAGCCCTTTTCTGTCTGGCTTTAGGGAAGAGGTCTGTAGGCCAGAGTTTCCCATTGTAGAATCCTGAACTCTTACCTAGACAGTGGGCAGTCATTCAGGCTGGGTTTGCCTGGAGGTCCCCGTGGTGTCTTGGAGAGAATGCTCTATGTGTGTTTACCTTATTCATCACAACAAATGTGGTATTAGAAATTCACATTCAAATTAGTTTAATTGTCCAGAACAAAAACTTAGCTTAAATTTTCAGATACAGATTTCTTCAGCAAACATGAGCTAAGCGTGAGCAACTGTGTGTGTGGGAATACTCCTTTAGACACCGGCACATGCAAAGGTCACTGATTTACAGTTTTAGTCCTTGCTGAGCCAGTTGTCTTACGATATTTAGAACTTGCCAATCATTTATTTTTAAGATTGAGCTAGTGCAAGTTTTGCTCAATATTTTTCAGCATATGCTATTTGGAAATTGGTTGTATTGGTTAGTGTGTGTTATTAAAAGCCACATTCTTAGTAATAGTGCAGGAGGGTTTTGTAATCTCCTAGCTTGGTGTAACTCAGCAAGTATTATTCTTGATTCTGTCATGACACATTTTCTGTATCACTTTTAGATGTTGCTGAGTATCTTTTCCTGTCTATCTCGTCTAAATGCATTAATCACCTTCTACTCACAGTCTCAAAGTCATAAACATTCTTCTCTATCTTTGTTTTCTTTTTATTCATCTTCATTCTGATTGCATTGTCAGTATCACCAAATCTCACAAAGATTGGCTAAGTAGGTGTAGCTTAGTAAAAACACTATAGCTTCTAATTTAGAGTTTGTAGTTTTTTGCTGCCTACCTTATTGTGTTGAGGTTAATCTTGAACTTACTTGCTTCATATAAATGGAAGAATGAGTTGGTAAATCAACCGCCTAGCCAAGCATTAACTAGCCAGTGAAGTTTAACATATATATATTAGGATTTGCCATAATCTGACTTCTAGTCAACAAAAGCAAGATTACCACATAGAGTAAATGACTGCATATTTTATACATTACAAATGCTCTTCAACCCATCTAAGTTGAAAATATTATTAAGTAGAAAATGCATTTAATGCACCTAACCTACTGAATGTCATAGCTTAGCCTAGCCTACCTCATTAGCTGTTTTTCTCATGATCAAGTGACTGACTGGAAGATGCAGTTTGCTGCTGCCACCCAGCATCTCAAGAGAGTATGAGATGCATATAACTAGCCCAGGAAAAATCAAAATTGGAAATATAGTTCCTACTGAATGTGTATCGCCATTTTAAAGTCAAAAAATCATAAGTTGAATCATTATAAGTTGCGAAGCAATTCTACAAGGGAAAATAAGAACCAAATCTATATGTAGTATGTTTACCATATGCTAGATATTGTGCTAGGTTCTCCATATATTATTTTGCTTAATATTCAGAATAATGAGGTATAAACTCTAGAGGTTGTATATTTCCTAAATCACCTTTAAGAGTTTATGTTCAGATTAGTAAAATTAAGCTGAATTGTTTCCAATGTGCATGCTTTGACTAGAATTCAAGTCAGGCCTCTTAATGAAAGGATGTGCATGAAGTATAACAATTTACAAATCTAATGGGTGTTCTATTTTTTATTAAGTTCTGCTTATAGGTTATTATCTGATTAATTAAAAGTCTCTTTGCGTGAGTAGGCTGTAATGTCTCCCAGCTAATGGTATTTTAGAACTAAGAGAGGGAAAGCTTTCCCACTTATTACCCCAATATATATTATCACAACAATAATATATTGATTGTAGACTATGTACAGAACTTTTGCAATACTAGAGGTCTTAAGTAATAGTATCTGTGCTCCTTGCCCTTGAGGTAATTATAGTCTAATGGAGTATATTAGCCAGGATGCTTTTGACTACAAGTAACAGAAAACCTGACTCATACTGGTTTAAATAATAAGGAACTTTGGTATCTCAGGTAACAGGAAGTTCAAAGGAAGGGTGAGCTCCAGGGTTGATTGATAAAACAGCTCAATGATGTCAACAAGGACTCAGGTTATTCCCATTTCTTAGCTTTGCCATCCTCCACTTCATCCTCTGACTCAGAAAGATGGCCACAGGAGTTCTCTGTGTCATGTGCAGTATAACCACATCTAGAAGGAGAGAGCTGACCTTCTTGTGTTCTGGGCAAAAACGTCTGTACCAGGAACCCCTCCAGCTATCTTTCCCTCATAATTTATAAGCCTGGGTTGGGTTGGTCATGTGCCCATCTCTACACCAGTTGCTGGCAAGAGAAGTAACCACTTCTGGTTTAAATGCTTGGGGTTAAGTAGTTGTTGAGGAATCAACCACAGGGACTACTACATAAGACATTAAGTGTCACATATGTAATTGTAAATTTTCTGGTAGCCACATTTTACAAAGTCAAAAGAAACAGTTAAAATTAATTGTAATAATATTTTATGTAACCCAATATATCTAAAGTGTCATTTCAGCATATCATCAACTTTTAAGATTATTGAGATACTATTCTTTCATACTTGAAATCTGGTACGTATTTTACACTTATAGAACATCAGAAACTATTACATTTCAGGTGCTCAGTAGCCACATGGGTGTTGGATACACAAGTCTACAGGATGAAATCTCAGGAAATTATGATTTGGTTCTTTGCCTGTGTCTCCAGTCTCATCTTTTACCATTCACCCTGTACTTACACCCACACTTTATGCTCTAGTGGTCCTGAGTTACTGCATTTCATGCTCTGATATCTGTACCTTTGCGTGTGCTGTTCCCTCTGCCTGGCCCATTCTCTCATTGCTCATAGGGGGATTTTAACTGTTCTATGAGATTCAACCAAGATGTCACTCCAGTCAGTAGGCTTCCCCAAACCAAGAGAGCGTTAAAACTCTGCTTCCTTTGTGCTCTATCTGTACTTCGTACATTATCCCATTGTGACACTTATCAAACTGTTTCACATGATTTTTGTTCATGTTGGTCTATCCCACTGGCAGTAACCTCCTTGAGGTCCAGGGCGGAGTCTTATTCACTTCAGTATTCTCAGTGTTTATGCTTTTGCACTTAAGAGGCACTTGATATATGTTTATAGGATGGGATTAAATTAATTTCTAAGAAAATTAGATTGGTAGAATTCATTTGGTAAAATTAGTGAGAGAAACAGAATGTTTGACCTAGTAAGCTTTCTCTAGTGGTGGCCTTGTAAGGACACTTTTTTGTGAAAGAATCTCAGAGCTTGATCTCAGTGTAGACACATACTCTAAATACATGTAACTGCCCTTAGGAGTCCATCCTATATCTCCATTAGTTCTTTTATCTGTTTATAACTTTTTATTGTTCTAACCTGTTTTGCATATGAGTACATTTTTCATGGTGTCCTAAATTACTTTCTTCAAATACCAGGGGCTTCCTCCATATTCTAGCAATGGAATATACAAGTCACTATTCACCAAATAGTGTCATTTGTGACTGCATTCCTCAGAATCTAAAGAGACACAAACATCATAGGTTTGAGCAAGAATTTACCAAGACAATGAAGTTTTTTACTAATATAAAAGACATACTTAACTGACATTGCATAATAACAGATCCCACGTCATCATACTAGGGTCCACTGCAGTGAGTCCTGGCATTCTTTGTTTGAGGTAGATTCAGTGCAGGTTTTGAACTTCAGTGTCTTTGCTTGCTCTGTACATCAGCAGTGCCAAGTGCTGTGGGGTATGGAAAGATTGCGTATAATCACTGCCGCTGGCAACTTCCAGGAGGTCCTGGAGCTGCCAAAATTCAAAATGTAACTTGATTTTTGTTTACTTTTTATGACTTAGAGTGCTAAGAGAGATATATTAAAAAAGAACATCAACTTTAATGTTTGTTTTGGGAAAGTGCTTTCATATTTGTTGACTTTTTTTTTATATATTTCAAAATGTGTCCTCCCTCTGAAACTTGTCCCTTGATTTTAGAAATAAAATGTCTTCTGCTGACATTTAACTTTATCATATAAAATTTTCATTTTACACAAATTATATCTTATAGTTAAGGAATTTAATCATATCTTCAAAAAAATATTACAGCAGGAAAAGTCAACAGGAGCTTCTCACCACTGGATAGATATTATTCTATCTAAATAATAGACTAAAAATAAATAGACTCTGGTCAAAAATAAGAGTCAGTAAACTATGGCCTGTGAGTCAGTTTCAGCCCACCACCTGAACTAAGAATGTTTTACATTTTGAAATGGTTGAAAAATATCACAAGAAAAATGATATTTCATGACATGTGAAAATTATATGGAATTTGAATTTTAGTGCCTATAAATACAGCTTTACTGGGACACAGCCACAACCATTGATTTTGATATTGCCTGTGGCCACTTTCACACTATGATGACAGATGAGTAGTATGACAAAGACCTTATTGCCTGCAAATCCACATTACTGTCTTTTTACAGGAAAAGTTTGCCAGTTCAATCCTAGGATTAGAAGGAAGAAGCCTTAAGCATTCTCTTTCTGAATTTTGTATCAAATATTTCCTTAAACATGGTTATTCACAGTCCATTCTCTTTTGGAAAGAAGCCAGTTTTCTGGAAATATTGCCCATTTTATAGCACAATTAGTTGTGACTATGAGTTTTGAGTTTATTTACTCTGCAGTGGAAACTAGTTTTATTTTCTGAAGGAATAATAAATAAGACTCTTCATTAGTATTTATCAGAGCACTAAAAGAGGGTTTGCCTATGGCAAAGGTTACTTTTCTCTCCTTGCTGAAATTCCATTTAGAAACACTTCTGAGCTGAACTTATTTTTTTTAAGTAATAAAGAATATTCTGCTATTTCCATAGTGATCTTTCACTTTGTTCATTTCAGATGTATAAGCACTTTCCAGAACCAACAGTAAGTTATAGGGGAAGGTGGTGGGAGGATTGAATATTGTGTATTTTATAACTGACTTATAATTTCATTTATGCTTAGAACAGCATGACCACATTTCTGAGAGGTTGCATATATCCAATGACATTTTGCACATAAGTGACTTACTATTTTGAGCTATAAAATAATTTTGGACTAGAGTCAAAACCCCACGAACTTACTTACTTACTGCTTTCCTTCTTCCACTTTTTTTTCCTGAAATAATGAATAACAACTATTTTAATCAGCAAAAAGTGTGAAATTTTAGGATTAAAAAACCCTGACTTATCACACTAAAAAAGACTTAAAATGTGGTTATTTAATCTGTACCTCAGTTTATCTGTAGCTTGCTGTTTCATAACAGGTTACCTCTGAAGATAATTTTATGTTCATGATCTCATAGAAGACAAAGTATAAATAGAACCCAAAGTGCTTTCTAGATTTTCTAGTAAGTTTTGTTCAGTTTTGGACCTGCACATATGCTCCTTGTTGGTAGTTCCTTCATTTTTATTTGTTTATTTTTTGAGACAAGAACTCACTCTGTTGCCCGGGGTGGAGTGCAGTGGCACAATCAGAGCTCACTGTAGCCTCAAACTCCTGAGCATAAGCAATTCTCTCACTTTAGCCTCCTGAGTTGCTGGGACTACAGGCACAAGCCAGTATGCCTAGTAAGCTAATTTCTTTTTTTAGTTACCCAGGCTGGGTCTTGAACTCCTGGGCTCAATTGATCCTTCCACCTCAGGCTCCCAGAGTGATGGGATTACAGGCATGAGCCATCATGCCTGGCCATTTTCTTCCGTTTAAATTCAGTATTCTAATTCTCAGTGTCTCCTCTAAATTAAAAATATTTAGGTAGGAATTTACTATTCCTACTATTCTGAATGTCACTGTGTTTGATGTTGATTTGAAGATCATTGGGGAAATATTCTAAAAACCTTTCTGTTAACAGTTCACTACTAATGAATCAAACCAGATATATTATTAAACCAATAAATACCATATGTGTATAATTGGCTAAATAGATGTGAAGGTTACAGTGGAAAACTGTTGCCTATATAGACTTTTTTTAAGTGACGATCAATGGAATATAGTTCCCTAGGCCACGGAATTGAGAGCATTATTGCCCACTGGAGGTCACTTTTACAACCTAAAGAGTATTACCTTCCTCATAAACTTAAATTATGGTGTTGTGTATGATTTATTACACTATTTAAAACTGAAAAGCGGTAACCTTCTCTCCCTTAGCAATACACCTTCAATTAAATCATGCCTCTCCCCATGTCCAAAATTCCTCTTTAGGCAAACCAGTTACTGGTTATTTTTCAAAATTTTCAATATTATTCTTTCATTGCTAGTAGTTATTTGGCCTGCTCTCTTCGTTTCTGAGTTGGCACTGAATGCCTTTTCAGATTGCTTATTTTTTTAATACTCTGTAGTTAATTGGCTTCTCTTTTGTATCCTCTGATGGAAGAAATTTAAAGGCATTTTTAAACCCCCAAATATTTAACATATGTGAATTTAAATTCTAAGGGCAAGGTAGTGATTTAAAAATGTCTTCTGTTACCCTTCATAGATGAAACAGTGATAACGTAGATGAAACAGGTTGCTAACAGCAAACCTAGGTCAGGGTCTCTACTGTTGGGTAAGAAGAATCACTGCTCTAGAATCAGGCATAGTGGCTGGTGGCCTGTAATCCCAGTACTTTGGGAAGCCAAGGCAGGCAGATTGCTTGAGCCCAGTAATTCACAACTAACCTGGGCGACATGGCAAAACCCCATCTCTACAGAAAATACCAAAAAATTAGTCAGGCGTGCTGGTGTGTGCCTGTAGTCCCAGCTACTCCAGAGGCTGAGGTGGGAGGATTGCTTGAGCCTGAGAGTTTGAGGCTTCAATGAGTTGTGATCACATCACTGCACTCCAACCTGGGTGACAGAGTGAGACCCTATTTCCAAAAAAAACACACAAAAAAGAGTCACTGTGCTATCAAGACCCACATTTAAATGTCTTACTCTAAAAGACTGATATGCTGATTGGCTTCCTCCTTGGCTTATCTAACCTAACCTGCAGAGAGGTCACGCCTTCACATAGGTTCCTGCCATAAGAAACATAAGAAATATAAGAAGTTCTTCAGGCCAGGCACAGTGGCTCACACCTGTAATCCCAGCATTTTGAGAGGCCAAAGCAGGCATATAGCTTGAGCCCAAGAGTTTGAGACCAGGCTGGTCAACGTTGTGAAGCCTGAAATAAATTTTTTTCAAAAGCTGAGTGTGGTGATGTGTACCTGTAGTCTCAGCTACCCAGAAGGATGAGGTGGGAGGATTGCTTGAGCCTGGAAGGTGGAGATTGCAGTGAGCCTCGTGATCGCACCACTGCACTCCACCCTGGGCGACAGAGTGAGACCCTGTCTCAAAAAAAAAGAAGAAAAAAAGAAATTTTTTCAGCTCAGGGAGAAGGTTGCCTTGAGGTCAGAGTCACCTTGTCGATACATTTCTGCTTCCTAGACAACTGTTTGCTGGGATCCTCACCTAGAATTTCCTTACTGTTTGGCTTGTTTCACCTACTTAATTTGAACTGTGACTTCCGGTTACTTCCCTAGGGTTTGTCTTGGCCTACAGGTACTTTTGTACTCTGTGATCTTGTGCTGTTTAGCTGATGCTTGACACTGGCTTATGACTATTCTTGTCTGCACTTTACATTTCAGGGACTTACTCTCATATTTTTCTCCAAATCCAAAACTGCTGAAGGTTGACAGAATTCCACTTTACAGATATTCTATAGCCATTATGAAATCCAGAAAGTATCAGTCTACTTGCTGGCAGAACTGACATTCAGTCTGTCCACTGATACTGTTGTGCCAATTGTTTAAATACTTTTATACCACTTGGCAAATAGCTGCTGCCTCATTCTTCACCCCCTGCCATCATGGCCTCATGTCCAGGACCTCTGGGACTTCCCATGGTCTAGGAACTAATATGTCATTATTTGGCCCAGCTGTTTTCAGGAATCTTTCTTGTTGTCCAATTTTATTGTCTGTTTTCATGCCACGCTATTAAATAGTTTTAATACTACTACTTTCAGAGGTATATGTAAGAGTTATTCAAGAAAAAAAAATCCAAAAGTGTTCATTTTCAAAGATTTTTGAGAATTTTCATTGAAGATAAAGAAACAGTTTATTCACTCGACAGTCATGTTTTAAGCACCACCTACATGTCCACCACTGTACTAGATGCTAAGAAGTATTTTCTATTTTGTAAGTAAAGGAAGTCCTAAATTAAATATAATTAAAAGTTGGAGACAAGAGTTATTTGAGAGTTTTCTGTAACTTGTGCTCAATTTTGCATAAACCTAAAACTATTCTAAAAAACAAAGTCTTAGAAAAAAAATTGGAGAAAAAAATAAAACATATACAGAAAGCAATTGAGGACCAATTGCAAACCAATATGATTTTGTGCCAAAAATGTTTTAAAAATCTGCATATGAATATTGAAGTGCTATGGAGTATAGGAATGATCAAGAACTTAAGAATTAATCTGATTAAGCTTCTTTTAGGAGTTGATGGACCAAAAATTGAAAGGCAAATCATAAGGACATTCCACATAGGGGGAACAGCATGAGAAAAGGTAGAAAAATGGAAGTTGACAAAGAATATGTGGGGATAGAAAAACTCAACTTGGTGGGAGCTCCAGACATAAATGATTGCACATGAGATCAAGGCAGTTGAATACATTCTTGAAAGGTAGGCTGAGCAGTATGAAATTTATGTTCTTTGCAACAAAGTCATTCTTTATTCAGGAACAAGGGCTGTGATTATGCAGGTGTCTATAAGATCAATCTAACAGCCAGATGCAGGACTGACTGATGAGGAGTAAGGCTTCTATCATAGGAATTTCGGAATGGATACTGATCACCTTGATGGGTGTGACTCTGAAAATGACAAGAAAAGCAGCGTCTCTCCCAGAGAGCCATTGCAGAGAATCAGCAGACCTTGATTACCAGCTGAGTATGAAGAATGAAAAATAGCTTTTAAAAATAGTTCTAAAGGTAGACTACCAAAAGAACAGAGTGAGAACTGGACTAATTCCCTTTCCAAAAAACAACAATAGAACTAGACAAAATTGTCAAAAACAGCAACTTTAGGACTCTGAAAATTGGTAAAAGACACTCAACAAATTGAGAATCATTTAATCATAGAAAATCTATAGTGCTCCAAGTAAGCTAATTAGGATTTTGTGGTGTTTCTGCCTGGGGATGCTTCCATCCCCCACCTGCCAACTCAGCACAGTAGTTCCACAAGGGTAAGGAAGGCCATAAAAACCTCAGTTTCACGGATGGAGTGGGCCTGCTTAATATGAAATGGAATGTGAAAAGCCCTGTGCCCACTGACATTATGAGTAACAGTAGCCATCTCAAAAACAGACAAGAAAGGCTAGCTAGCAACTCAGTGTGCCTGAGGTTACATTCTTAGTTGGGGCCAACAGACTAGCAGACTAGCCAGAAATTTACCAGGGAGATTTAGGAAAATGGCGCAGTGATAGGGAGCCTTGATAAACTCACGAAAATGCTTAAAACACAAACAGGAGACAACAGAGAGGGCTCAAGCTAACTATACGCCCTGGATGACTGTGAAGTCTGCACATATGCAGAGGAGATGCAAAAAGGCCTGGCAGAAAATAAATGCCAGGGCAGACTTGAAAACTGCTGAGGTGGGCTCTTCCAACCCAACCATAGACCCAAGGGCAGAGGGTAAAAGCTTTATTAGCTTAGGGTATTTGAGCATAACCACTGACTTATTATTGGCTGACCACTAAGCTCTGCAGACATGGGAGTGACCCCAAGAAATTAGGTTTAAATATGAAAATGAAAATATGTTTTAAAAAATTAAGCAGAGAGACAAGCAGCCATGCACTATGAAGGAGATGAATTCCACAGATTTAGTTTAGGCAAGTTTGTAGACGAATAAAGAAAACCACATCAAGAACAAAATCCTGAGGGAAGAATGTCAAAATCCAGAGTTAGTACAATATTGTACCAAAAATTGAGGCTTAAAAAATTACAAGATTTTTAAAGAAAGGAAAGGGTGACCAATACTTAGGGGGAAAAACAGTGAGTAGAAACTGAGCATTTCTGAATGGGCTCAGATGTACTATGCAGACAGATACTTCAGAGCAGCTAAAACATGTTCAAGGAATTAAAGAAAACCATGCTTAAAGGATTAAAGGAAAGTATAACAACAATGGCTCAACAAATAAAGACACTCGAGAATTTATTTTAAAAATCAAATGGAAATACAGTAACTGAAATGAAAAATTCACTAGAGTAACTCAATAACAGATTTGAGATGGCAGAAGAAAGAACCCACTATAGACTTCAAGATAGATCAGCATGTAGCTTTGAAAGGGAGAAGCAAAATTTTTTTTATTTCCAGATGATGTGATCCTGTATGTAGAAAATCCTGAAAAATACCCACCCCCACAGACATACACACACACACACACTCCCTATTAGAAGTAATAAACAAGTTCAGTTACAGGCAGGATACAATTTACAGATGAATATACAAAAATTTGTTGTATTTGTATATACTGGGAAAAAAATTCAAAAATGAAATTAAGACCATTTCATTCGCAATAGCATCAAAAAGAATAAAATACTTAGGAATCAGTTTAAAACACAGAGGTGCAAGACTTGTACATAGAAAACTAAAAAACACTGCTAAAAGAAATTAAAGATCTAAAATAAATGAGAGGTGTTCAATGTTCATGGATTAGAAGAACGCTTAGTGTTAAGTTGGCACTTTTTTCTTAAATTGATCTATAGATTTAATACAATCCTAATTGGAATCCCAGCAGTACATTGACAAGCTGATCCTAAAATGTATATGGAAATGCAAAGAGACCAGAATAGCTAAAACAGTTTTGAAAAGGAAGAACAAAATTGAATTTTTTGAATACACTACTTGAATACACTACTCAATTTTAAATTTTACAGTACTCAGTGGCATAAGATAGACATGTAGATCAATGAAACAGAATTGAGAGTCCAGAAATGAACTTTCATATTTATTTTTTATCTTTTTAAAAAATATTTTTTTTGAGAGGGAGTCTCGCTCTGTCACCCAGGGTGGAGTATAATGGTGTGATCTCTGCTCACTGCAACTTCCAGCTCCTGGGTTTCAAGTGGTTGTCCTGCCTCAGCCTCCTGAGTAGCTGGGAGTATAGGCGTGCACCACCATGCCCAGCTAATTTTTGTATTTTTAGTAGAGACGGGGTTTTACCATGTTGGTCAGGCTTGTTCTCAAATAGGCTTATTAGCCTCATAATCCACCCGTCTCAGCCTCCTAAAGTGCTGGGATTACAAGCATGAGCCACCGCACCTGGCCTTCAATTTTCAACAAAACTGCCAAGGAAATTTAATCAGGAAAGAAGAATAATTTCAACAAAGGGTACTGGGAAAGTAAAATATTCATATGAAAAAGATGAATTTGGAGGCTTACCTCATACCATATGCAAAAATTAACTCAAAATAGATTAGATAGTAAAACCTAAAACTGTAAAACTTCTCAAAGAACCATAGGAGAAATGTTCATGATCTTGGGTTAGGTGAACAGTTTTTAGATACAAAAGCATGATCCATAAGAGAAGAAATTGGTAAATTAGACTTTACCAAAATTTAAAACTTTTGTGCATTAACAACACCATTAAGAAAATGAAAATTGAGAGCCACCTCATGGTGGGGCACCAGCTGCCACCCACATGGGAGGGGCGGAAAAGTGGGAGATGAGGTTGTGGGCAAAGACAAGCACAGGGAGCAGTGGCTCCTCTTGCTGTACCTGTCCCACATCCAGTCATTATGAAGAGCTCCCCCATGGTGTTAAGCATCAACCTGGAAGTGCTGGTGCTCCCGGCCAAGGCCACGAAACTCTTTAAATCTCTAGCCACCTATTCCTACAGACATGACAGTGGAAGGAGGAAAGCACTAACAGTGATTTAGCAAATACAGCTGAGGAATCAGAAAATTTTCAGTTTCTTGAAGGTTTATTATTGCCAAAGAAGATTTTCACTGGTAAATACCTGAAAGTTCTTAAAGAGGAAAAGAGAAAAGAAGAAGAGGTTGGGTGTAGGGAATGACTATGATGGTAAAAGTGAGTTGATGAAGGTGAATACTAAAAAAAAGTGAAATGCTTTATCAGTCTGGTGTGGACCTTTCTAGATTATCTCCGTTGCTTAGAAGTAAGCAAAAGACTGCATGTTTAGTCTCCTCACTTTTTCATGTCCAGCAGGTTGTGTCCCTTCATGGATAAGATAGAGCATCTCATGCGCTGACACCACAAGTAGCCAAAGAGGAAGAACCCAGAGAGCAGCCTCTCTTCGATGAGCCCACGCTGCACTTGGGGGTCACCAAGAACGTTGCCCACGTAGGCAGGCACTGGCAGTTGATCTCCTGCAGTTCCAAACTGCATGACAGAGATGATTCTGCTTAACTTTTAAATTTACAAGTAGATTTGAAGAGCTTCTAAATATCAGTTGTGCAAATCCATTGATCTGGTTTGTCTGTGTCCCCACCAAAATCTCAGCTTTAATTGTAGTTCCTGTAATCCCCACATGTCATGGGAGGGACCAGGTGAAGATAATTGAATCACGGGAGCAGGTTCCCCCATCCTGTTCTCGTGATGTGAGTGAGCTCTAAGGATGTCTCTCCTGAGAAATCCATTTATGAATGGATTTATAAGGGGCTTTCCCCTTCACTGGGCACTCATTCTTCTTGCTACTGCTCTGTGAAGAAGGATGTGTTTGCTTCCCCTTCTGCCACAACTGTAAGTTTCCTGAGACCTCCCCAGTCATGCTAAACTGTGAGCCAATTAAACCTATTTCCTTTATAAATTATCCAGTCTCAAATGTGTCTTTATTAGCAGCATAAGAACGGACTAATACATCCACATATGTATATTTTGAAATTATTGTAAACAACTTATTTAGCTAAATACATAGTTTATAGGTAATGTGTTACATTTGAATTGTACTATTTATACAAATTTGACTATTTGTCCAAATATTAATTTTTTTTCTGTAAACAAATATACTTTCCCATTAAAGATTTGTGCATATTTCTACACTAAAATGCTGTATGGAACTAGTTATAGAGCCCTCTATTGTTCTAATGCTTGCTTACTACCTGAGAATTTTGTGAAATTTGAAAACAAGCATTTCTAACAGTTTTCTTCCAAGAGAAAAATTACAAGTCAAATTATCAAATCAAATACAAAAAGAAATTACTTCTGAGGCAGGAGAATTGCCTGAACCCGGGAGGTGGAGGTTGCAGTGAGCGGTGAGCCGAGATTGTGCCACTGCACTCTAGCCTGGCGCCTGGTGACAGTGAGACTGTGTCGAAAAAAAAAAAATTACTTCTGCATAAGCATATTGTTCTTAATTTTTCTTTTTTACCTTTTGGATATAGAAGATATCTCTCATCTTACTGTTCTTTAATTCCCCAGTAATTGTTGCTACTGTCTACCAGAAAAAACCATAAACCCTATATTTTTTTTACATAAGCAAAATATTTGGCTCCTGTCTTTTCAGTATCTTTCTCTTAAAAAAAGAAAGTTATGATTTACATACAGTAGTCACCCTTTTTAATATCTAATCGGTGAATTTTAAAAAATGCAAGTTATATAACTAATCAATACACAAAAGAGTTGCATCACCCAAAATATACCCTCTACCCCCTCACAATTATTCTCTTCCCCACCCCTGGCAGCCACTGATGTTTTCTCTCCCTCTTGCTTTTAAAAACTTTTTTTTTAAATAAAATATTTAAAAATTTTAAAAAGCCACCGATTAGAGGAAAATATTTACAAATTATATATTTGATTAATGAATTGTACCTAGTTTATGTAAAGAGCTCCTATAACTAAATAATTAGAAGACAACCCAATTGAAATTAATAAATGATATGAATAGACAGTTCACCAAAGAAAATATACAGTTGGCTAATAAGCACCTGAGAAGATGCTGAATGTCATTAGCCATCAGGGAAATGCAGAGTAAAATCACAGTAACACCATTTCACACCCACTAAGATGACTGTACTCAAAAAGACTATAAAAATGTTGGTGAAGATGTGGAGAAACTTTATATAGGAAACTTACAGATTGCTGGTAGGAATGTACAGCCATTTTGGAAAACAGTTTGGCAGTTTCTTAAAAAGTTAAACATAAATTTACCTCGTGATCCAGCAGTTTCACTCAAGGTATTTACCTAAGAAAAATTAACATGTTTACACAAAGAGTTGTATATAAATAATAGTAGCAGCATTATTTATAGTAGTCAAAAACTGGAAACAATTCAAATGTCCACCAACTGATTAATGGATAACAAAAATGTCATATATCCATATAATGGAATATTGCTCAGCAATGAAAAGGAACTGCTGCACTATTTTGAATTACATCAATATTACAACAAGGATGAACTGAACATGCTATATTAAAAACAGACGAGACAACATATTGTATGATTACATATATATGAAATTTCCAGGAAAGGTAAATTACAGGCATAGCTTGTTTTATCGTGCTTTGCCTTATTGTGCTTTGCAGACAGTGTATTGTTTACCAGTTGAAGGTTTATGAAAACCCTGTGTCGAGCAAGTCTATCAGCACCATTTTTCCAACCACGTGTGTTCACTTCATTCTTTGTGTCACATTTTGGTAATTCTTGAAATATTTCAAACTTTTTTATGATTATTATATCTGTTATGGTAATCTGTGATCAGTGATCGTTGATGTTACTATTGTAATTGTTTTAGGCTGCCACAAATCATGCCCATATAAGATGGTGAACCTAATAAATGTTTTGTATGTTCTCACTACTCCACTGACCACCCATTCCCCCACCTTTCTCCCTCATCTCAGGCCTCCCTATTCCCTGAGACATAACAATATCGAAATGAGGCTAATTAATAACCCTACAACATTCTCTAAGTGTTCAACTGAGAGTTTCATATTGCTTGCTTTAAATCAGAAGCTAAAAAGGATTAAGCCTAGTGAGGAAGGCATGTCAAAAGTGGAGAGGGGCCAAAAGCTAGGCCTCTTGCACCAAATAGCCAAGTTGTGGATGCAGAAGAAAAGCTCTTGAAGGAAATTAAAAGTGCTACTCCGGTGACTACAGAAATGATAAGGAAGCAAAACAGCCTTATGGCTGATATGGAGAAAGCTCAAGTGGTCTGGACAGAAGATCAAATCAGCCACAGCATTCTCTTAAGCCAAAGCCTAATCCAGAGCAAGGCCCTAACTCTCTTCAATTCCATGAAGACTGAGAGAAGTCAGAAAGCTACAGAAGAAAAGATAGAAGCTAGCAGACATTGGTTCATGAGGTTTGAGAAAAGAAGCCATCTCCATAACATAAAAGTGCAAGGTGAAGCAGCAAATGCTGATGTAGAAGTGGCAGCAAGTTTTTCAGAAGATCTAGCTAAGATCGTTGAAGAAGGTAGTTATGCTAAACGAGTTTTCAGTGGAGGCAAAACATCCTTCTATTGGAAGAAGGTGCCATCTGGGATTTTCATAGGTAGAAAGGAGAAGTCAGTACTTGAATTCAAAGCTTCAAAGGACAGGTTGACTTTCTCGTTAGGGGCAAATGCATCTGGTGACTTTAAGTTGAAGCCAGTGCTCATTCCCCATCCTGAAAATATTAGGGCCTTTAAGGCTGACTCTGCTCTGCCTGTGCTCTAGAAATGGAAGAGCAAAGCCTGAATTACAGGTCGTCTGTTTACAGCATGGTTTGCTGGGTATTTTATGCTCACTGTTGAGACCATATGCTCAGAAAAAAAGGGTATCTTTCAAAAGATGTTTGCTCATTGACGGTGTATCTGGTCATGCAAGAGCCATGGTGGAGATGTGCGGGGAGATGACCGTTGTTTTCATGCCTGCTAACACAGCATTCATTTCGTAGCCCATGGGTAAAGGAGTAATTTTGACTTTCAAGTCTTATTGTTTAAGAAACACATTTTGTAAGGCTATGACTTCCATAGTTAGTGATTCCTCTGATGGATCTACACAAAGTAAATTGGAAGCCTTCTGGAAAGGATGCACCATTCTGTATGCCATTGAGATACATTTGTGATTCTTGAGAGGAGGTCAGCATATCAGCGTTAACAGGGATTTGGAAGAAGTTGATTCCAACCCTCATGGATGACTTTGAGGGGGTGCAAGGCTTTGGTTAGGGAAGTAACTATTGATGTGATAGAAATAGTAAAAGAAGTAGAATTAGAAATGGAACCTGAAAATAGTGCTGAATTGCCACAATCTCGTGATCAAACTTGAACTTCTTATGGATAGGCAAAGCGAGTAGTTTCTTCATACAGAAACTACTGGTGAAGACACTGTGAATGCATTGAAATGACAAAAAAGATTTAGAATAGTACACAAACCTAGTTTATAAAACAACAGAAGAGTTTGAGAGGATAGACTCCAATTTTTAAGACATTTCTTGTGTGGGTAAAATATCAAACAGCATTGCATACTTCAGAGAAATCTTTTGTGAAAGGAAGAGTCAGTCCATGCAGCAAATTTTATGGTTGTCTTATTTTAAGAACTCACCACAGCCACCCCAATCTTAAGCAACCACCACTCTGATCAGTCAGCAGCCATCCACACTGAGGCAAGACCCTTCACCAGCAAAAAGATTACAACTCTGAAGACTCAGATGATTGTTAGCACTTTTTACCAATAAACTGTTTTTAAGATGAAAGTGTGTACTTTTATTAGACATAATGCTATTGCACACTTATAGACCACAGTCTAGGTAAACATAACTTTCATATGCACTAGGAAACAAAAACAATTGTGTGATTTGCTTTTGCAATACAATTTCACTGTATTTCAGTGGTCTGGAACCTCGTCTGTAATGTCTCTGAGGTAAGCCTGTATCTTCAGAAACAGAAAGCAGATCAGTGGCTGCCTTGGACGAGGAATAGGAGCAAGGGCTCACTGCAGACACTCACAGGGGAAGTTTTGTGGTGATGGAAATGTTCTCAGGCTAGATTATAGTGACATTTGCACAGCTTTCTAAATTTGCTAAAACTACTCACAATGAAATATGTTAGCCCGTTCTTATATTGCTACAAAGAAATACCTGAGGCTGGGTAATTTCTAAAGAAAAGCGGTTTCATTGGCTCATAGTTCTGTAGGCTGTACAGCAAGGATGGCACCAATGTCTGCTTGGCTTCTGGTGAGGCCTTAGAAAGGTTACAATTCTGGTGGAAGGCTAAGTGGGAGCAGGGATGTCACATGGCGGACATGGGAGCAACAGGGAGAGGGAGGTGATGCCAGATACTTTTAAACAACCAGATCTCATGTGAACTGAGAACTCACCTTATCACCAAGGGGATGGTGCTACACCATTCATGAGGTATCTGCTCCCATGATCCAGTTACCTCCTGCCAGGCCCTGCTTTCAATGCTGGGGATTACATTTCAGCATGAGATTTGGAGGGGACAAATATCCAAACTGTATCAGAAGAATGTTATGGTATGGTATATTCATGTTATTAATAAAGCTGTTAAGAAGTAGCTTTCTAAAATTCTATTGTAAGGTCATTCATGATCATGGAAATTTTCATGAGCAATAATTTATTTGGGTCAGAAACTTCAAGAAATTTAGCAGACTCTCCATGGAAACTAGGAGCTTTTATATTTTGAAGAAAGAGTGGAAAAACATGTCACTATGCATTTTTAGGCCCAAACCTTCCATGTCTCTAGGGTCCTCTTGACATTTACAAGCCTAAGGACTTGAGCTGTGGTACTGTCTCCAACCTCTTACCTCTTATTTCCACTTTTTTTAAACTTGAACTTTGTGACCTGCCTTAAATTTCCCATGTTCCCAACCTCAATTCCTGTTCATTGTTATTGCTCCACCCTCTCTTCCTCATTGTGTTTCCTCCCGCCCCACCCAGTAAACTGATCCTGACTTCTGATTGTTCCTTTTGTGTGACTGTTTTATTAATTTTTATTTTCTTAAGAAGTCTCTTCTGCCATTTTTAGCCCTGGGCTGCACTCTAGCTCTGATTAAGCCTGCCACACTGGCTCAAAAGGAAAGGCCATTCTTTGATTCTTTTGGAAGATGACGACTTAGGTTTTTGCCATATTAAATGTCTTCCAGAGATGATTCGGTAGACAACTGAAGATTGGAGATTAGAGCCACAGTGAGAAATCAGGGATTAAGATACAGATTTGGTCCCCACCTAAGTAGAAAGAACAGTGAGCCAAAAGATAAATCTTGTGAGATACTACAAAGTCAAGGGATAGAAAATAACTAAAAACCAGGAAAAGGCCTTTTTTTTTTTTTTAAAGAGTTACAAATTAGAACTGTATACAAAAAGGTTTTATTTTTACCTTGAATTCTCTAAGTTAATCACTGTAATGAATACTAACTGCTTGAAAGAAAACCAAGAGCCATAGAATAGATAAATTTGGAGAAATTATTTAAGGTTATTTAAAAAAAATCTATGTAAAATCCTCACTAGGAAAAACAAGTGTCTTCCGTTTTGTTTTGTTTTGAATAAGCTGGTCATTAGATCTTAAAAGACAACCTTATTTATATGAAACACACACCCGACTATGAAACTGCCTCACCCACTAGGTGGCAAAAGTAAGCTGCCAGAGAGACACCGAACAGCTGGGCTCCTAACCCCGTGGGGGCGGTTGTCACTGCTTCCTAAGTGTTGCATCCCCAAAACTGTCATTTTGAAAAATTCACACACTCTATGTATGTGAAATGTATAGTCTATGCAGTCCTTAAAGTCTGTAAAATAAAGGAAGGAAAAGTGAGTCTGTAACTTGTGTTAATTTTTGATAGCCATATGAACATTTTGTGATAGTATTTCTTTCACATGAAACACTAAAGAAAAAATGACTGGTCATTGATAATTTTGTCTCAGGAGTACTTGGGAAATGCCAAGTATTGAAGAACTTTATTCTTCAAATTATCAGTTTGAATAATTATCAGTTTCATTTTAAGTAAGCTGTTGTGTCTGGTAGTAGCTGGTAGGAAGCTATTAGAAGTCATTTTTAAGCTAATGTCACTTTAGGTTGCTTCCCCCTCCAGGCTTTCATGAATCTGAAAAGTTTCTGGAGGTCCTTCTGATTATATGGGTCTTAGGATATGTGGAAAAATGACCTGAGACATTTATTAAGGTCACCAAATTGCTTTCATTTTAATATTGACATCAGTAGCAATATCCCTCTTCTTTTTATGTCTTTTATTTTGTCCTTTTGTCTCCGGATATTTTAGAAGGGCAGCAGACTATTGCTTTCATTCTAAGAGAAGCTGACTCCCTCTCTAAGGTTGGTTAGGCCCCTGGGACTGTCAAAGAGAAATAGAGTTGCCCAGGAGGTGGTGTCCTACAAAGCCAGAAAACAGTACAAAATTTACGGGGACGTTTCTCAGTCTCAGCCAAGAGACAAATTTTCACGTTCTTCCCCTGAAGTACCTGCTCAGATATTAACATTGCATCACTTGTTTAATTATTTAATATTCTAATTTTATACTTGGTCTAAACCAAAAGTTCAAGAAGTGATTAATATTCTAATTTTAAAAAGCAGCTAGTCATTATTTATTCCGTCAACAAAATCAACTAACATTTATTTAGAATCCCTATGTGCCAAAAAAAAAAAAAAAAGTACTGTTGGTTTTTAAACAAGAATCAAGGCAGTCGAGTGTTTTGTTTTTGTTTTAGATAAGTAATTTACAAATTGTAATTCACCGTTATAGGTTAATTCCATGAAAAGAAATCCTGTTTTATTAATTCTTCCATTCCAGGCTTCTCAATTTATGTAGATGATAGAACTCCCAACAGAGAATCATGTATCATCCCAGGAAATGAGCCTTACTATTACTTTAAGCCTCATTGATTTGGAGGTTTTAAAATTTGACCACTTCAATAGGGTAGTAAAAAATATATATTCAGCAAAACTTCATTATAAAGCACTTCGGTGTACTATGTATTCATTTACGTTTTATGCCAAATGATATCTCCCATATACACTGTGCTATGCAGCGTGTCTTTTCCACAGCTGTGAGGGAACCTATCATTCAGACCTTTTACTTAGCTCCCAACATCAGTCTTGTTATGGGCTTCTACTGTCTCCTTTTATGAATGAGACTGACCTCTATTCTTACCTCCAATCAAATTTATAACTTAAGATATTAATCATTCCTATTGTTTGCTTTTGAAAGGAGATTGCAGGCAATAACAATTTTTTCCACTGGTTTCTATGGTGATAGCTCAAATAAGAATAAATCCAAAATTTTAAATTGTGATAACATAAAAGTGAATTATTCAATAAACCTTTATTGAATATCTGCCTCATGTAAGCCAGTGGGACAATATGTGCCCATGTGGATTTTAAAGCATGTATAAAAAATGGATGCTGTCCCTAAAATTAAATTATAATTAGAAGAAAATCTGTAATGTAAACAACAATATGTAACTGGCCTATAAGATATATAAGCAAAATGCTTAAGTCATTTTAGAGATGGGGCAGGAATGATTTTCACTAAGAAAATTTTATGCCGAAGATGGCCTTTGAAGGATGAACCAGGGCTCCCTCTAGGCAACAGAGAAAAAAGTCATTTAATAAAAGGCATTTGGGCCTTTTACTAGCTAGAGCTAACATGGGCCCAGACACTGAGTGGGGAGGTGCAAGGTCATTTATTTGACAGACCTTTTCATTGAGGTATAGCGTTGATCTCTGGATATTAGTGGAAACAAGGGTTAGAATGTGAGGTACAGCTCAGACAGTGTAGCATCTTAGACCCTAGGGTGACAAATTTGAATTCTATCCAGTGGGTCAAGGGAAGTTAAGAAAATTTGCAAGCATTATGGCTAATGAACTGGTATAGGACGTGTACAACAGTTAGGTGAAGCAAGAGTTAAGTTAGCAAATTCATTTGAGGAATGTCTTTTCTGGTGCTTCTGCAATTCTGTGGAATAGGTATCATAATAATATACTGTTGGTAACATTTATTATAAATGGTTCAAATCAATAATTTTTATTTAATTGGGAACATATATCCTAAAATATTATGTTATAAAGGAAAATCTTACTGTAACTTCATGGGTGTTAGTTCTGCCCAATTATTAGCCATTAAAAAATCCAATTTTAAGAAAATGTTTTCCACAAATTAGGTAATTTGGATCCTGGGTTTTTTGAATACCAGCAGAAGGAGCCCTAAGAAGCATCTCCTGTGTCCTACTTCTGCGCACACACTGTACCCCCAAGTGGCTAACAGAAATGGAAACCTGCTTTCTTTCTCCTCTCCAAATAGGTACTTTCTCAGGATTAGCTGCTCCTGGAGAAGAAGCAATAGATAATTGAAAACATCTTAATTTACATTTATATTTTGGTTGAATTTGTGAGCCAAAGGAGCAGTTGACAGATGTCTTGGCCAATAAATAATAATTTTATTAAACTTGCTTTTGGAAATACTTGTTGAATTTTATCCTTTTTTTTTTTCATTAAGGCCAAAATTATGAATTCTATGATGGGCAAGGGAGAACAAAGCAAAGAGAAGTCCAAGATTCTTTCACCAGAAAAACATGTTAACATCATAGTAGAATATGCTCAGGAAGCTCTGACCTAAGCTTTTACCTTTAGAGGTTTAGAGTCTGGGAAATGTTTTACTTACACATACTGGGGAAGATTTATAGAGAAGTGAAATGTACTAGTACACTTTCATAGATAAGGCATCTGGAGTGTGTGTATATAGGGTGTATAACATAATACCAACAAATGTAATAGATATTTAAAATTTTAAGATGTCAAATGTAAATATACAATTCTAAAATAGATCATAATTTGCCATTAATATCTGTTTTCTTTGTATAGAGATGTATTTCCATTTAAAAGCCTAATGTTACTCAAGATAAATTTTGAAGGCCTGAAATACGTCATTCTCTTTTTCTTATTAAATCACAATTTAATGAGAGTTCAGTACTTTTATTTAGTAAATATTCAACTGGGAGGGTTTCTGCAGCTTTTTTTTAAGTAGGAAAGTTTGCACAAAAGAAGTATTTTCTTATTACCAAATTAGTTACTTTGAAGTATCTGGCAGATTACATCAGTCTCTTATTTGAATTGGTACTACAGAAGACATCTATTGTACATCATTAGTGATGCATTAAATTGGTTATTTATGTTTTAAAATCTAAGCATAGTAGAATCTTTTGTGTTTGCCTTCGAAGACTGCTTTTATAATACAACATTTTGAAATGAGTAAAGTTGTCCTTTTGGTTTAGTTAATGCATCATTGGAGAACTTAAAGATTTTAGCCTCTACCCACTCATCTCCTTGTTTAGCAGAATGTGAGAAAATTATGCAAATTCCTTTGTATTTTAATGAAAAAGTATTACTTATTATTTGTGTAATCACTTTAATATTCGGAGGTAAGAAAATAATAAAACAGAAGACATTGATCATACCATTAGTCTTAATTTAGTCTTCTAAACATTTAAACAGAGTAAGTTTAAAATATACTGTGCAATTTTATCATGTTCATATAACATTGGTCTTTTCTTATTGCCACTAAGATCATATGGTTATTTTTAAAATTGAAAATATAACTAGCAGAAATCACATTTTCAACTATTTTTTTTTAGTGTACCAATGATGAAAAATAGGGCCAACAATATTTTTTTTACTAATCACTGGCAGAAATGAGCATATTTTGTTAAAGGTTTCACACAAAATACTGTGTAACTTAATGCTAGGGATAATTTAACTACAGTGAGCCCTCAAATCTGTGGATTCAAATAACCAGTGATCAAAAATAATTGGAAAAAAAATTCACAAAGTTTCAAAAAGCAAAACTCGAATTTGCCACGTGCCAAGTAGTGTGTTGAATCCATACCAATGAAGTGGTATGTAGGCATTGTATTAGGTATTATAAGTAATCCAGAGATAATTTAAAGTATATGGAAGATGTGCATAGATTATATGCAAATATTATGCCATTCTACCTAAAGGACTTGAGCATCTGTGGATTTTGGTATCCATGGGCGTTTCTGGAACCAATATTCCATTGCTTCTGAGAGACCCCTATATAGGAATAGTTTGAACTTTTTGCTTGCTTAATGATTAAATATATACAGGACCATAATAGCTTGACAGATAGACAGGCAAAGAATGGGTCTTATGCTTTTCTGAACCCCATATGGTACTGGACACATATATGTTATTTAATAAGGACCCTCAGTGATGACCTCATCTCTTAATTCTCTGAGAAAGTATAATATAAATAAAATAAAGGCATGGAGTCCCAGCGTCAGCTCAATCCATGAGAGCACCAATTTCTTGACTATCACTGCTTGTCTTCGACAGAGGTATTTCACTTCTGATTAGAGTTATTCCATACCCCTGTGGTCTAGAACTCATATGCAAGGATATCTTATTTCTGGGACTTGTTTTCTCAGTAGCTGCTCTTTACCTTTATATTCTTCTCCAGTGAAAGCTCTCCCTCAACTTACAAATGTCTTCCTAATTCCAACAGTCTTCCACCTCCACCATTCTGTCTCTTTTGAGCTATTATTTTCTTCCTTTCCTCAATTGCCAACCGTTTTCTACTTTCTCACTACTTCTTCACTCTTAGACAATATAGTGAATACAGGATGGTTACCATCCCAGACACCACTGCAACTGCCCTGGCTGCAGTCACCCTTGCCCTACTGATTGCCAAATACAAAGGCCTGTGCTCAGACTTCCTCCTACCTGCCCTTTCTGCAGCATTGTCTCCCTCCTTTGTGGAGCCGCCTTTTGCCATGACTGACTTATCTCTTCCTTTTGGCTCTTTGTCTTCTGCTGGCCCCTTAAATGCTGTTGTGCCCTGGGCTTTATCCTTGGTATCTTGGGTCCAGTTGGGATCTATCCACTTCCAGATAGTGCACTACTGGCCACATTTTGATGCCCTCTCAACCTGGATGTTTAGCTATGACACCATGTATCAGTTAGGGTTCTCCAGAGTAACAACCAACAGGATATGTATGTACTGCCAGAGTAGGTGGGGGTGGGACTGATTGATTTTAAGTAATTGTTGCACTATATTGTGGGGGCTGGCAAGTCTAGAATGTATACTGCAGGTAAGTGGGTTGTAAACAGGCAGAGTTAATACTGCAGTCTTGAGTTGAAGGTATGCCAGCAGGATGGAACTCAAGCATGATTTCTGTGTTAAAGTCTTAAGGCAGAATTCCTTCTTCTCTGGGAATCCTCAGTTTTTGCTCTTAAGGTCTTCAGCTGATTGGATAAGGTCCACTCACATTATGGAGGGTAATATGCTTTATTTGATTAGCTGATTATGTATGTTCATCACATCTGCAAAATATCTTCATCTAGGCTAGAGTTGGACCAAGCAGCTGGGCACCACAGCACAGCCAAGTTGACACATAAAATTAACCCTCACATTCCCTTAATAGTTCAATACTTATGTCTCATGGAATAGTTGAAAAACATATGGGTACAGCTTTGACACTTGGTTCATATACTCACCAGCTGGGTTGCCTTGGGCAAGTTTCTTAATCTCCCCAAATAGCAATTCCCTTGTTTACAAAATAAGAACTATAATTATTAGTCTATGTGTTTGTCTTTATGATTTTCTTTTTATGTCAGCTCCATGCCTATCATAGTGCCAGTTACACAAATACTTGATGCACAAATGAAGTGCATAATGATGAAAGCAATAAAGAGACTTGAGTTTTGATGTCACCCCAAGGGAGAGCTAGATTTGGACTTCAGAATCAGGATAAAGTTTTGACTCACAAAATTTTCTAGCAAAAAAAGTAAACATGCATATCTACCAAATGTATAGTGTATTTATTTACCTATGGAATCAATGCAGGCCACAGTGTATACACACATATAGACTGTACTATGTACATATTCTCTATGGCCATTTGTTCAACAAACATGACTGTCTCCTAAATGCCAGGCAATGTGCTAGGCATGGGCCATACTACCTTTAGAGTTCCCTTGCCTTTGCCTTTATTACTGTCTTCACTGGTCTCTGACATGTAATAAATAATTGCCTGGAGGAATTACAGGGGACTACAGCATAGCAATAATGTTTACCTTCCTCCCCCCCCAGAAATAAGGTAAGGTTATGTGGCAGCCTGGCTCTGCTAAATGTTCATTAAATAATATAAATCATGTAGAAAGTGAACTTCATCTGACATGATTTTATCTTATTGGCAAATTTGCAAAGACAGTGTGTCCTGTGCTAGATATTAAGAGATCAGCATATAATGTTGCCACCTATAAATATGTTTTATCATTACCAGCTTTCATTGTGTATTTGTTTAAACAAAATGTAGAGAATTGCAGAAACACCTTTTGTATTTTGACAAAGCATGTGAGATGTTTTATTCACTTCTTTTAAAGAGATTCTGTTATGGTAATTATAGTGATACAGAAACACTCCAGTGTGTTATTACTAGTCTGTTAGAAGTTTGAGGGGGAAAGATAAGGTTCAAAAGATTATAGTAACCTGAGGGAGAACATTTATATAATTTCTGTAAAGTTTGCTATAAAAAACGATAAGCTAGTTGAAATTATCTATGATTGTACCTGGAGATAAAGCACTTGCAGAGGTTCTATTGCAAGTGTAACTGATAACTTGAAAAGTTGTCCTGTGATGCAAGTAGGTTCTACTTCAGTCTTTATTACTGAGGGATACTTCCTAGCTAATAGCTGTTTTGTTTTTTGCTTTTTGGTTTTTGGTTTTTTTTTTTTTGAGACAGAGTTTTGCTTTTATTGCCCAGTCTGGAGTGCAATGGCGCAATCTCGGCTCACCACAGCCTCTGCTTCCTGGGTTCAAGTGATTCTCCTGCCTCAGCCTCCCAAGTAGCTGGGATTTTGGGCATGTGCCACCATGCCTGGCTAATTTTTTTGTATATATATATTTTTTTAGTAGAGAGGAGGTTACTCCATGTTAGTCAGGCTGATCTTGAACTCCTGACCTCAGGTGATCTGCCCACCTTGGCCTCCAAAGTGCTGGGATTACAGGCATGAGCCACTGCACCCAGCCATAGCTAATAGTTTATATGTTTTTCTCAATTACGACCTGAGTATCAGCTTTTGTATCACCTGTTTTAATGAACATGGCCTTTCCCAATAATGAGTTACCAAGAATTATAATGATATTTATTATTGAATATTGATTTGCTTATACAAATGTGGTTCCCTAAAATAAAGCCCTTTAATAATCTTAATAATTTAGACTACATGAAACAAAGCAGAAATTAAATAAGCTTTATTGCCGTAGCCGTGATTTTGGATGTTTATTCACTTAAAACCAGTCTTAACGATTCTTATGATTACATAAAGATCTAAAGCTTCAGATTAAAGCCAAATCTGCATCACAGAGTATGAAATGGGGACTTGGCAATTATTTAATAGACTTAAGCCAATTTAATAGATGAAGTAATCCACTTTCTGTGAGGTTGAGTTCAGAAGATAATTGCCAGTTCTTTGCTTCTTAATGATTGTTCAATGTTAGAAAAAAAATCATCCAGAATTTTAAACTGCCAGATAAGAATTAATGAACCTTTCCTGATGAAAGTAGATGTTCCATGGAAGCGTTTGATCTATGATTTTCATACACTTATGCTGAATTTTATGCTAATTTTACTAATATATTAATTTTGATAATAAAGTAATAAAAATTTAAAAACTGAAAGGACTATTAGCAACTGGCTAGGTCTGTGCTGTCCAGTACGTCAACGGTTAGCCACGTGTGGTTATTGAGCATTTGAAATTTGGCTCATCCAAATTGGGATGTGTGCTCTAAGAATAAAATGCACACTGAATTTGAAAGACAGCACCAAAAACAAAAGAATGTGAATGATCTCATTAATGATTTTTTATTAATTAAATGTTGAAATGGTAATATACTGTGTTGGTTAAATAAATAATATTATTAAAATTAATTTTATCTGTTTCTTTTTACTTTTTAGATGTGGCTATAAAAATTATATATGTAGCCTGCATTATATTTCTGTTGGACTGTGCTGGCCTAGATCAACACTTTTATTTCAAAGATGAGGAAATTAAAGCCCAAAGGAGTAAAGGGATTAATCTAAACATGTACAACCTATAAATGGCAGAGCTGATACCCAAACCCAGGCTTTGTGATACCTGATACAGTTCTTTAGTTTCTAGCACACTTCCTGCAATTGTGGCAGTTACAACACACAGACACATATACATTCCAGAACATATGCGTCTAAGTAAGCTTCAGCTCCTCCAAAGTGGTCATCTTCGCATCTTGGGAGGCTGTGTTATGTATATTTTAATAATGCATTTAGGTTTCCACTTTCAGAAACATCTTTGGAATTTTCTAAACATTCTTTTGATAGGAAATTTGTGTATTTTTGAGGTGACTTTGATTTTTTGAAATAGCTGCAAATTATGTGGCGATGTCTGCTAAGTAATGCCGTGTCTGAAAATGTGTTCACAAAAGGGAGCAGCTTCTTGTGTGTGCATATGTGTGTGGGGGAGCAAAAGACAAACTACAAACTTGGGGTGGACAGTCGTGAAAGAGAGGGTTCCAAAATGGAATTCTACAACTATATGAACCAATTGTCGCTTCCCTAGACGAATGTTCATAAAACAATACTCACTTATATACATAATTTTTAGATATTTTAATTGTCACTTTATAGTCACGTTTTTCATTAGATAAATCCATAGTGTTGACTATACATTATATATATGTATGTATATATATATATTTGGCTTTATAAATTATTCCTTTATGATTTAAGTAAGGGCAATATTTAATATTTAATATATTCAAATGTGGGCAAATTAAGCAATAAAAAGAATAAATTTTTATTGACATTTTATTTGAACACAATAAGGAATTAAATCATTTGGCAAAGTAACTGATATGTTTTTAAAAATAACTTGTTAGAAGAAAAATGTAAATGTTTAAGATAAACTTCCTTTAACATTTTGACTATTTCTTATTAACCATTAAAAAATCCTCAATTCCAATTAAATGGCAGAATACTTCTACTTTATTTGCTATCTGATGCTAAGTATTTGTATACCTGAGAGGAAAAAGCATAATTTAACAGCCTGCAAAATGAAGAAATCCTTCTGAGGTCTACTATACAGTATAATATTATTATAGATACTCAATATCTATAAATTACTGACTAGCATAAGTATATTCCCTTATATGTCACCAAATTTTATATATAGAAATGTACATGGTACTTAAAATACCTGGACAGACCAACTCACTACTAATTCGAATATATCAGTTTCCTTGCATGATATTTACACCCAACCATCCTAGAATGTGGTACAAAGTATATTTATTGTTTCCATTGAAAATGAAAACTATCATACCCAACAAATAAGAATAAAACAAACAAGAATAAAAACTCCCCTCTTTATCAGCAGAATCCATTGATTTATAAATGGGAATACAGTTTAAGCTTTTAATATGAATATATGAGAGAAGAATCCTGAGAATATGTGCTTAGTTACATATGACCTTCTGGGCTTTGCAGCATCTTATGGTTCATCTGTTTTAATGGCTCAACACAATTGGAAGGACTTTGCTTTTCCTTCTGCATACATGCAAATCAGTCATCTACAAAATTTAAAATGTTAACAAAACTTCTCTTAAAATTTAAGATCATATTTCATGAAAGTTTTAGGATTTCTAATTACAATGCAAGTGGCATACAATTTACTGTTGTTATAGATTATTTTTAAGAGAGTCTTTGAGCCATGTTGTAGATTTTTAATAGAAGGTGGCACAAACACTACTGTACTTTCATATTGTCTAAAAATGTGGAAGACTTTGATACTCAAATCAACTGATCAAGCAGAACCAGGTTTATTTCATATCTTTTTTGACATTTACCATAGATGAACTTGAAAATTATTCAGTCATTCTATGTTTTAGAAGAAGTTAAACTTCATTGAGTACAAAAATAAACAAGTGTCTATTAATAGAGGTTAAAATGTCAGTTTGGAAAAATGGTATTTTGAAAAATTAAATATGCTCTTTGTAAATCACCTGCCATCATGCATACACACACACCGAGAGAGTAAGAGAGACAAAGAGAATTTTGAGGTGAATACCCACATACCACCTAAATTGTATAATTAATATTTTGCTATATTTGTTCATCTCATCTCTCTATTTAAGTGGATCTCTTTTAACCCATCTCATTTTTAAATTGGATTTCAAAGAAATAAATAGATATCTGTATACTCCCTCCACCGAAGTTCTTTAGCATGGGGTCATTAAACGTGAGTTCAGTATTTGCTTATGGCTCCTTTTTACTTTTGGGATAAAGAACAAAGTATACAGATCTTAAAGTGCACCAGCTGACGAGTTCTGATCCTATGCCTGTGCAACGCAGACCCCTATCAAGGTATAAAACATTGTCATCACAATAAGAAGTTCTTTCATGTCTCTTTTCAGCAAATCTCAGCCCACATGACCCTCAAAGGCAACCGTTATTCCAACCCTTATATAAATGAACTGTAACCCTCCTTTTACTCAGTAAAGTGTTTTTCAGATTCAGTCCTGTTGTGTGTATCCATGATTTGTTTCTTTCCGTGCTAAATAGTATTTCATTGCATAAATACAGTTTGTTTATTCATTTTCTTTTTAATAGACACCTGAGCTGTTTCCAGTTTGCTGTGAGCATTCTTGTAAAAGTCTTTTGCGGACATGGTTTTTTCTCTTGCATCAATCCCAGAGGTGGAATTGCTGGGTCATAGGGTAGGTGTGTGTTTTATAGAAGAGACCATTTGACACTCCCACCAGCGACGTATGAAACTTCTGGTTGCTACATATCCTTGCCAACATTTGGTATTGATGTTTTAATTTTAGCCATACTGGTGGGTGTGTAATGGTATCTCATTAGGGTTTTAAATTGTTACTCCCTAATTATAATGTTGAGTACTTTTTCCTGTGTTTATTGGTTATTTTTCTTTCTTTGTGAAAAGTCTATTCAAATTTATGTCCATTTTAAATTAGGTTGTCTTTTCATTATTATTATTATTATTTTTTTTTTTTCGGGACAGAGTTTTGCTCTTGTTACCCAGGCTGGAGTGCAATGGCGCGATCTCGGCTCACCGCAACCTCCGCCTCCTGGGTTCAGGCAATTCTCCTGCCTCAGCCTCCTGAGTAGCTGGGATTACAGGCACGCGCCACCATGCCCAGCTAATTTTTTGTATTTTTTTAGTAGAGACGGGGTTTCACCGTGTTGACCAGGATGGTCTCGATCTCTTGACCTCGTGATCCACCCGCCTTGGCCTCCCAAAATGCTGGGATTACAGGCTTGTCTTTTCATTATTAAGCTATAGGAGTTCTTTATATATCTTATCCAAACCCTTATGTTTTGCAAATGTTTTCTCTGTGGCTTCCTTATTCATTTTCTTATCAATGTGTTTTCATGAGCAGAATTTTTAAATTTTGATGTAGTTCAATTTGTGGTTTTTATTTTATAATTATTTAAGAAACTTTTTCCTATTTCCAGTTTGTGAAGATTTTCTCCTTTGTTTTCATCTAAAAGCTTTATAGTTTCAGCTTTTACATTCAGGTCTAAGGTAGACCTGAAGTTAAATTTTGTATGTGATGTTAGGAAGAAGTTAAAATTTATTTTTTCCACATGGATATTCAGTTATTCTGACATAAATGGATTTTCTTGGCATTTTTTAAAAAATCAAATGACCAAATAAGTGTAGGTCTGTTTCTGGGCTCTCTATTGTGTTCCATTGATCCATTTGCTATTACTACTGTAGCTTTATATTAAGTGAATAATGATTTTTAAAAGCTGCATGTATCCAGTATGTATATATACCTTTATCTTACCACCAGTTTAATTTCCAGCTTTGTCTTACCATAAAAAATACTGCCATGATAATCTGCAAATATATCTTTCCTCACTTGTTGAATTATCTCCTCAGCATTCTATGTGTAGGAATGTTGGGTCAAAGGATGAATGCATTTTTCATTTTGATGTGTAAATCCAGTCTGTCTTTTACACTCCCATCAACGTTTGCATTAGAGTACCTGTTTCCTCATAGCATATGAAGAATTAAGCTTCCAAAAGATGAATTTTAATAACAAGAATTAGTAAACTTGGACCCTAAGAGGTTTGTGTATTTATGTGTGTGTGTGTGTTGATGGAATTGGCATTTACTTTTCTTCCTACTTTTTAACTCTGAATCGGGTAGAAAGTATTTTCAAGAGGGTACTTATCTAGGAAGCATCTTGTCAATTGGAGGTGATTTACTAAGCCTCGGATTCCATTTTAGCGTTGGCTGGTAATGACTGTGCATTGATGGAGGCAGTAGGAGAGGTTGACTAAGGTAATGAGGACTGCCGTGATTGTGGAGTCACCTCTGAGAACTTTCACTGAACTCTGTACTTAGGCTTTCCAAAACAACTAAAAAAATTATTGAACAATAGAAAACAGTCTGAGCTCATTTAATGGATACCTGGTAATTTTCTGACATAATAGTAGCTTGTATGGCATAGTTTACAATGCTGATCTGAGTCAGTAACAAAGAAATGCTTTATTGTTTTTGTACTCTATATTTCCACTAAACTCCTAAATGTTGAAAGTAGAAAACACATCTTGGTACTGGGCCTCTTCTCACCCCAGCCCCCACCTCTACATCTTGGTGGTGTGGGGAAGGAATTTTCCATTAACTCTCTTTCTCTGTGGCCAGCTTAAAGGAAAATAATCAAAACATGCCAAATCAGAAAAACACTGAACCGTGAGATTTTACTCAGTTTAATGGTTTCTTCCCTTGAGTATTTTTACATTGCTCAAAGAAGGCTACTTCTTAAGAATAAGTATAGTGAACTAATTTTGAACTGAGGAGTCAGAAAATGGAAGTTCTAGTCCAAACACATCGACAAGTAAATATTTGGCAAATCACTTAAAGCTCTGTAGGCCTTAGTTTCCCCATCTGTGAAATCATGGGTTTGATCTTTGTTATCTTCAAGATACTTTACTGTCCTAAATAATTCTTTGATTGAATCTGTTCCAAATTTCTAACTTAGGATAAAAGTCTGTTTGAAATTAGCTAATTTTTTTAGTTAAAAAAAAAAGGAAAAGTACACATTTTAAAAATGCATCTAAATGCCTTGAACAACTATTTCCCCATCCCTACATGCTGTGCCTTCCTAAATAATCCCAGAGTAAAGTCTAGGACAATTTTTTGTGCACAAGTATGCACAGAAATGTTAGGGGAAATAGACTGTATGCCTGCCTGTTTAAGTCACCTGTTGAGAAAATAGGCAACTATTGACAAGTCTGATTCATGGCTGAGTGACTGCTCTGCTAGCCTTCACATGATCCCCACAGAGCAAAATCTTTGACCGCCTGCTAAACAAGGTCTGTTTGAAGTTTCTTTTTAACATTTCCAAAACGTTAATTCAGCAGGATGTCTCCTCTGGGGTTCTCCATGTCACCAAATCAGCAGCTGTTGAAATCCATTCACTTCAGCATGAAATGTTTTCATAAGTGCTTTTTTTATTTGTGACAACAGCAAAGTAAATATAAGACTAAAATTCTCCCTCATTCAACATTTACATGTGTTAAAACTGCTTCTGATTGTAGTTTACATTCATGGTGTTTATTTCCAGGCATTAATACTAACAGACAGTTTTACTGCAGAGGATTTGAAATCAGCCTTGCCTGTAAAATATGCTATACCATGAATTTCTTTTCAGAATACTTTAAACATTCATACTTTGAATATGTAAGAACTTATGACTTTAAAGCAGAAGTGTATGTTTCTTATGAAGCTCTAATTTTTATGATTTTTGTGTCATTTTTGTACCAGTTTGGGGTACATTTAAATCTCCTGATGAACTATTTGTTAATTTTGCATGGCACTATTTGTCAATGCTTTAAGAAATTTCCTACTTTAGAAGGAAAATATTGAGCTTCCAGAGAAACTAACAGGATAAAGTAATGTAGAATTCTTGTGGTAACGAACTGAGGACCAGCAAAATCTGATGGTAAAGATAAGGCACAGCAGCTTCTACAGATTATATTGAATTGTTTGACTAGAGTTGTACTCCTTAGAGCTGGAATCTTTTATTCCTTCTAAGTAAAGGCCATGTATCTTTGATTGCAGAGTTAAACATGAGAACTGCTACATTGTCTCAACATGGATTGAGCTAAGTCCCTTTTAATGTTTATTCTGGTTTTAAAAGACTTAAGTGTAGTTTTATAAGTTCATTAGCTTGCTTCATTCTTTGAGATGCATTTCACCTTCATATTATCAAATTTCACTACATGCAAAGAATTATCAGATCAACCCATTATACAGCCTAGCAGCATGAAGTCTTTTTCCATCTACAGGGAGAATATTGTGTAAATCAGGCTCTCGGGTTTCAGTGGGAGGCAGAGGGTTGTGCGGTGTCCATTTGTCAAGTTGATGGCACCGCAGTGAGGTTACATTAGCTTGTCTTTGAACAGAAGTGAAATCTTATGCGAAGCTCCCCTTGCTGTCATTTACACTAACATCCATCCTCTTAAACCAAGGCCTCTGAGAAAAACAAAGTGATGGCACAATATAATCAGTCACTCAAGTTGTCTGTCATCTGTTTTCTTAAGGAAATGACTTTTAAGTTACTGGAGCAGAGAACTGTAGAAAATTAACAAAGGTTGTAGTAGTAAAAGTAGGTGGAATTTTTTAAAACTGCAGATGTCTTTCTGAGAAGATTTTATATGCAGAATGCCAAAAAGGATTTCCCCCCTCTCTTTCATAATGAATCTCATGAAAAGTATTACTTCCTGAACAATAGACCTACTGCTGTTAACAACTGCAGTCTTTCTTGCTTAATGTGAGTACATGTTAATGCTCCTAAGAAACTTTCTGCAGAACTGAGTCTGTAGGTCCTCTGACAATTAGCTCACCAGCTTTGAATTCAGAGCTATCCAAATTTCGGTTATGTAATGGCAAATCTTGCATATAGTAGTAAGTTGCTTTACAGCAAATGGTACTTCAAGTATAAATGATTGGAATTTCATTACTTAATATTACACATAGACAATTCCTTTAAAGCCCTAACTGTATTGCCAGTGGTGGTCAGTCTAAGTCTGGTGATCAAATTTGCAGATTTTATTTCCCTAAGCCTGCTTTATGGGCTGAAACACTCAGGTCATTTGCACCCTGTCTCATTCATCATGAAGTAGTTAAACTCAGATTGTTAAACCAGGAGAGATTAGCTGACAGACAACGGAACGTTAGATTAAGACCTCCATCAGTTGTACTTAACTATTTATCCATCTCATTTGTGTGTCATTTATAGCAAACTATGTTTTTTTAAAATGGAATTTAAAAGAAGCCTGAAGAGCATGTTTAAATGAGGGGAAATAAGCTTATTGCATTATAATGTCTTTTCAGTAATGCAATTAATATTTTTTATCATTGTCATTTGCCCTCTCAGTAACTAATATTGAAGGCCTCTTGAAAAGGAAATAATGGATCATTGTGCTTAAACATAAAGGAAGTCACATTTTGTTTGCTTTGCAGACATTTTTTCTTTAGTTACATTGTTGGTTTTTAAAAAGTAATAAATTTGAAAAAAACCAATTCCTTCTGCTGAAATTATTGCTAACAGCAGTGCCTCCAATCTTCTTTACAGCTATTCTAGAAAATCCCTTAAGAATTGATAGAAAAAAAAATTGACTCAGACTTCTTAGTATCTGGGAAAGAGAAAGTTAGATTATTCAGAAAAGAAATAAATGAGTACTTATTTGAATTTAGAGCTCAATGTATTTTACAAAATGCCACTGTCATTAATTCCTCTGCCCCGCAATGAGTTATTAAACATTGTATTATATAGAAGCTTTATTGTTTTCTTCTCTTTTGAAACTTATGAGAACATTTGGAATTGGTGAACTTCTGAGAGACCCAGGAGATCAATCTTGATTAGTTTATTTTCCTTAGCAAAGATTTTGATAGCCTGGTATGGCTTTTTTTTTTTTTTTTTTCAAGGATTCCTGATTTCCCCTGTTGAGGGATGAAATATTGTTAAAAGCAACTCATAATGAAACAGTGAAAAACAGTTTAAGTAACTGAATCTTTCATTGTCAATGAGGAGACCTCAGATTTAAAAGACTGATCTTTAATTGCCCTTTTCCTCATATTTCTTCCCAGTGTAACCTCAAGGTGATTTTTAAAGTTATAGTTTAATTGGGTGGTCATTTTGCCTTTGCTTTGGAGCGATTTATTATAGTTTTATTTCCTTTATTACAGCTTTATTTCCTTGAACCAGCAAGACATAAATGCTGGGATCTGTCTGATCAAAAGCTATTTTATGGTGAATTTGGTATTCTAAATAGAAAACTAGAACCCATTTTTGTATTTGAACATTCACAACTAGAATATAAACATAGTGTCAAAAGCACTGTAAAAATTCAGAAAATGACATATTGTTTTCTGATTTTAGTCCTATCATTTTATTTGGAACTTGAAATTATGTTTACAAGTTAAGGTTATTTGAAAATTCATACTCTGTAAAAGAGTACAATCATATTACCCCTTTGTGTTTTCAAGAGACAAAAAGTATTTATGGTAAATTTTTTATTTATTCACACGTATATTCCCTAACATTTACTGAGTGCAAAGCGTATGCCATGAAACAAACTAATTGGCCTAGCTTAAATAGTTGAGCCACACAAAATGTTTTTTGTTCATGGTAAACAGATTTCTTTCCAAAAGAATTTATGTAAGAAAATTTATGTAAGAAAATATTTTATCTCAATCAGCTAACATAGGTTGTGATTTACTAAATTTTATATTATACTTTGTACCTAATGAGAATTTATTTTTTGGTTTTTAAGTGGAGTTTAACCTCTCCCTTTTTGGATACCAAATTTTGGTTTTCTGTGGTACCAGTGGTTAATCTGTATTAAGCTAATTTGTCCTGGGATTCTTTGCACCATCGTTCAGTATTGATAATAATGCCACAATATTGCCTTGTACAGATATGTGTAAAACTCTTAAGATGCGCCAAGGTGCCTTATGTGGGCTATGTATAAGAAAAGTGTTCCTTTTCAAATTGCAGAGTGCAGCAGAGTGCAGGATCAGGCAAGACTTGGACATTAAACAAACAAACCAGAAGATCTCCTGTCACCCTCTTTATCAAATGGAAGGGCACTTCTGTGTGTTTATGTGAAAAAGGAGAAAGAAGTAAATTCTTCATCCATAATCATTGCTATATTTGGGAGCCTCCTCTGTTATTACAGAAAATTCACAAGTCACCTCTTCACTTTTTTATTAATTTCCAATGGCTATTAGAGGTTTTCAGTGGGAGAGAAAGACCAGGTTCCCTCTCTTCCATACCAGGAAAGACACATTTGCCAACAGCCACTCCTACTACCCACCAGAGTTAAGTACAGGCACTGAGTCCCAGAGTCCTTCCTAGAGGAAATTCTGGAGAATCCTTTCAAAATAAGTTCTTTGCATCATTTTCCTAACTGACCCACAGATAGCACTGGCAGCCTGAAGGACAAGAGTGTTCTTAGGCCATGATTTCACAAAAATGCTTCTGTGCTTGGATGATGTCACAAGAGCTTACTGCCTTTACCACTTCCACCCATCTCAAGAGTTCAACGGCCAGTGAGAAAGCGAAATTTTGAAATAATGATATAGTTTCCTGTTGCCATTATAAAAATATTGGCTTATGTTTCCAGCTTAAAATAACCCTGTTAAAAACAGATATCAGGTGGGGCACAGTGGCATGTAATGCCAGCACTGTGGGAGACTGAGGTAGGTGGATCACTTGAGCCCAGGAGTTAAAGACCAGCCTGGGCAATATAGCAAGATGCTATGTCTACCAAAAATAAAAAAATCAGCCAGATGTGGTGGCACAGGCCTATATTCCCAGCTACTTGGTAGGCTGAGGTGAGAGGATCACTTGAGCCCAGAAGGTAAAGGCTGCAGTGAGCCATAATCATGCCACTGCACTCCAGTCTGGGTACCAGAGCAAGACCCTGTCTCAAAAAAGGAAGAAAAAATATGGCACAGTGTCTCACGCCTGTAATCCCAGCACTTTGAGAGGCCGAGGCAGGCGGGTCACCTGAGGTCAGGAGTTAGAGACCAGCCTGATCTACATGGAAAAACCCCATCTCTACTAAAAATACAGAATGCCAGGCATGGTGGTAAATGCCTGTTATCCCAGCTACTCAGGAGGCTGAGGCAGGAGAATCGCTTGAACCCGGGATGTGAAGGTTGCATTGAGCCAAGATTGCACCATTGCACTCCCGTCTGAGCAACAAGAGCAAAACTCTGTCTCAAATATTTATGTAAGCAATAGATATTTTTCAGGAAAAAGAGAAATGATTTTTTAAAATTAGCTGTCATGTTTGATAAAGTAGCCATTTTTCTTTTTATACTAATAGCTAGTTGATAATATGCATAACTATTCTCAAGTACAAGTTTGTGACATCATCTCTTGCATAAAAAATTTGTTAACATTTCTCTAGTTTTATGACATTTTGAGTAACCTGGGAAGGAAGTAATGTGGAGGGAAGAAACTGCTGGATTATTCAAGTGCTCATTTATTTGAAATAAATTACACAGGAACTTATTTTCATTAAGAGATAAACTAATAGCAAAATTAAAGTTTTCATATTTACCTTTAATGAATCAATATAGTTATTTGTTCATTTACTTATTTATTCAACAAAAAGTTGAGTGTTTACTAATGGCAGGTCATGGGATTCAGTAGTGGAAAAACATGACTCTTGTGTTCATTGAGTTCACACAATCAATAAGAGGAAGAGTGTTGTATTACATACTTAACTGGCATAGTTACAGGTTAGTTACTTATAGAAAGAGACCTGGCCTCTATGTTTTTCCCTCTGTCTAGACTCCTTAAGAGAAGAAACCAAGAGCCTGAAGGGTATACCCTGAACTTCCTGTCAGCCCCTTCCTCTACTGGCCCCCACAAACAGTCCTTGGCTTTGGCCAAATTACCTAATTTTCCTGGCTGTTTATTTCCTTCTGCCTCTCCTCATTTCGGACTCCTTTCTCCCTACTTTTGCCGATTTTTTGTTTGTTTGTTCTTATTTTTTTGAGATAGGGTCCCATTCTGTTGTCCAGGTTGGAGTGGACCTCCTAAAGTTCTGGGATTACAGGCCTGAGCTACCGAGCTTGCCATTGTGTTGGTTCTTGAAATCTCATTGCAGTGGCCACCTTTATCCAGAAGCATGCATTTTAATTCTCTGGCTGGTTCAGATCACTCCCTTCCCCGGGCTACTTGCACTTTGCACTTTTCTCACAAGGCCACTTGGTAATTGGATTGTAAACTCCTCGGGGGCAGAACACCGTCTTTTACATTCACAGAATTGTGCCTGTCCTAGAAAGAATCAATGCTTACGTGTTATATAAATAATAATTTTGGAACAAATAATTTAGTTATTCTGGAAGCTGAGGTGAGAGCATTGCTTGTTCCCAGGAGTTCAAGGCTATAGTGAGCTGTAATTGTGCCACTGCTCTCCAGCCTGGGTGATAGAGCAAGGTTCTGTCTCTTTAAAAAAAAAAAAAAGAGTAAGGATGTAGTTCTCAGGATAACAAAGCAACATTTTAAACAGTACCTGTAATACCAGTTGCTGGGGTTGAGGAATGCATCATAGAATCCAAACAACAGGGGCTGTTCTGGGTTTTTTCCCTGTGAAATTAGAATGTATCTACCTGAATTTTGTCTTAGAAGAAGGATCAAGGGTAGTTATGATGTGAAATTACCTACTAATTAATAAAGTATGGAAAAGGTAAATACTTTAAAGTGACTTCTCTTCTGTCAGGACCCCAGTTGTCAATCCTTATTTTATTAGAGAAACCTTTGTAAGTAATTTGAACTAACCTCCAGTATGCCTATGTCTGAGTGTGATTGCCATGGAGTGCTGAGCGATTGATTTATCAGGGTCTTACAGTGAGCTAACAGCAGAACTGGGAATCACAGACTGTTCATTTCTTCTAGTGAAAAGCAGGAGCCATAAACAGGAAAATGGGATCCTTTTGTATAACTTGGGTGTTGGTAAGCGAGACTGATACCCACCTTACTAAAAACTAAGATTTTTTGTCGTATTTTTTTTTTTACATACTTTTATTGTAAGTAATAGGTGAATCTGGTAGAACATTATTTAACCCTCACTATATTGCAAGTTGTGTAATAGAAAGCCATTCATTAGCCAAGTTCTACTCTGCAAGATTTCCAGGGCTTCATTTCTATTCCAGAAAGAACGTTTTAAAGACTCAGGATTTCCAAATCCACCAAGCTGACCTCTATTCCACGATGTAGTCACTTGCAATAGAAATAATATATTCAGAAGTAACCTTTGTCTTTTAACATTTCAAGGATGTTATGTTAACTTGAACTAGATTCCAATCCAATGTCTTCTTCCATACTGCCATATTTATAAATATCAAATTTTTGAAATTGGTTTTATATCTTATCGTTATGTTGGCTTCTAAAACCTTATCATTTATTGGCAGTATCCAAAGGGACCTACTGATAGGAACACAGGGACTTGGTGACCTCATGGTCATTGTCATACCTGTGTTTGTATGAAATGTAGCTTTTTAAATTGTTGGTGACACTGAAAGTGAACACTAATTGCATCTTAATGTGAGACCAACTCTGGATATGACTGTGTTTTTCTTTGCGTCGTGAAAATTCTCCCTTCCTGACACTGTGGCTGAAACAAAATCCTTAGCATTTAAAAGAAAAGAACTAGCAGGAGCAGTGGCTCTGTAAACACCACTTCAGTCAAAGTCTGATACCAAACATAGCACTATGTTAGATGCATGTAGGCATGGCCTCAGCAAGTCCCACACAGTTAATCTCCAAGTCCTGCATATCAATCACACCTCCTTCACATACCTGGCCTGGAGCCTTAATGGAATTCCTGCTCATTATTTCAGTGATAGCTTACTTCCTCTGTTTTTGCTATTGGCTTCTCATTGTGCCAACTTCTTCAAGGAGCATTTTCTTACCTAAGCAACATTGTAATGTTGTAATATATGCTGACAGTTCATTTATACAGTTCTTCTTGTTCCAAATGTTTTTATGTTCAATTACTGAAATTTAATCATCAGAAGAGATTGAATTTTCTCTAGATCATGCAGCTTTGCTTAAATATTAAGGTAACAGTACATTACTGAAATATAAGGTTTCAAAGGTTTAAAAATTCAATATCAAGAAAATTTGTTAAGCTTTGAACTGATCACCTTTGAAATCATAGTTAAGAGCTATATAAATGGTCACATATAAATCACATATTTTAAGGGAAGTTAATTTAAAATTATAACAAACCAAGTCAATGATTGCTCATGATTGCCCGGACAATTTGTGAGGTTTTTTTTTTTCCCCCTGATTTTTTTGTGTTCTTGTGGACATGCTTTTTGGTTTTATTTTACAGCTTCTTTTCTCCTTAATGTTATGCTGTTAAAATTCCTTTAGGCCAAGTGATTCTTTTTAATCTTTTATCAGCATGTTGAAAGCACTTTTTCTGTAACTCCATTTTTATGGTACTAGAGACTAGAGGAAAAGCTCCAACAACTCCATCCTGCAGAATCTGTTAGAGGCCTGCACATTCTTTGCTGACCACTAATTACTCTGTATATGGGGATTTTAAAAAATTTCTTGTGTAAGGTGCAAAGCAAATGTTAAATATTATTTTTGGTTCCGATACAAGGAAATTATAAGAGATATGGGAGCTCTGTTTACCCTTCTTTGTAGAGAAAACCACCAATCAAGTCATCCCCTTTGGCTAAATAGCATTCGTACTTTAACACCTGAATCTTGGTGTAAGTACACAGTAGTTGGTCCTAATTTCTCAACATGATCCTGCAAATGAAGTTGTGAAATCTTATTTTTGAGTGGTTTTCAATCAATTAACAAACTGTAAACATAATCCCCCCATTATTTCTACATGATAGAATATCTATGTCACAATTAGTAATTCTTCATTTCTCTGACTGTGAAAATAAGTTTCTTAATAGTATACATAGCTTGTAACCCAAATAATAAAAGACTCCTGTTAAAAATAAAACTTAAATACATTTTAACACAAATAAGTGGCCTATGTTACACGCAGGGCAGAATACTGAGATCACCTCTGTTACTGTCTCCTAAAAGAGCTTCTGTGGCGTAGAGTGCTCGTGTGAGAGTGTGTTTGCATGTAGTCAATTTGCAAAGTGCCAAGGCAAGGGATTTCTTCTCCTTCCTTTGGATTCCTTTCATACCTAGAGATACCTGAAAATAAACCAACTTGTTCATATGTTCAAGTGTCTATTAAATTTTCAACTAAAAAAAGGACAGGTTTTTTTTTTTTTTAGGCCATAAATCTTTTTGTTTTCTTTATTCTTTATTTTTTTGAAGTTGTAGCCAGTAGCTGTGGTGGCCCAGGTGGGAATTCTCCAGGAGTCGGAGTCAGGGAGTTTATCTACCAGCTCACCAAGAGACTCCAGGCAATGTGACCACAGGCCAGTTTCTCTACCTGTCTGTAATGAGGCTTTCAACACCTACCCAGCAGCGTTAAGATGGGGATTAGATGAGATAATAGATGTGAAGCGCCAAGTGTGGCCCCACTCATGGGAGGCGCTCAAACGGCATAAGCCAACAGCCGCCAAAAGAATCTCTCCAGGTATAAAAGTAAATTCAAATAAAAGGAAAAAGAACCCCACCTCTGTGGGATAGCACTCAAAAGACTGTCTATACACAGACTAACTGCATGGTAGGGAAACTTGACTCAGAAAATGGCCCACCTACTGTACTAGACCTAAAGGAAGACACAAGTGCTGCCCTGTAGAGTTGTTTTAAGAGGAGGGAATTTTTGAGTCATACTCAACTCTGATTCATCCCCACAACTCACTGGTCACATATAGCGAAAATTCATTATTATGTTTCCACAAGCAATATTTCCTACCTTTAAAAATCACAGCTAAAAAGTCAAAGCAAGAAATATTTCCCCATATTTTTGAAATACAATTCTATTTAAAACATTTTAGTTCTTTGCATAGTTGTTATTAGTATATAACTAACATACAACAACTTAGTCTTTGGTTGGAGCAACATTCTATAAATGCAGGGTTGCAGAAATCTCATTCTAGCTAGAGAATTCTTTAGTTTGGTTCACCTCAGAAAAAGTTTTGTTTTGTTTTATTTTTGGCTTATTTTTATCCAAATACATATTCTAGAATTGGAAGCTAGAAGGGACTCTAGGCAGTGACTCTGAAACTCTGGCATGCATCAGAATTCCCAGGTGCAAATTCATTTCTCAGAGAAACTGAGTGTCTCTCTTCTCCCGGCCCTCCATTGATATATAATGGCAGTGTTGTGCTTTTCTTAGACTCTGGCTTTGCAATGGCTATGCAGGATTCCAAAGTTAAAACCCCAAGTGTTTTCCAGGTGGTAAAATGTGTGTGGTGACTTTATAAAGAAAAGTAAAGGTACAATTAATACAAAAAGCAAGACAGTGGTTTCCACTCAGAGGGAGAGAGTGAAAGGCAATTGGGCAGGAGGATTCTGAGGGCTCCCAAGGTACTAATAATGTTCTGTTTCTTAACCTGGCAGGTGGGTACATGAATACTTGTGTGTGGTATATGTGAGTTTGAAATAAAACAGCATATATGTATTCTTTTGTATGTATTATACTTTTTATGAAAAGAATTTTAATATATTTACATTATTTAAATGATGTCAGAGCGAATGTGGCAGCAAGTATGGCACGCTGTTAAGTTTAGGCTAGCTTGATTTGTTAGCATCACATTGGACTTCTTCCTTCTGTGAGTGTGGACTTTAACATGCTTCATTCTTTGTTGGAAGTAACTGCTTCATTTTCTTCATGCGTAAGTCAGATTGCTCAGCCTCCTACACTCCTTTACCATCCTACACTTCTAGTTTGGTTCCCACAGATTTTGTGTTTATTTGATAGCAAAGGCTTCTTAAAAGAAGCAAACTGATTATATTTGAGTTTGCAATTACAATCTCTCATAGGCCTTACCTGTGATTTTCATTCATCTCGTAGATAATGAAATGGTTTTCATTTATCTCTTAGATATAACCATCCCATGGCTATATATTAATTCGACATGTCTACTTTTGGGGGATTTTAATTCACCCTTTGGACTCTCCTTTTTCCATGTGTTTTCTGCACATTGTATTTCCAAATGCTAATAGTCTCATGTCCACAGCAAAATCCCTCTTCATGTTATCACCAAACCTTAATATGTCTGTACTTATCACACCTCTCTTGAAAGTTATCTCTGTCATGAGGTCATAAGCTTCTTGAGAGCAAAGCTCATGTCTTATACCTTTATCTCTTCATTGCAAGCTCACATTTAATATACATTGGGTAAATAAAAAATATTGTGCTTCAGACAGCGAGAACAACATGAACAGAACCATAGGAGACATAAGGAAGACATGTTCAGGGAATGGGACTATTTCAACATAGCCAGGGTGTTGAGGATATTGGGGTGGAAAGAGCAGTGGGTTAGAAGACTGGAGAATTGGATGGGGTAGATTGTATCAGTTTTTGATTGCCAGTGTTAGAAATTTGAACTCTGTTTTGCAGACAGTGGTGAACAATGGAAGACTTTTAAGTAAGACATGACATTTTGGTTCTGTGTTTTAGAAAACAAACTTTGCTAGCATCTATGTGTTAGAAGACACCGAGGAGGGAAAGATTGGAGTCAGGGAAACCAGTAGGAAGATGGGAGCAGTAGAAGGAAAGATGCATCTGGCAGTATAGGATGCTTTTTCTTTTTTTTTTTTTCCTGAAGCCGTTTATTTTAATATGTCTATGTCCTGAAGATGTTTTGAGGGATATAATGGATATGAAATTTCAGAAACTTTGGAGTAGGATATTTTATTTCAAAATGTGCAGTAAAGTGTTCTTTTTAGATCTGCACACAGACACACACACACACACACATACACACACATACGTATATTGTATTTAAGTATATCTTTGTTGGAAGATATTCTGCTCAAAGTTTTGATAGTTGTCATTAATTAAAAATTTGATAATTCTTAAGACTAGTTTTCTTAAGTGCTTATTTATTCATTTTTTCCTGCTGTATCACCATTTTTATTTTTATGTCAAAGATGCATTTTCATACAACCTAACATGTAGCACAGCTTTTAAATCTTCTCCCATTGTGTAAGAGAGTTGTGTGTGTGTGTGCATGTATGCGTGTTTTAGTCAAAGGAGATAAAGCAGAATAGGGAGAAAGCAGGAAGAGAGAAGGAAGTTGAATGAACAGCTAGAGGAACCCGAGACTCATGCCATGAAGAGAAGGTTCCTTGGGAAGGTTTTATTCTGGTCCTCAATTTAACTTTCAGAGAAATGGTTTTATAAGTTGACTCAGAAATAATCAGTATCTAAAATTCAAAAAATTATTTAAAAAATTAAGAAACATTAGGGAAAATTTGAACACTGATGTTTGATGGTATTAAGAAATTATTTGTTAACTTTTTAAAGGTATCACAATAATGTAGTTATGAGTCCTTATTCTTTGGAGATTAATACTAAAACATTTTGCCAATGAAATGATGTAGTTAGAATTTGCTTTAAATTAATCCAGGGGTTGGGGGAGTGGGTGAAGGTATAGATGAAACCAAATTGGCCATGAATTGATAATTGTTGACTTGGGCATGGGTTCATAGGGGTTCATTATACTCTTCTCTCTACATTTGATGTGTAATACATTGTTTTAATAAAAGAAAGAAACGAGTTTCAGGGAACCAATTCAGCTAATCATAGATCTTTGATTAATAATTTAAAATAGAGCCATCCATCAGTTTCAGCCATCCATCTGTCTATCTACCCACCTGCCTATAGGCTTTGGTTTATTTCAGAAAAAGATTTAAAGTGATTTTTTTACAATTCTTAATGATTTTTGGGGGGTGAAGGAATTGAGAAAAAGGCTTAAAAACAGGATAGGTAAAATATACAAAATGCATATGATGAGCTTCTCTACATTTACTAGAGATGCTTTATGAATTTGCCCGTTAACTTCTTGGCAGGCTTTGTAAAACAAAGAACATGAACCGTTTTGTGAATGAGAGCATCATTTGCTAACTCTAGCTATCAAGTGACTTGAAATATACTCATGTAAATAGTTTGCATTGCTGTATCTTGAGACCTAGTGACAAGGTATAGAAAAGCGGAGAGAAACAAAACCCTATTTTTAGAGCATCTGCTATGTGGCAGGTATTACACTAGATCAGACTTGTCCAACCTGCTGCCTATGGGCCACATGCAGCCCAGGACAGCTTTGAATGCAGCCCAAAACAAATTCATTAACTTTCTTAAAACAGTTTGGGGTATTTTTTCAATTTTCTTTTTTTTTTTGTTAGCTCATCAGCTATCATTAGTGTTAGTGTGTTTTATGTGTGGCCCAAGACCATTCTTCTTCCAGTGTGGCTCAGGGAAGCCAAAAGATTGGACACCCCTGTATTTGGATAATTTTATAGAAAAAAAATTCATTATACTCCTGTATAATAAGTGAGTGCTCTGTAAGTGCTCATATACTTTGTGTTTAATCTTTACAACCCTTATCTGTTCATAATAATTCTTCTTTGCATTTGCTTTTGAAAATGTCTTTTTAAAAACTTGTCCACAAGTTGTGGGCACTAGCAAATCCCTTATGTACTTACTAAATTTTCTTACTATTTCTATATATAAATACACACACACACACACACACACACACACACACATCTAGTGCTCAACTTACGACCACGATTGGTTCCGACAGACCGGTGGTAACACGATTTGGTCGTAAGTTGAGTAGGCTATACACGTTTTGATCGACTTACGACCTGTGCAACTTACGACCATTCGACTTTACGACCACAATCGCTAGCCACGACTGCTCCGCGTCTGGCAGCGCACACGTTGCCCAGCTGGGCGGACGACAGTGCGGAGCAGCTTCCGGCAGCACTACCATCTCCGCGTGCACCATTTCAACTGTTATCCCAGACTCGGTACAGCAATTTGTGTTTTGCGTCTTGGATATTTTTCATCAAACCCCTCCCAATAAACTTCTTATACATTTCGAAGCAATGGACCCAAACATCGAACGATTTGCAAGGATTGAACGGATGGCGCATGATATGTTTCGTCCATATTGTGAAATTTATGAAGAAACAAAGAAACATACAATTCAGACAAAGCTCACCATGTTTATGAAAAAACCAACTCCGGTAACCCCAACTGCTGCCTCAGATGACGACATCAACGATCCGCAGCCAAGCACCAGCGGCCAATAAAATGTTTCGTACATGTTTATAGATTTTGATATGTTTTGCAATTGGGAAAATGTTTCCTATGGTATTTTATACACCTGTATTTTGTATTTTTGTATGCACCTGTATTTTGTAATTTTGTATGTTTTGCAAATATTAAACCAGTTGTACTGGTAATGCAGTGTTTTACTTAAACCTGACGAATGTAAAAATAAGAAACAAAATGGTGTAGAGATGATACAGATGGCATAAAATGAACAAAGAAAATTATGATATATGACAATAATGAAAGAAAATTAGGATAAACTATGACTTAAAGATTTTTATAACATCATTTTTTTATAACATCATTTCACAGTACTGTACATAGAGCCTACTCAACTTACGACCAAATTGTGTTACGACCGGTCTGTTGGAACCAATCGTGGTCGTAAGTCAAGCACTAGCTGTACTGTGAAATGATGTTATAAAAAAATGATGTTATAAAAATCTTTAAGTCATAGTTTATCCTAATTTTCTTTCATTATTGTCATATATCATAATTTTCTTTGTTCATTTTATGCCATCTGTATCATCTCTACACCATTTTGTTTCTTATTTTTACATTCGTCAGGTTTAAGTAAAACACTGCATTACCAGTACAACTGGTTTAATATTTGCAAAACATACAAAATTACAAAATACAGGTGCATACAAAAATACAAAATACAGGTGTATAAAATACCATAGGAAACATTTTCCCAATTGCAAAACATATCAAAATCTATAAACATGTACGAAACATTTTATTGGCCGCTGGTGCTTGGCTGCGGATCGTTGATGTCGTCATCTGAGGCAGCAGTTGGGGTTACCGGAGTTGGTTTTTTCATAAACATGGTGAGCTTTGTCTGAATTGTATGTTTCTTTGTTTCTTCATAAATTTCACAATATGGACGAAACATATCATGCGCCATCCGTTCAATCCTTGCAAATCGTTCGATGTTTGGGTCCATTGCTTCGAAATGTATAAGAAGTTTATTGGGAGGGGTTTGATGAAAAATATCCAAGACGCAAAACACAAATTGCTGTACCGAGTCTGGGATAACAGTTGAAATGGTGCACGCGGAGATGGTAGTGCTGCCGGAAGCTGCTCCGCACTGTCGTCCGCCCAGCTGGGCAACGTGTGCGCTGCCAGACGCGGAGCAGTCGTGGCTAGCGATTGTGGTCGTAAAGTCGAATGGTCGTAAGTTGCACAGGTCGTAAGTCGATCAATACCTATATCTATATATTTAGTCTCTCTATATATATATTATATGTTATATATATAATATATTAGCCTCTATGCAACTATATATAGTCTCTCTACATATAAGTATATATATATATATATATATATATATATTTAGTAAGACATAGTTTTGCTGTGTCACCCAGGCTGGAGTGCAGTGGCGTAATCTCGGCTCACTGCAACCTCTGCCTCCTGGGTTCAAGCGATTCTTCTGCCTCAGCCTCCCGAGTAGCTGGGAATACAGACACCTGCCACCACACCCAGCTATTTTTTGTATTTTTAGTAGAGATAGGGTTTCACCATATTGGCCAGGCTGGTCTCGAACTCCTGACCTCATGATCCACCTGCCTTGGCCTCCCAAAGTGCTGGGATTACAGGTGTGAGCCACTGCACCCAGCCATATATATATTTCTAATATTAGTACCACACTTTAGTGCATCAGACAATAAACACTTGATCATGATTGGTTTGTAGAGAAATATAATGACTTTTTTTCTATAAAATTATCCAAATTATACTTATTCTCTATGTTTTCAACTTTTTATCTCAAACTAATAATCTTCTGTCCCTAAAACGGTTTTTACTCTGGAATTCCTTGCTTGCCACAAAGAAGGGTGAGGCCCACTCAATTGTCTAATGCAGAAACCTAGACAGTCCAGGTTGCATTTTCGACACCTTCCTCACCTAAATCTTGTCCTCCTCAGTGTATCCTGCCTGGTATCCCTCTGTAGAACTTCTATCCGTCTTTACTGGCCCTGCCCTCAGTTAGCATTGCCGTCGTTAGCCTGATTGCGGCAACTGTTCTTCCTATAGTCAGGCCTGCCGTCCTCCAGTCCTTTCTGCACAGCAGCCAAATTGATTTTCTGAAGCACAAGGCTGTTCAGATCATTCCTCTGCTTAAATGCTTTCAAAGAAATGACCTTCAAACTTTTTGGACTGTGACTCACAATAAAAAATAAATTTAACATCATGACTCAATACTCACATCAGTATATATATAAACAAGTTTTATGTTTTCCGTCCTTTCCTATCATATTCTATTTTGAACTCTTTGTTGAAAAAGTAGTGCTAGTTGGACCCCATGAAAGTTATTTCAGAGCTAACTAATAGATGAGATCCTACAGTGTGGAAAGCATTGCTTTTTATAATTCTCACTGTCTACAAGATCAAAACCAACCTCTGTAACAAGAATGATGGGGCTTCCATGTGTTGCCACCTGCTCATCTCTGTAGCCCCAACTCTTCCCTTCCCGCCTGATGCTCCCGTTCTCCTGAGCCTCTTAGTGTCCCTGAGTGGCACTGCTCTTTTTTGCCTTTGACGACTCTCTTCCACTCCACCCCCACGTACCTGGTTAATTCTTCCACTTCTTCAATGTCACAGGAAGTGTTATCCTGTAGTTATTTACACAAAGTGTTTATCATATACCAGCCACTATGCCAAACCCTTCACGTGGATTATCTCATTTGTGCTCCAGTTGCCAGATGAGGTGCTCATAATACTTGCTGAATGAATTAACTTCACATTATGCCCCTGCAGTCGTTGTTTGGAACTGGAATGGTATACACGTAAGACTCTCACTATGCTGGCATTTCTATGGTACTCACAAGCCACTTCTTAGTCTGGCTGCTCTCGTGAGCAATTGTCTCCACGTGTCCACTGGGCCTTTGGCCAGCCGGTCATCTGTGGGTACAAGGGCCGTGAGAGATGTAACCACTTCCTCAGATTTGAGAGGAAAGTACAGTCTACACCCAGTGACCTGAGGGCCTGAGGGTGAGAATGCGATAAGATACTAATGTCTGCCTCAATATTTTATGTTGTTAATTTATTTTCATCAGTGGTTGTTTTTAAAGCCTAGTTTAATCTTGCATTTCCTATTATTGGAAGTGTATGAACCAGACCATAAATGTTCTACAGCCATGATCAAGGAAACATATATTTTTAATCTGATAAGGGTCATAATACAAAGTCATAGTACATTACCCATAATACAGAAAGTAAGTCAGTGGAAAAATAATGAATTTCTTTTGTTCTATAGTGAGTGAGTTAGAGCCATCTAGGTTCTAAGGAAACAGAATGGACATGGGTAAATACAGTTTTGATTTCAGGTAACTATTACCATTTACAAATAGAAATGACCCACAGCAAGTAAATAGTCCTTGAAAGAGCATTATAAGATAAAAATAATCCAAATATTCTCAAGGCAAGAACTTCTAAAATAACACCAGATTCATCTCAGATAAATGTCCTCAGATGTGTGTAGAAGGGTCTGATAAATTCTATTCTAGCTGGTCTGAGGTCATTCATGCTCCTCTGACAAGGTATGTTTTTGAATAAGAAAATAAAGGTGTCCATATAGCTCCCATTGGTAACAATAATTTCCAATATAAGAGTATTCAATTTTTTTCAAGATACTATTAACATATTAATTTCTAAACTCCTGTTAGCTAATTTCTAAAACTCAGTAATCACTTAGGGCCACATAAGTTTATTGGCCCTGCTCTTTAGAAAATATCACAATGAAGTAAACATTTAGTATCATTACATGTCATTTACTTTAATATCATCTCTTTTTAGTTGTTCATAATTCTGTGAATCAACAATAACATGGAAGCCAGAAAGTTAGAATGAAAAGTAAATTGGTTTAGCAGTCAGGGAACCTGAATTCTAGTCCATATTCTGCTTTTGAGTATTTGCGTGGCTAGATGCATATCATTTAACCTCTTTGGGTATCAGATTCCTGATCCACGAAATGAGGGAGTTAAAGTCATAGGATGATTGTTTCCAAAGGGACCTTCTGAATTAGTATTAAATGAGACCCTGATCACGTATCCGTAAGAAAATCCTTTGTTGACTTAAATAAATTTAATAGACCATTTTTATAGATTTCTTTTGGACAGGAGATGTGAAATCTCTAAGGTTTTTAAGACATCTCAAAAATGGAACAAAATCCACATTGCTAAAATAGCATCCACTGAATTTATAGATCTATTTACTGACTCCATGATTTACAGTAAGAGTAAAATACTCATTCATATGTTCCGGGTCTCAGCTATAAAGCCTCGAAGCAAATCAAGCTTCTGTGCCTCAGCTGCATCCTGATCTGTGGGAACAAGGGGGATTGAGAACAGATGGCCTCAGAGCACTAGTCAAAGCAAGTCTAACTGAATCCTGCCAACTTAGAGGCTGCTCCATTAAAAAAACAAACAAACAAACAAAAAAACTTCTCACTGAAATACAGTATACTGCAGAAAAGTGTACATCAATGTACATTTTATGTATTTTCATAAACTGAACACACCTGTGTAATCAGTGTCTTGCTCAGGAGACACGCTAGCCTCCCAGAAGCCCCCACCCATCATCCCTTCCAGTCACACCCCCTCCCCAAAGGTCACCACTCTTCTCTCTTCTATCTTCCAACAACATAATTTAGTGGTCCTTGTTTTTGTACTTTGCGTAAGTGAAATCTCACTGTGAATACTTTTTGGTGATTCAATATTGAATCTGTTTTCTGTTTCTTTCACTTAATATTGTATCTGTTTATAGTCACAGGTTATTCTTCTCATGCCTGTTTAATATTCAGTTATGTGGCTGTCTCATAATTTATCTATCCTTTCTAGATTTTAGCTATGTTGAATAATATTGTGATGTACACTGTTACTTTTATCTTTTGGTGAATATGTGTACCCAGCTCTATTGAGGAGACTGGCCCATTTTTTTAATGTTGCCTTTTCTGCTGCTTTGGCATATAGACTACTTGTTTGTTGGAAGATTAAATAGAAATTAGCTGTATAAATATCAAAAGGCAGGATTAACTTACATTCAAACCAGCCTACTTTTTTTTTCCTTCTCCCCCTAAAAGACTCACCCATTAGGATGAACAGAACACACCTCATTTACCTGAGGAGTGGCAGAACAAAGCCATGAGACACCCAACCATGAACACTGCTCAGAGATAGAAAGTGGTGGGCTTTGGTTTCGCTTTTTGTTTGTTAATAGAGCCGCAGATTCTAGGTAGAAAGTGTTGATGGTCTTTTCATTCTCTAGGTAAGATAAAGTTTCAGATGCACCGGAGAGTTTTTCTAGCACTCTTTCCTTACATATCATAGTAAATCCACAGGAATTAGATCATGAAATAACCCATCCCCTAAACTTGATCACTCAACTTTGATTTACATTTTATAAGTGAAATATTCCTTTTATTACCCCAGAATATTGAGTTCCAACGCATTTCGGCAGACCTTGTTGCAGGGACTTGATAAAGGCATAACCATTTTCAGAGATTCCTCTTCAAGCTTCCCAGGTTTCGTGGTTTTTTTTTTTTTTTTTTTTAACCATTTAGACCACATACCATGGTAAATTATTAAAGGATTTGTAGTTCGTAAACCACTCTTGCAGACAATATTTTATTCACTTGTCTTAGCAACTCTCTAAAAGGTTCTGTGGATGACAGAGTGTATGAAAACGTGACATTCTCATTTGCAAAGCGCTGCCCACTTGGAACTTATTTTACTATGGGTTATTTATTATTTTGTAGCTGGAAATTTCCAACCTTCTTCCATCTCCTTTCTTCTCATGATGTTCCTCTTTACTTCCCTGCTTTCTGCCTGACATCTCTGGCATGAGGGTGAGGAGGGTCTAAGTGTTCTAATGCTCAAAGCACCTTCAGATCCACCTTTCAATTTTATTTTTTAGCTAGTGAGCACTTAATCCTTGTGATGGTGCTATATAAGGAGGTGTTAGACTAGGCAGTGGCTTATCAAGTGGCATCACTGGCAAATCCTGGCTGTTTCTCTGCCTTCCAGGCCAGTGGTCAGATCACAAGACAACGCTAAGCTGAAGGCTTCCCGGGGAAGAAGCTGCCAGTCCTCACACAGCCATCTGGCTCCAACCCATATTCATATATCTGAGGTCTGCAAAAACGTCCCGTGTGCACACTGCTTGGACTTGAGGCGTGTGGATTTTTGTCCCCTATTCAGGCCTTGTGACTAAGACCACATAAAATTGGATAGGACGATTCTTTTTCAAAAACCGTATTTGCACAGCCGCTCTGCTGCAGATATTTTATCATTCAACTTACCTACGCATTTTTTCCACAGAGTTATTATTGGATCTGGGGTGCTCAAAGTGTCTTAGGCATCTTTTCCCCAGGATACGGCTTTCTTTAAGTATTCCAGAGGGCACATATTGTCATTTAGACTGTGCCATGCAGAACAGCACTGATGAAGGTCAGCGCTGCCCATCTGAAGCTGGGTCAGCCTGCGTCCCAAGCTTTCTTACTGTCCTCATTGACTGCTTGGCCTGCCGGCGCGTGAATGCTATAATTCACTAGTATGTGAAGAATGAGATTTTATATAAGCACTTCTTCCTCCTTCATGCTGGCATGCATCTTGGCTATTGTGTGGAGTATATTTTTTCCCCAAATAACTTAAAACTAGGAGAAGATTCTATGGTATATGGTTTCATTTCTTTGCTGCTGAGTCATTTCCCCTTCATAACTGAGCTAGTTTTCACCAATACCTTTAATTACATCAGTTCTTTTTTTTTTTTTTTTTAATAAAGCTCATTTTCATTGACTTGCTCTCACTTAATGAATTCTTCTTGGTGAAACAGGAGCTTACTGGTACAACTTATAAAATGACTCCTTAGTGCAGCTGAAGGTGGGTTGCATTTCGTTATCTCCTTTATCTATTAGCAGTGAATGTTTTTCGGGGGTTTTTTTTTTAATGCTGAACCAAATGCACTGAAACTTTTCTCTATTATATGAACTAGCCTTACTTTATGAAATAGAATTCTTTAAAGTTTGTACTATATGCAAAAAAACTTCTTTGGCATGTTGAACATTAAATGGCCCTTAAGCCTTGAAGAAAATGTTTTTGTAAAGCTGGTAATTATTTTATATTTTAAGTAATTATTCCCTCATTTATCCATAATTTTTATTGATGGTTTTCTAATAGTGCACACTTAGAGTTAAACACATAGGAGAAAAAAATAATATATTTTACTGAAGAATAAACGAAGCAAAGGCATTTTCTGTAACTTTGGCCTGGCTTAAGTGGGACCAACTTTTCGTTTACCCTTAATATATCTTCCCCCAGTCCTGTTCCCCTACACCCACCCCCCTCCGTCAGTTCTGTGTATAATTCACAGTTATGTCTCCATGCTCATCACTAGTCCATTAGCGGCACTATTTTGATTGGGTGTTACCCAACTGTATAGCTTTTCCTGAAGCTTTATTTTAAATGTAATGTCATCTCTTCTTAGCGTATCGGTTTTTCTTCTCATGTTTTGACAGATTTGTCCCTCTCCACCCAATTCTAGTACACTACCGCCCTGTCCTATCACACCACACACTGATGAAAGGCAAATCCATTCTGCATTCCCTTCCTGCTCCTCCACTCCTGGGCTTTGTTAACAGGGCTAGCATTTAGCTCAAACAGTGTAGGTCTGTAACATCTGACACATTTCAGGTGATCTGAAAGTCCCTCTTCCACTGGTTCTATCCTACAAGGCCCCCAAACATACTGATATTATCTGTTGTACTTTGCATTCAGGGATTAATGGCTGCTATTAAAATGCAAGTATTATAAGAGAGTGTTAACCTACCTACATCTTTTTGTTCTTTTTTGAGATGGAGTCTCACCCTTGTTGCCCAGGCTGGAGTGCAGTGGCGCGATCTGGACTCATTGCAACCTCCGCCTCCTGGGTTCAAGCAATTCTCCTGCCTCGGGTTCCTGAGTAGCTGGGATTACAGGCAACTGCCATCATGCCTAGCTAATTTGTGTATTTTTAGTAGAGATGGGGGTTCACCATGTTGGCCAGGCTGGTCTCAAACTCCTGACCTCAGGTGATATGCCCGCCTTGGCTTCCCAAAGTGCTGTGATTACAGGCAGGAGCCACCGTGCCCAGCCCCACCCCCCCTCCTTTTTTTAATTACAGAAGCAGGAATCAAGAATTAGAATCTGAGGCTGAGCATAGTAATTCACACCTGTAATCCCAGTACTTTGGGAGGCCTGGGTAGGCAGACTGCCTGAGTCCTGAAGTTTAAGATCAGCCTGGGCAAAATAGTGAAACATTGTCTCTACCAAAAATAAGTAAATAAATAAATAAATTAGCTGGGCATATTAGTGTGTGCCCGTAGTCCTGGCTACCTGGGAGGTCGAGGCTGGAGGATTGCTTGAGCCTGGGAGGTCAAGGCTGCAGTGAGCCCTGATGTGCCATGGCACTCCAGCCTGGGCAACGGAGTGAGACTCTGTCTCAAAAAAAAAAAAAAAAGAAAGAGAATCTGAGAAAATTAAATATGAGACAGTTAAGTTATTGGGGGAAAGAAAGATTTTAAAAACCTTGGAAAACAGAATTCACTATAAAATAGCATTACAGAGCACTGATTTAGAGGAACTAAAAACCATTAGGATTTGGGGAGCGGAGCAGAGGTTAAAGAGAAGACATAAAAAGCAAATGGTAATATCAGATGCTGAGAAAGGGAGACCCTAAAAAAAGTAACTCAATCTCTACTCAGTTTTGCAGAAACGTGCCTGTGTGTTATTATTCCTAGAAACTAGTGGTGCACTGCTTCGGTAATTTCTTAGTGGGGTCTTCATGCCACTACCTCTATAATTAAAAAAAAAACAAACTTTTTTTAGAGGCAGGATCTCACTCTGCTACCCAGGGTGGAGTGCAGTGGTGCAATCATAGCTCAGTTCAGCCTCAAACTTCTGGACTCAAGCAATCCTCCCACTTCAGTCTCCAGTGTAGCTGGGACTACAGGCACACACTACCACACTCAGCTAATTAAAAAAAAAAATTTTTTTTGTAGAGACAGAATCTCACTGTGTTGCCCAGGCTGGTGTCAAATTCCTGGCTTCAAGCGATCCTCCCATCTAGGCCTCCCAAAGTGTTGGGATTACAAGTGTAAGCAGCTGTGCCTGGCCTCTACTACTTTTAATTTACTCTTTAATTAGATTCACCTTCCCCGGCCTGCTACTTTGCTTTATTAGTCTCCTAATCCCTTCCTTCTGTGCTGTAGCTACCCCGTATTGGGTACTGTAGCCTATGTTGACTAATCCAAAGCTTTTCCTAATTTTCTTCTGCCTTAAATTCTTCCCTTTATAGAAGCCAAACCAAAGGAAAACCCAAACTGTCTTGCAGTCAGGGATAGCTATACAACTGAAGGCTTCCCAGGGAGACATGAAGACACATCTGCCTAGAAGCCTCTGGGAAAGCTGGCCAGCAAACTAATCCAACCGTGAATGCAGTCATTTGAAAAACAAATCCAAATTTACCAGCAAAAAGAAGAGTTGATCTCACCACATCCCTGCAAAAGCATCGCCTTTGCCCACTGTTTAAAAAGAAACTAAGGTTCAGAGAAGCTGAGTTACTTGCCCAAAGTCACAGTTCCTGTACATTTTGAGAGACCTAAATCCAGGGATTCTCACTCCAAATGATCAGTCAGTCTCCCCCATCTGCTTGTGCTGCCTGCCTTTTATTTACCCGTACAGAAAAACAAAAATATATCTGCACATTTACAAGCCACCTCAATTAGAAACTCACTCATAAATCTGTTCAGCGGTTTCCCATATTTCCTGGGTCACAATGTTGTTTGTCAAACAGCCTCGCTTTAATTCAAGGTTTAATCTGATTCTCCCCAGGTGCCCTCTGTCTTGGTTTTTTTTTTTTTTTATGAGTTCTTATCCAGTAGCAGCCACTTGTTAATCTGCTTTTCACCCTTGTTTTTCTCAGCCCACATTCTTTTCCTTTCTCACTTGACCGTGGATAGAATCCATGCAGCAGCACTAACCCCCAGTCTGTCTTCTTTAGAAATGACAAGAAGTGGCTGTGATTCAGTGACTTCTGTCTTTTGCCAAATAGGCCTCCTACCACATCTGTCCCCTGTCCTTTTACTCTGTCCTCTACTCAGTCTCCATCTAGACACACTTTCTAAAATGACAAATGGGAAACAGGTACACCTTTTTCTAATGGATCTGTTTAGCCTGGAGGATAGAGCAGACACACTTCCTGTCCAGCTCAACCATCATTTCAATTTGGAGACACGTTATTGATGCTCTCTGTCCCTTTGTAGTCCTACCTGCAAAATGGGACAAGTGATGTCTTTCCCACCCCACCTCAGAGGGACAGTGTGAGAAGAACTAATCAATTATTCATTCAACTAATATTGAGTGGCTATCTACCGTGGAAGAGTCATAGCTCTTGAAGTTGGAGAATCAAAGATTAGAAAGTGAGACTTCTGCTCTGCGTCCACTGGCAGAGATAGACTTGTAAATGGAAGAGGTCCTGAAAGAGACGTGTGCATCTTCTATAGGAGCTCAACAGTTCAGAAAAATCTTCCTGAAGAGTTTATGTCTAAGACCTTGAAAGACAAACAAGAGAAAAGGAGAGGAAGGCCATTACAGGCAGGGAGACTGCACTGACAGGCCATGGTGGGTGCAGCGGATGGTGACCCTGACCAGAGCCAGGCCAAGGCTGGGAGGCTCCTGAGAGCTGGGGCGGTGCCACAACCATCTGTGTATCCCTGGCATCTAGGAAAGTGCCGGGCACCCAGAGAGGTGCTCAATAATGGTTTATTAAATGGCGAGTCAGGGCTTACAGGAAGTTACATAAATATCCACAACACGAAAGAGAAGTTGGTGAAGGCTGTAAGGGAGATGCAGGTAAAACGTTCTGGGATTTCAGTGGAGTCTCAGATGAGGTGGGAGAGTGACAGGGCGGGGGAAAGGCCGGGGCGACTCCACGGGAAGAGGCCTTTGAAACAGGCCTTTTAAGAAAGGATGGTGAGATTTATCAGAGTGGCTTCTCCTTTCCCCCTCTTCTGTGCCACATTCTTCCATTCGCCAACCTCTTGACACTAGCTTAAGTTTCCCTCCACCCCCTTTTTCTTCCTGGCTTCCTTCCTGGATTATTCCTTTCATCCTGCCTAGAAACCTTCATCCTCTCTAATAAGCCAGAGGGGAGAAAGGCGTTGCTCAAGCCCTTTCACCTCTCCTCTAGAGGAATTTTATTACAAAGACTAGGGATTATTTTTTTTTTAAAGACACAGAACTCCAGTGAAAAGAAGGACAAACACATTTTCTAGCCACATTAAGATAAATAGAACCTGGAAATAATAAAGATGAGTGGGTAACTCCATGAGTCTAAAACCCGGAAAACCAGTTCTGAGATTGAACCATGGTATTTTGGCTTAAAGGAATATAATGTATGGATTGCCATTTATATTTGTGAGGTCTACAAGCGTGCTGTCCTAAAGTGCAGGAATGCATTGCTCGTGTTTGATGAATTAGTCAAGTTTAAGATGAGAGCATCTGGGCATGACTCTGCACCAGCATACACTGCCTTTGAAAACAGGGGTGAACCAACATGGCGAAACTCCATCTCTACTAAAATACAAAAATTAGCCAGGTGTGGTGGTGTGCACCTGTAATCCCAGCTGCTTGGGAGGCTGAGACAGGAGAATCGCTTGAACCTAGGAGAGGGAAGTTGCAGTGAGCCAGGATCGCACAACTGCACTCCAGCCTGGGCAACAGAACAAGACTCCATCTCAAAATAAGTAAATAAATAAATGAAAACAGGGGTGAGGAAGAGGCAGCAATAGAATGAAAGACAACAAGGGAAGGAGACACCAAGTCCCATGTGGTCTAATCAAGCAATGCACATGCACACACGAGTGACCACACATAGTTACAAGGATTCCACCCAAGCAAGCCAGTGATGGAGACACAGAATTATTGGTATTCAGTGTCAGTCACGACAAACTCAAAACGGTCACACCTGGGGAAGGTTAGGAGCAGAAAAAGGTTAAAAACACTGTCCTATAAAAGCAAAGAGGGAAGTTAATCATCCCAAACAAAAAAGTATATGCAGCCACCCACACCTAGTTAGAAAGAGATAATTAGTTTGAAGACATAATTAAGAAATAAAATAATATGTGAGGTATTCTAATACCTCTACTAACAAACAAAAAATGAGTGTAACATTTTCCAGTCAAAAACATTCCTACTAAATATGGAAATCAAGGACGATGGGCTATATTTTAGGATATCGTAAAGGAAATGTGGTTAAAAAAAAAAGTCATTAAATACTTACTACGATATTATTGCATGTGCTGGGAAACACAAAATAGGCATCCAAAAGAAATGGAAATGACTCTTGAGCACTGAAGAGTTTGCCCCAGCGCTGTTCAGCCACACTGCCTCCGCGACCTGGAAGTTGAGGGGCCCAGCTGAGCTGTCAGTGTGGGCTGAGGTGGGCTTATTTGGCTTATTTCTCTTCCACCTGACTTCTCTCCTTTGCATTTTTCTGCTCTTCGATGAGCAAGGCTGTCTAACAACTCAAAGATAAGTATTTTCTCAGCAAGAGTAGAGGGCATCATTTTGCTGTTTATTCTTACATGTTTTTTTGGTTTCGTACGTAAATTATGCTGAGAAAATAGTGGCATCCTCCATTGGGCAAGGACCTCATTTTAGCTGTATCTTCTTAATATGATTTCACAAAACAAATCCATGTCTCTAAAATTGCTTACAAAGAGTAGATCTTTAACCATTCTGAAAGAGATCTTTTATTTGCAGGCTGGTGATATAACTTCATCTAACCTTCCAGCTCCCTTTCTGTTAAGCATGTTAGTACAAGACATGTTCAATTTGGATTCCTTTTTTAATCTTTCCTTTGATTTTTCTGTTTCCTTTTTTTTATGCTTTATTTTTGAAAGTTTCCTTGCATTTCCTGAAACCCTTGGAGTCTTTCAAGAGAAACATTGAGCTACTAGGGCTGCAGTGTGTGTGTGTGTATGTACCTGTGTATGTGTGCACATGTGCATCTGTGTGTGTATTTAAATCCAGTGCTGCCTGCGAACAAATGTTGCATTGTATGATATATGGAGCTGCCTCCTTTGCTTCTTGAACAGAGCACCTGGTGTTACCGATTTCAAAGAATATTTCAAGATTGGCAGTTGGAGTCTCTTCATAGAAGTGTAACAGCGCTTCTCAGAAAGCTTGAAAAATGATATTCAAAGTGAAGGAGAATAGAGAATAGGTGTCACCATCTAAAAGAACAGTAAGCAGCCGCAAGGACCTCATTCAGAGACGATTCTGAGGGAAAATGGAGACTTCTGAGAACCAATTTTCTAGCTTAACGTGAGCTTAGAAGATTGGATAGCCTCTCAGAATCGGGTTCTGCTTGATCTATCTGCCAGCCTGTTTCTTAGGAGCTTGTGTGCAAAAAGACAAGTCCAAAACGAACCAAACAAAAAAACAGGGTCCTTTACATCAGGCAATATCCTGGAAAAGTTCATTCAAAAGCTAAAAATTGCTAGACTGTCAGGCCAATTGTAAACTGTTGTCTCAAAATCCAAATTCTTTACTAAAAGGAAAAAATAGGTATGCTAAAGATGTTTCCTAACAAATCTGGCCTTCAGTGAGAAGAATCTTCATGTATTCACACCATTTTGAAGTCTTTTGTAGCCACCAACCCCACTTCCTTCTCAGCACACACAGGTGAGCAAATCTGTGTGAGAAGTGAAAATGAAAGATCCTTCCAAGTCAGTTCCAGGAGACATAAGGTACTTTCCTTATCTCGTCATGCATCCCACAGCTCATGAATATTTCTTGTAGTTGCTCACTGAGCAGAAATCATTTTGCAAAAATGAAACTTACTCATTCCAGATATGGGATAAACCAGAACCAGAGAAAACTACCTGTTTGAAAGCCTCCTTCTCAAAAGAAATCAAATCATTTCTTTTTCCAAACACGCTTCTCATAAAAGTAAGGGTCCAAATGTTAGATTGCACATCAATTAGTAGACCTATAGCAAAGTCATAGGAAGAGCATCAGACCAAGGCCTTGAGCACTTAGACTTAGCAACCTGAACTGTGAACATTAGTAACGTCAGCTTCCGTAATAACTATGGTGATTTATTTTTCTGTAGTCTTTCTTATGAAGCAGTATCCTTTATGAACAAGTACTCAGCAATTCATACAGAAACCATATTTACTCTTCAGAACTGGTACATAGGAAATGAAGTAGATTGTAGGGAATACAATTTTTCTGGACAACATTGTTATAAAAGCTGTTTTTAATTTGTATTTTACCAGTTTGAGGCAGGTCAAAAGAAAGTAAAAACAGGCCAGCGAAAGTCCAGCACACACACGTTGCCATACACAAGGTCTATGGCCATTTTCATTTCCAAAGACGAGCATATTGCGTTGAAGGTACAAAGTCAGATCAAACTGGACAGTATTCATCTTGTCACTCTCTAGTAAGCATGATAACTACTAAATAACTTGTCCACAATCACACAGCCAGGGGTCAAACCCAGATCTACCAGATTCTGCTTCTCCACGGTGCCTCAGCAAGTGCCAGTGGGGAGGCAGGCAGACAGGCAGGCATCCTGGACGGAAGAAGAAGGCGCTTTCCCATTGCCTCTTCATATGACTGCCTTCAAGGTCATTATTCTGCAAAAACATGTTCAAAGAAGGTTTCTTCGGCATCACTGGCCACACCCGCTGGAATCCCATAGTCTTTGTTGTGTATACACTCAACGCACTCAAAGAAGTTGTCTATTTTTTTAATACTAGGAATCATAAAGACATTAAATTTGACTAAAGACACATATTTTCACATATCACAATATAGGCAAGACTTGAAGTGCATAGATGCAGCAGGACTATGGAAAATTGTTTACATATTTTTTTTAGGTTTAAAATGTTTTATTTGCCAGGTGTAGTGGCTCACGCCTGTAATCCCAGCACCTTGGGAAGCCTGGTAGGGTAATCACTTGAGTCCAGGAATTCAAGACCATCCTGGGCAACATGGCGAGACCCTGTCTCTATTTAAAAAATGCAAAAATGAGCCGAGCATGGTGGTGGATGTCTGTGGTCCCAGCTACTTGAGCCCAGGAGATGGAGGTTGCAGTGAGCCATGATCATACCACTAAAATCCAGCCTGAGTGAAGAGCAAGACCCTGTCAAAAAAATAAAATAGGACATGCGTGGTGGCTCACACCTGTTATCACAGCTACTCAGGAGGGTGAGACAGGAGAACTACAGAACCTGGGAGGTGGAGCCGAGATCATGCCACTGCAGTCCCTCCTGGGCAACAAGAACAAAACTCTGTCTCAATAAATAAAGAAATAAAATAATATAATAAGTAAAATGTTTTGTTTATTGATAGATATGAGCAAAAAGTCATTCTATATGGGAGGTAATAAGAGAAAAGATAGAGAGGGGGTGATGTGCTTGACCTGGCTTAGGTAATCAAAGCAGACGAAGAAGAAGGAAGCTTGGGTTGACAAAGGGGAAGAGCCTGGGCAGAGCTGCTGGGAACCAGAAAGCTGGGGCCCTGGGTGTGGCCAAACGGGTGGGCAGAGTCCCAAGTGCAGAGTTCTTGGGGACTGTCCAGTTCCATCCCTGCAGGCTCTGAGTTTGAGTTCCCCTACATTCCACAGATTGGCGAAAGCCGGCGGTTGCGTTCCTGACCAGCTTCTGCTTCTCCCCACCTCATTCTCCCCCTCCTACACAGTCTCCATCCTCCTCCCACTTGCTGCCGTGCTTGTGCTTATGCTATCTGTTGACCTCTTTGCTGCCATCAGCATGACATGATGCAAGTGGTATCTCCTCAGCATGTGGATGCATTTAATACACAGAAGAAAGGGTGTGGAGCTTCCAAAGTCACCTCATGTTTGCCATGTTACCTATGACTCTGCAAGGTTTGTGATTGTCTCTTTCAAACCACAGGGGATGGCTTCCACAACTTATCCAATAAAGTATAGCTCAGGTATCGTTTCCTATATTACTCCTCTGAGTCCCATCTTCCACCTACCCACTTACTAAAGCTGTGATAATTATCACTCCTTTGAAACTAGCCCTTACTAGGAAATAATTCAGATGACCTGTAGTGTTTTCCTTCCCACTAGCTCATGAGCTGTTTGTGATCTGTCGTGTAGATCTGTGTAATAGTGAGAGCTACTATGTCCTGCACACCTCCTGTGGGCCAAGCACTCTGCTAAATACTTTGTGTGTATTGTCTCATTTGAGGATGCTCATTGAAGAAACTGAGACTTAGAGAGGTAAAGTAACTTCTGCTAAGTCTCCCAGCCAGGTCTCAGGCCAGGTTGGTCTGACTCTACAGCCTGTATCATCACCCACTACCCAGTACATACCAAAGAACCTGGCACCCAGTGAATGCTGGTTGAACTCAACTGAAAGAAGGAAAGTAGCTGTGGGGAGAGGAGAGAAGCAGGCAGAAACAGAAGCTCAGAGCTACAGTTCAGGTTCCCAGTCTTAAGCTGGTTCTTGTGTCAATGGCTAAACTGTTGGAATGAATAGCTCTCAGAAGCATGAGATATCTGTAGGATGTGACCAACATATCGTAAGATAATGTTAAGACAATCTTAGAGCTCCTTGTGACTTTGGTTTGAAAAATATAAAAATAAAGCTGTGTACAGTGTCTGGTAGTAAATAATTATGGCTGTCATTCCAGCAGTAACTGATAATGCCTCTATTGTCACCAAAATCGAGACCTGCAAAGCAACTAGAGAATGCACAAGACACCTTGGGTCTAGAAGACCATGGATCTAAGAGTACTCAGAGCCTTAGCAGAGAACAAGGCATCCCTCCCACTTAAGCATTTTCCTCCAAAAAGCCCAATGTAATGATTATTTAGCCATCCTTTACCTCTGTTGGGTCACTCACATCAATTTCCAGGAAAAGTGAAAAGGAGTTTTTAAGCTAGGTATCATCGAATGTGTATAAACTTGTTCAAAATGTCTTTCCTCCCCTGTAGTAATTCCATACATGTTTAACAAGAATTAAGAGCCCCCAAATACTGATTTAGTCATCTGTGCTGTCTATCTTCTAGCATGGAACAGATGACCTTGGCCAAACCACTTAAATCAAAACAACAACAATAATGCCCTCCCTCCCCCATTTTCTTCTAGTTTTTGTTTGATTAAATATAGAGACCATAGCTACTCTGTAGCATTGAAGAGGCTCGAAGGAATGTTTGCCAGACACATAGCTTGTCAGGTACCTCAAGCTAAGACCTTGGGAATCTTAAGAAGATACAGATACAAAATGAATTGCATCTGAGCTTGGGTTGGCAGCCGCTGCTGAGTAGAGGGAGAGGGTGAAGTGAGATGTGCTGACCTATATGAATGGTCTAATAGAAGGGGAATGATCCAATTAAGCACTGCCCTAGATTCCTCCTGCAGCATTCCTCTGATCTCCATTGTGTATTCACGGCTGGGGCTGGGGACGCAGGAGGCCCCAAGAGTCAAAGGAGCTGTGCCCAATTGGAGTTGCTCCTTCCAGAGACAGTGGCTGCATTGAGCAGATGAAGATGTGGAACCAAAGACAAGTATTCCTGAAATATGTTTTGGAAATTCCTATTGAATGCATATATTCAGTAGCATACCAGGGCCCTTAGTAACAACCCACTGGGTGTTGTGACAACAGCGTGGGCGTGATGACAGCAGCATGTGTGGGATGTGGCGATATGTGGAAGCGGAGCTTCGTGAGCTTGAGGTTGGGTTTTGATTTCATTGGGAGCTCTGCACATGGTAGAGCTGTTGGTTGAGGTCTTTGCGGATGGGATCATCTTAACGAGAGGCAACTTCACATAGGAGGCCCCACTTCCTGACAGGGTGAAGGGTAAAAGCACAGCCCCAGAAACCAGAATGCTTCCCAACTGAAGTTCCCCTTTTAAAAAGTTTGGACATTCAAGATGGCTCTCAGAATGTATTTAGGGGTTTCTGATTTCTATATGGAAAATGTATTCTCGAACGCAATTTATATAGACTGGAAAAGTATGGCTTTTTTTTGGGTGCAAATCTAATAATAAAGCCTTTCTGAAATATTTCATATTATCTGTATTCACTAGGGATTTATTCATCATGTAGAAAAGGAGCTTGGCTTCTTGGCTCCTCTTCTGTGACTATACACTCTCAAAGTAAGGGCATCCTTTAAATGTTATCATTCTTTTTCACATTGTGTCTCTGCACCTACCTTAGTAGTATAAAAACCTTGGCAAGTTAACACTAAAACACCAGCCGCTAGTTGTTAGAAAAGTGAATATAGTAAAGTTATTTTTGAAAAAAAAACCTTTAAGGTGAAAGTGTGATTACTTTCATGATAGTAGGCTTCCATTCAATGAAATAATTTTCATTGAATAGAAATGTCAGTTTCTTTAGTCATTGTAGGTAGTTGGAGTGATTTAAATGTTTTATAATGCACTGTTGTTTTCCACGAAACTCTAGTGTGGCCCTGTTCCCTGGCCACAGGAATGTAAGAACTTCTTGGCAAATACCCTGACTAGGATCAGATGGGGCGATGTATAATTAATGTCTAGTGTCACCGCCCTTCTCCAGTGCCATCCACCCACTGACCAGCATCAACTTCTTCCTGTTCTTTCTGTATTCAGAGGTTGGTTTACACCACTTTGGTTCCAAATATATCTGGATGAAATGCTGGTTTCCCCTCTTGAGAATATACATGACAAGAATCAGATTCATGTAACAAGAGATAACTTTCTGATATCTTTGTTAAATGGGTTCATAATAAGCCAATGTGTTTGCAGTTAGAGATAATATTCAAGTTAGTGAATATTTTTTTAAAGAAGCTTCTACACTGTAGGTACTTCGGGGGGGAATTCTTTTTGTTCTAAGTTTTTTAGCTTTCTCCTTGAGCCTTGCTTGACAAGTATTGGGAGAGGAATGTCTGGCAACTGTTACTGAAACTGCAGGCTTTTCTCTCTTTCTTTCTTGTTTCTGTAAACTTACTAGATTGGATTAAACTCAAAGAACTGATAAAGTAAAAAGGTGTTTGTACATTAAATGAAAGAAGGAACAAGAGTACTATTGCTGAATTTCTTAGAATAATACTGAACAGGGATCAAAGTGGAAACCATGAGATTCATATCCATTATCGTGAAGCTGAATTGTCTAATGAGGAAAACCGTAATGGCAAAAACCAAAATCCCAAGTCAGTCCTAGGACCAATTTTATTTTATGGAAGTAATGCTGATAATTTTAATGAAATAGTTCTTCCCGTGAGGTTCCTGGGAAGGAAATTTAAAAGTCAAGTTTAGTAATGAAAATTCAGGGTAGATCTTAATGGGGGTGATATTCAGCAGGTTGGTGTGAGTGTGCCTTAGTATGGCCATGCAGGTTGTTAAAATATTGGAATACTTCCACGTTGCCAATATCTGCTAGTGGTAAGTAGTAGCTATGGCCTTAAGTCCCCAGTGCCCTCCACCAACCCCATGCCTAGGTTCTTCTCCTGAGACTTCCTTTGCCTCCCAAAGACCCAGCTACTCAAGGGGTCACACCCAGTGCAACAGGGGAGTATCTCAGGCTCTGCCCCAGCTCAGCGTGGCAATTCATTCTGCTCAGTTGGTGCCTGTGCACTCCCTACCTGTTAAGTACTTTATATAGCATGCCTATCCTAATGGAAATTATATGAATCAAAACAGCTAAAATGGGGAAACTTCAGTAGAGGGGAAGTCAGACAAATACAAATATCACACCAAAGAAAAAACTAAGAATGGTATTTAAAATCCAGATTTAAATAAATTCTGACAAAACCTTGGCGTCATAGAGACGTGGGAGAAGATGTTCTTTTCCTCCCCCATCTTTTCTTTTTTGGCGGCATAGCTTTTTTGTACCAAATCTCTTAGGCTTGAAAGTATAAAAGGAAATTCCTTTATGACAACATCACCAATGGAAATATGAGAGGGTGCCTAAGCCTAAGTGGTTCATTCGAGATGAAGATTCAACTACACCTGTAAGATCATGGAGGCCACACAGCCCCTGGGGGAAGCCTTGTTGCCCCTTACCCGAATTGGGTCCCTGGGGTGGGGGCTGCAGCCCCCAAGGGCCTGGGCTTGGACACCAACCTGCAGCATATTGGATGGTTGATTGACATTTATAGTAGTATCTGAAGGGAGGTGGTTTTTGGTTGTTGAGATTTCTTTCTGTGTATTTATTTAATATTCTTGCCTTTTTTTCCATTGGAAAACAGATATCTGACTGCACAGTCATCATTTCTATCCCTTTCCATGCCCTGGATGAGCTAGAAAAGGCCAGAGAGGATTATGAAAAAAAAATCTTAATTCATGGATATAATATGACCTGAGGAAAACTCCAGAGAGTTCCCAATGCAAGTTAAAGAAAGATGTCCAGGCTAAAAGAATGTTCGAGTAGCAATATATTTATTGTATCAGAGAATCAAAGATTTGGGAACATTAAAAGACCTTGGTTTCATTTAGTAAATGTTGTTACTTGGCATACTGTGTGTGATTCACTACTAATAAAATGTTCTGTACAACTCCTGGAATTTGAATCCGGCAGCCCCTGTATTTCCATTTTTAAATAGATGCCCAAATGTGTTTGCACGTACATTTTTCCATACTTGAAAAATATGTTGTCATAGAGAAAATATCAATGGCTCCTAAACATAGAGAACGTTATCAGCCCCAGTAACCCACACAGGAACGATAGGAAGAGAATAATTATCTGGCAAGATGGAATGCAATAGAAACTCCCAAGACCTCTGAATACAGGCCCCATGCTCATTCCTGCCTCCACACTAGGGCTGTTCTGCCCCCTCCCTTCCTGCCATGATGAGCACCTGCTCCCTCTCCCTCCCACCCAACAAACTCTTCCTCCTTCATGACCACATTTCCAATTTCTTTATATCCTCCTTGAAGCAGGGACTATATTGTACACTTAGGAAGTGTTCAAAAGATACCTGACTAAATGAATGATTGATAACTCTGGGCAGATTTCAGTTATTCTTTCTCCATGTAATGCAAGATGAGAGGTTCCATTTCTTACACTGGATTAATTTAGGCTCACCTATTTTAAAGAGGCCCTATTTAAAGTCTTCTATATCGCCAACTGGGACCTGTTTTAAATAGACCATTGCCCTTTTGTGCCTAATCTCATGTGGCACATTTATTTATGCCCTGTTTGACTTTTGGTTTTTAACTGAACAATGCTCTGTGACAATAAGCTAGAAACACATGCTGTTCACAGATCTGACAGTTTTAAGGGTATTGGTCTCGCTGCTAAGCCTGAGTCTGCCCACTGAAGAGCATGTCCTATCGTCATTCATTTATGCCAGTACATGGATCCCTTTCTGATATGGACCTAGACATTTAACCTATCTTCTTAAACTCTGAAAACAGCCAGTGAACTTTGATTTGGATGACACGCTCAGACACTAAGCCTCAGCTTCTCATCCATTCATCCATCCATCCATCCATCCATCCATCCATCTCATATATATTGAACATCAACTATGTTTTAGGTTCTGTATTGGGGCTAGAGAGATATGTACCTGGAGCCCCTTGACCATGGCCAGGTGGCATACAGAGACACATTGTAGTCTCACATATTATCAGTGTGATTTAAAAAAACTGTAACACATACAAGGGCAAAGCATTCTGGAAGTGCAAAGGACAGACACTCAGGGAATTTGGGGAACATTTTAGGGGAGGAAATGATGGTGGTTTTTCCAGTGACGATAAGAGGGAAAGGCCTTTTAGGGATGGGGAATAATCTCAGCAGAGGCACAGAGCACCCCTGGGCCTGTCTCTGGGGATTGTGAACATACCTCACACTCCTGGTTTGGGCTTCTCTGACCTGCCCTGAGCTGAAGCTGCCCCAGAGCCCAGTGGGGACAGTTCCCACAGTCTCTCTAGGTCAAAGGAGGTCTTCTCTCAGTGTCTGTTGCAACAACAGTGAGCCTCCTAAACATGATGGCCTTTGACTCCCAACCTGTACTCCTGGCTCTCAAGTCCTCCGCCTTAGCCACACAGCCCCTGAGAGAGTAGTAGTTTGACCAGAGACCAAGTTGCTAAGTTCCCCAAATCAACATCACAACCTCTCCTTCCTGAGCCTTTGCAAGTGTAAACTTCCCTACCATCAGATAGCTGTGAGGCTCAGAGCCAGCCACGCAGAGCAGACAGTAGGCTCTGTGACCTGCACCTTTGTAAGAAGAGATGGGGTCCAGATAGCCCTGCTGCCTGCAGCAAGGCATGTTTTTGGTAGGCTTGCACATGGTAGAATTCTAGGATCATGCCGCAAACACTGCATAGGATGAACTGGCTAAATGTTTCCGTCTCCAGTTGAAGCTGAATCCTGTCTCTAACCATGAGCTGGCTTGGACTCCAAGGTCCTGTGTAAACCACCTCTCTCTCCTAATAGTGGGTCCACTCAACTGCTCCACAGCCACCACCTCCCAGACCTGCATAGGCTGCAGCTCTCACTGGGCACCATTGTCCTGTGGGGGCCACAGTCCCACTGTGGCTTTACTATAAAGTTATTTAAAGCTATGATCTCTGTGTGTTAATATACATCTACAGACCATACGTCTGTAACCTCTGCAGCTCAGTAGGCTGAAGTCATATTGAATCACCTTTGAAAGAATACCCTCGTTAGTCTCTTCCTTGCCTAATACTGTTATTCTTCTCTCTTTAAAAATAAGAAAATGGAAAACGCCATTCAAATGGAAGATTATCATCATGGTCTGTTATTGCTATTTCTGTGTTGAAGAAGAGAGTGGATGGATAAATGATTGGCATGTCCTGTTCGGACAGAGTGAGGACCCCATTCTATGAGTCCTAATCTTCACTGCCCTTGTGTGTTTCCACCTCTGATTCAGGGATTGAGAAAGTATCCCTCCATACAAATATGCAGATCACAAAAAAGAAGTCTTCCACATCCAATTTTATGGTAATATTATCAAGAAGCAAAAGTAACTGCGAATTGAGGGTAGGTTCTCTTAACATTGCAAAGATGAGGTTATAGCTGCAAATGAATTCAGCAATCAGATAATCCAGGAAGAAATATTATTATTCAGGGTTCCATAAATTTTAAATTTGTCCAGTCGGTGTCATATCACAGTTACTGTTTCCTGTTTTGGCATGTGTCGTAAAACACAATGATATGAATGTGTGGCATTTTAAAAACTAACAGCCTATAGTGCAGAATTTGTGACTGCCAGGTTGGGGAACAGAATTCCTTTTCCACAGCTTGCTCTATTGAGAAATAATTTTAGTAACCTCTATTTCATAGATAACATTCATTAAGAATAATTTTTAAATAGTCTAATATTCTGAGTTTTTTGGAAAAAATGTATTTAGAATTAGGTGGTCTTGAGTAAAAGGAACACAACGTAGTAAAAGGGCACACTTGTTTTCTGGCTATGCAGCCATGCATCCAAGTGACAGCCTGAAGCTCAGCCCTCTGGAGTGGAGTGGCTGCTGGAGCGAGTCGTCAGTTCAGAGAACTGGTGTCATCACCGGTAGAGGGCACACTCACCCACACCTAGGACATTTGCCATTTGCCTTCTTCCCCACCCCTTCCCACATGGAGTCTTGCTCTGTCGTCCAGGCTGGAATGCAGTGGTGTGATCTCAGCTCACTGCAACCTCCGCCTCCTGGGTTGAAACGATTCTCAGCCTCCCGAGTAGCTGAGATTACAGGCGACCACCACCATACTCAGCTAATTTTTGTGTTTTTAGTAAAGACAGGGTTTCACCATGTTGGCCAGGCTAGTCTTGAACTCCTGATCTCATGATCCGCCTGCTGCTTGGCCTCCCAAAGTGCTGGGATTACAGGCATGAGTCACTGCGCCCAGCCTTGCCTTCTTAAAACAATAAAGAAAAACGCCTGATCAGTAGCTTTGTATCTTTTTTAAAAAAGATGTTATTTGTGTTACCAAACTAGAGTTTATATTTCTTGTTGGTATAAAACTGAAAACAAAAATCTACCTATCCTAAGAAATTAATTGCCTCTTAAGACTTTTTTTTCTCTTCCTGAGTTTAAAAAAAAAGGTATTTATTTTCAAACTGGTTTAGCTACTCAGGCCTCAAAGCACCCAAGCACTTGTGCCAATTTTCACCAGTTTGGTTTGGGTAGGTAGCAAAGTGCCCTTTGATTTTTCCCAGACAGCTCTTAGAATCTAGAGTGTGTTTGCCGAATATATTTGCACATTAGGTGTCCATATAGAGTGTAAATGACACGAATACTGAGCAAAGAAATGGGAAGATATGCTTATGTAGTTGTTGTTTGTAACATCAAATGATAGCTTTTACATTCTTACTCAAATTCAGATTTTGGGATTAATAATTGCCAGCAATAGTTCATGAAAATAAAGCGTAATATTTTAGATGCTGTTACAAGTGAATTTTGCCTCTAAGGAAATGTGTTTTCCCTTTGACAATAATTGCCAATCTCTTTTTAAAAAATCACAGGCATTTCTTTGTTTCTTTCTCTCTTTCTTTTTACTTTTCTGCTTTGTAACCACATTTGAGAGGTGAGATCTAGAGATTATATTTTTTGTTAAGAAACCTGCAGCTGCAAGTCTTATCTTTGAGAATTATGCCTGTTCTTTCTCAGTGTTTCCTTGAAGACATCGAGTCAGAGTCATTTACTAGCCACAAATACAGAATGCATTAGGTTTTAACAGCAGATCTAAATTAAAAACTCAGTAACTTGGAACAAATGGACCCCTAGTTCATTTCCAAACTAAAAATCCTAGTTACATTTTATTGTTTCTAAACCTTTCTTACTGCAAACCATCAATCCACCAACTTCCTTCTGGCTCGTTGGAGCTTTGAACTGTACCTTTACGGTGCTATAAATTAGTATGTCACCGAGATACACTGTAATTTGCATTAATTTCTTTAGAGTCGAGGTTGTCTATCTTTGAAGACATCTTTACAATACTTAGAATTCGCTCAGAAAAGCAATGCCCAACTAAAAGATGTAAAGCATAAATTTAAAAAATATTTTTGGGCTTTTATCTCAGGATGGAAACTAACAGTGGTCAAAGTGATGTATGCAGTTCTGTGATCGAGAACTCACTTTCTGCTGCTTCAGTGTGATTGTTCCAGGCAGAGACCTTCAGCGACAGGAAGGAGAGGGAGGAGCACAGTTCTGCTCTCACCCACCTGAACACAAGGAGCCATTGTAAAGATACCGTTTCGGGGAAAATGGCCAGGGTCATAAAATTGTCAACGAAATGCATCATCATCAGGCTTTCTGTGGGATGCATGGCAGGAAAAGGCAAAAGGTCTCAGCGAAGGAGGACAGGGCTCCTCCGGCACTGGGTGGGCTGGGCCCCAGTGAGGTTTGCAAGAATGGCCCTGACCAGGCACTGTAAATGGCCCCTGTGAACTGCCTCAGAGCAAGTGTGCAGAAAAGCCCTGTGTCCTCTGTCACACAGCTGGGTGTCATGATGGGGAGAGAAAGGGGTTAGAGAAGAGGCAGTGGATAATTGGAAGGAGCCTCTTGAGAGAAAAAAGAAAACCCTCAATTTCTCCTCTGGGAACCTGAAACGCTAGAAAGTGAGCCCCTGGATGCATCAGGAGCTGTCCGTCCAGGGCGGCACCTGTCTGAGGGACTGGGTCTGCCCTGGTCCTGGCTTATCCCTGCCCTGCTCCATGCTGTATCCTGCAGAAGCTGATCCTTCCATGGAATTTGTTTTCCAGCCTTCGAAATCAAAATTACTTAGGAGAGTAAAAGGAAACGAAAGCCTTCAGTCCTTGGACGGCATGCCAGCAAACTCCTTTAACTCTGGCTCTGGAATTTTTGTCCCTTTGAAATAGACACGGTTTGGGTTGAACCTGCACTTCCTAGCATCTGGAGAAGAGAAGGAAGAATATACTATTTTTAAAAGGAACATTCTGGAAAGTGTACAAAACCTGATCATTAAAAAAATAAAAGCCAAGCCCTCAGCTGCACAAACAGCTCTTGCTCTCCTCCAGCAAGGTCTGTCAGGAGTGCCCACCTTCCTCACCCTGAGAAGAGCAATTAAGGAGACCAGGAAGCATCGCTGAGCTGGTCTGCTCTCTCCAAAGCCTTTTCAGTCACCTCCTTTGATCTAGTTTGGGGGACGCAGCCCAGCCTGCTCATGCCTCAGCCATATTTGGAGGCACTGTGTTAGAGGAACGCTTTCTGTCTTAACATATTTTTTTGAATCCAAGTGTACACATCTGTCTTTATACCCAGCCGCTTTTCTGGCTCCAAAGAAGTTCTCTGTGAGTTTCCCCAACTGAGCTCAGTGGGATCTCTGTCAGCTGCAAGATTTATGTCATCTTGTCCAGTCCTGAGAACTGTTCCTTCAGCTATTCACATCTGGATGCAATTGGAAAGACATTAAGTGCACTGGAAAAGCATATTTTAGGGCAGTTCTTTAGAGACACCCCTATTAAAGAAGCTGACGGCCGTAGGTTCAAGTGGGATGAGCCAAGACAACATCTCAAGAAGTAGAAAGCACAAAATTATGAAAGAGCTGCTGGAAATGAGAAGGCGCTGTCCAAGGATTATGTTTATAGGGTTGCTTCGGGAGAGAAATGTGGCACGATGCCTGCCAACTACAGGCTTTGTCTGGCAGCATGTGGATCAGCACACAGATAACTGGGTCCTTTGGTATTTGTGAGGACAGATTCCTCCTGGGCCCGGTCTCACATCCTCCTGTGCTGGCATTAGGGTGTGTATACACAAACATCCTAAAAGAGCAGGAGGGTGGCTGGTAACTACAAATGCCGTCACCTTCTTGCCTCACTGTCCCCTTTAGGGCAACCACACCCTGAGATGTCTCGATACATAACAATAGAAGCATCTAGTCAGCTTGGAGCAGAGACAGCACATACACTTGTGTGACTTTAGCAAAATCCCTCACTCCCTAGCCTTCTCCAGGTTTGGCACACATTGTTAGGTTTCAAATACATCCAAGATTGAAGGCAGAGGGGTCCTTGAGATGATCAGCATCATAAAGGTTTTCAGACTTGTGACTTGGGCTCAGAAGGATGATGAAAATCAAGGGACACTTGTCATCAGAAGAATACGGATACTTTGCTTTTCTTTCCCTGTCCTAGCCCTCAAATGTCTTATTACTAGAGGATAAAATGAGCCTTTAGTTTCCTCTCCTTGAATGTCATGTCATTTCATCCATAGCTTTGGTTAAACAGGGATTCTTAACTTTTTTTGAGCCATGGACTCTTGGCAATAGGGTGAAACTTATGGACATCTGCACAGAAGAATATTTTTAAACTACATAAGATAAAAATGCATGCAATTTCCCTAAGTTATGTCGCCATACAGCTATCACAGTATTTTGAAAATAAGTTTTCACTATAGTCATAAATGTCTTTAAGATATTGGCTAAAAAGATCTCCAGTTGGTTTAATAACTTTACTTCTAATGTATTTCCAATATTTCTAATACTGTGCCTAAAGAAGTAAGTTCGTTACTTATTAATGTGTTTTAAAATGTCTAAATTCATACAGCTCCCAAATCCATGCACCCAAAGTGACCCACCTGGGCTGGTTTGAAGGCCATTTGGTTGTCCACTGATCCTTTGCCTCCTCAAGCCTGGCATATCCTGTCACCTTTGTCCAGGACTGCATCTTGGAAGGTATCTGGCGCTCCCTGTGTCCCTGCAGGGAAGGTGCTGCTCCCTTCTGAGTCTGCAGAAGGTCCCCAGAGGGCTGGGTCCAGACAGGGACCCTGCAGAGCTCCTCCCCAGAGGCAGGAGTAGTGAGGGGGCCCCCTGGGAAAGGCCTCTCCCCTCCTCACCCCTACGCTAAGCCCTCCCAGGCCTCAGGAATCCAGAGAGCCAACCAGCAAAAGTGATTGGGGGCTTAGTCAAGGGGGAGCTTAGTCTGTCTTGCAGGCTTCTTTCAGGGATCCCACTGCCCCGCCCCAGCCACAGGGCAGACAGGCCTTCCAAAAACAAATCTGAGCTGGCTGCTGTCCTGGTTCCAGTTGGTGCTTGGGAGAGCCTGTGCCCCTCGAAATGACACAAAAGCCTTGTTATGGGCTGGACTGTGCCCCCACCTCTGTAATTCATCAGTTGAAGCCCTAACCCCCAGCAACTCAGAATGTGGCTGTATTTGGAGATAAAATCTTTGAAAGAGGTAAAGTGGAGATGAGATCATAAGAGTGGGCCCCAATCCAACCTGACTGGTGTCCTCAGAAGAGGGGGTCAGGACGCAGAGCAGCAGGCACCCCCGCAGGCCAAGGAGGGACGATCCTGCCGCTTGCTCCTGGACTTCCGGCCTCCAGAACCCGGAGAGAATCGGCTGCTGTTGATTCAGTGGCCGTCTGTGGGGTGGTGCTGTGGCGGCCCCAGCAGATGCTTGCGGCCTAACTCGCCGGGCCCCTGCCCGCCGCCCTCCCACTGCGGGGACACGGAGCTGCGCGGTCCCTGCACGAAGGCAGCTGCTGCTGGCCCAGGCCCTCACCCGGCTAGGCACTGGCCCGGCACCTCGCTCCTGCGCCCGGGGCCGACTCCAGCTCATCCTTGAGGAAAGCGCGGGCTAGCCCTCGTCCAGGAAGTCTTTCCAGCCCCGGCCAGGCTGCAGGTCCCTCCTCAGAGCACCTGCTGTCCGCGCGCACGTGGCAGTGGGAACATTCCTGCGCTCCGCACTGTCCCCCAGCGCCCACGGAAGGCCCCGGCTTTCCACCTGCGTTCCCACCACAGTGCAGGTACGCAGCGTCCCAAGGGCTGGGTGAACACAAACCCCGAGCCATCGCTTCAGCCGGATTGTCCTTGCTCTGTCCACCAACTCAGACTCGGGAAACAGACAACCAGGGTTCAAGGCCAGGTGGGGCATCTCAGCCTTGTGACGTGGACCATGACCTCTCTGAGACCCCAGTGTCTGAGCAACTAGGAGCTCAGGACCAGATCAGTGTCCCTCAACCCTATTAAGACTTGTGTCTCCTTTTAGCAGATGTCACAGAATCCTATCCTTTCCCAAAATGATCCTGGACCCATGAATTCCTGTAAGCCAATATGAGTATGCAAACATTTGCTTTCTCTAGTTTAACACTCATGCAGTGTATGGCAGGCCCTTTTTAGGATTTTGCCCAGGGTCCTCCTTGGGAGGGTCCTCTCACTTTGCACCCAGGCTAGTCCAGTATAGAGTCAAACTAGAATTGTTTCCGGAATGGGTCAGTGGTTGGAAACGAGGAAGTGAAATTGGATGATGGTGGCTAAAAACCCATCGCTGGATGCCCTAGCCAGTGTGTGTGCGCTCATGGGGACGTCCCAGTGTGTGTTGAGAGGGAAGGCCAATGCTGCTGTCGGTTCCCAGAGGGTGGGAAGATAGATCCTCTCATGTTAGATCATCTCACTTCATTTCCTGATAAAGATGAAGTGTCCCCTAGCCGCCCAGAGGCAGGAGGAAAAGGAACACGACTGCTAACTTCCCATCAGCCTGGCCTCCCCACCAGTGCAGGTGGGAGGTGCCCTGGCTCTTCCAGGGGGCCACCTCGTGGTCAGCGAGGCGACTTTGGGTCCCTTCCCTTCCAGGTCCTGGGGATGCAGCTGCCCTCCTGTTCTCTTTAAAGCTGCTTTTACCCACAACTTGTTAGAAATTTTTAAGAAAGCAATTTGACAGTATCTATCAAAAGCATATATTTGTCTTATAGATGTAGTATTTGCACAAATGTTTGTAGAGGAATATTCATTGCAGCACTTTTGGCAAGAACCGGACACAATCTAAATGTTTATTATTATGGGACTGATTAAATAAATTATGGCACAGACATACAATGCAATGCCATGCAGCTATTAAAAAGAATGAGAGCTGTTTATGGTATCATGAAAAGATGTTCAAGATGTATTATTCTTACATTTAAAAAAAACAAGTTGCAGAAGAATTAGCATAGTGATTCCATTTGGGGAAAAAAAAACCAAAGTCCATATATGTGTATATAAGAATATAACGAATAAGATACCTGGAAAAATGCAAACCACACCCAACTGTTCATAGTAGTTTCTCTGTGACATGAGACTGGAGTTGATTGAAGGGTGAATTTCCTTTAACATTGAAATATTCTTAAACATTTTACAATGAGAATTATTCATTTTAAAATTAAAAATAGGCAGAATGGCTTACGCCTGTAATCCCAGCACTTTGGGAAGCCAGATCAGGAAGATCACTTGAGGCCAGGGCTTCAAGACTGGCCTGGGCAACACAGTGAGACCCTGTCTTAAAAAAAAAAAAAAAGAAAAGAATTTAATTTAATTTTAAAATGTAAAATACTATTTTTTCCAAAAGCACAGTTCTACTTTTGCTGTTGTTTTACCTTGCATTTAGATATAGACATTCACAGAGCATAGCAGAAATAATACAGAGAGGTCTCATGTACTCTGCACACAGTCTCTTCTAGTGGTTACGTCTTACAGACCTGCAGGACAGTACCTAAACCCGGATATTCATATTAGTAGAACACATTTGTTGCAGTTCTGATCCATTTTATCACAGGTGTAAGATTTGTGCAACCACTGCAGTGATCGAGATACAGAACTCTTCTGTCACCGGGAGGTTCTCCCTCGCGCTGTCATGCCCTTCTAGTCTCCCCTCGCCCCTGCTTCCCCACCATCCCCAGCCCTGGCAACCATGAATCTCTTCTCCATCTCTATGCTTTTATCATTTTAAGAATGTTAGATAAATGGAATCGTAATAGTGTGACTCTTTGAGATGGACTTTTGTTCACTCAGTTTCCTGTCCAGCCAAGTTGTATCAATAGTTTCTGCCTTTTTATGACTGAGTAGTATTCTACGGGATGGATGCACCTCCATGTGTAACCCATCACTTGTTTGGGGATATTTTGGGTGTTTCTAGTTTTGTGTACAGGTTTTTGTATGGATATAAATTTTCATTTCTTTGTGGTAAATGATAGCTAGGCTGTATGGTAAGTATATGTTTAGTTTTTTATGAAACTGCCACACTATTTTTCCAAAGTGGATGAACCAGTTTACATTCCCATCAGAACTGGATGAGGATGCAGTTCCCCAAATCTCTAGCACAGAGTGGTGTCACGACTTTTTACGTCAGCTGTTTTAATGGTGTATAACGTGGTCTTAATAGCTAGTGATGCTGAGCATCTTTTCATGTTTATTTGCCATCCGTAAATCCTCTTTGGTGAAATGTCTCTTCCTGCCCTTTGCCCATTCTCTTACTGGATTCTTTGTTTTCACTGTTGAGTTTTGAGAGTTCGTTATATAGTCCAGATACTGGTCCTCTGTCAAGATATGTAGTCTTCGAATATTTCCTCCCTGTTGTATCTTGTCATTTTTCCCCTCTTATAGAGTCTTTCACAGAGCATAAGTTGTAATTTGACAAGGTACAATTTATCTGTTTTTCTTTGATGGTAATTGTGTTTAAAAAATAAAGCGCCAGCTTTATTGGCTTACCCCAGCACTTTGGGAGGCTGAGACAGGCGAATCACAAGGTCAGGAGTTCGAGACCAGCCTGGCCAATATGGTGAAACCCCGTCTCTACTAAAAATACAAAAAAAATTAGCCGGGTGTGGTGGTACACGCCTGTAATCCCAGCTACTCAGGAGGCTAAGGCAGAAGAATTGCTTGAACCCAAGAGGCAGAGGTTGCAGTGAGCCAGGATTGCACCACTGCACTTCAGCCTGGGTGACAGAGTGAGACTCTGTCTCAGAAAAAAATAATAAAAAACAAAATAATATAATAATAAAATAAAGCTTAAAATTGTGTTTTTTGTTTTGTAATTTTGTGCTTTTTTGTTTTGTGTTTTGTGATTTTGGTTTTTGTTTTGTACTTTTGTATAAAAAAATGAATAAGGGACTGCTACCGCCATCTCTTCTCTTCCTTAGGATTCATCTTCCCCCAGCCTGACTGCAAAGTGGAGTGCAGCCCTGCAGAAACCCCTTCCTCTGTTGTCCCTGAATACTCACATGGGGGCTGTTCCTGTCTTAAGTGAAACAAAATGGAGCCAGAATAAGATTCTGGATTTGTTTAAAGTTCTACAGTCCTGCTCACTCACCTGGGACTTCTGACTTCTCTCTTGGCTGATAAGGATGTCTGGTTCGAGTTTGGCTCTCTTTGTATTCTTGAGGTTGGGTTTCACTAGAAACCCTCCACCCTATTCTTTCTCTTCCAGGAACATAGCCTCCCCCTCTAGGAGCTCCTTCTAGAGATCAAGGGTGTGAGGATGCCTTCCTCTGAAGGCTTCTCCTGGCTTGAAGACACTGTGAGAGTTAACAAAGGATGTGCCCCTTGCCCACTGTTAGCATGTGGTCCCTGTGTCCTCTGGAAGTGTCTTCACAGGGAGGCCATCTTGAGGAGGGGAGAAAAATGCAAGTATTTCTTGGCAATATTAAAACACGGAACACCAGTCTTAACATCTCCAGGTCACCCTGCTGGGCTTTGTGAGCCAGGCAGCCACATCCACTGACTACAAATGGAGCCTCAACTCCATACCAGTGTTAGTGTTATAGATACCAAGACACATAAGACCTAACTCTGTCCTGTTCTAGGAACTTACAATTTACCGTGGAGGGATAGAACAGAAATTCCTCAGAATCACAAAACACAAAACAGAATGCCCAAAACTACAAAACAAAAAAGCACAAAATTACAAAACAAAAAAAGCCACAATTTTAAGCTTTATTTTATTACTATATTATTTTGTTTTTTATTATTTTTTTCTGAGACAGAGTCTCACTCTGTCTCAGAAGTGAGTACAATGCCATGGTATCACTTGCAGTAGAAACTAATTATTCACACCTGCTTCCTCAGAATTCTCAGCTCACAGCTACACTACTAAGCCTCTCATGGAGTTAGGTGTGGTCGTGTCACTGGGTTGTGGTCAATGGAATATGAAGGCTTTCACTCTTCATTCATAATATCCTAATATGTACTACCTTCCATTTTATTTTCTCTTCTATTGGCTGAAAGGAAAGGACCATAATGCTAGCCTGGAGGAGAGCAGAGTCACAAGATGGAAGGAGTCTGGGTCCCTGACTGACCAGGGTCCACTGCCCAAGAATACTCACTTTGGCTTTTCATAAACATTGAGATTCTTGAGTGTTTGTTTAGCAGTTAGCTTACTTTAACTAGTATCCAGGGCACAGAAATCACAAGTCACTACTTTTTTTTTTTTTTAAGAGACAGGGTGTCACTCTGTCACCCAGGCTGGAGTACAGTGGAGCAATCTCAGCTCACTGCAGCCTCAAACAGTCCTCCCACCTTCGCTTCCCAATAGCTAGGACTACAGGCACATGTCACCACACCCAGCTAATTTTTAGTTTTTAAAGTCAGTCTTACTGTGTTGCCCAACCTGGTCTCAAACTCCTGGCCTCAAGCAGTCCTCCCATCTCGGCCTCCCAAAACATTGTGTTTACAGGTATGATCCACTGAGCCCAGCCGATACTTTTTTCAAATCCAAAAAGGCTTCTTCATAGAGAAGATGCCTGATTTCCCTTGGGGCTCATCCCACATTACATCTCAAATACTATGAGTACTACTTACATTTACAAATCAGGATATTGCCTTGTTGCTTTCTATGCATGTATTCATTCATTCATTTTCCTCCTTTGAAAGGTCATTTTACCCTTATTTGGGTAATAATACTAGCCATACAAAGCACTAAGTTGCATGCTGCCAAATTCCAAATAGCTTATTGCTTTTAGAAATGGCCTCCCGCTCCTGCTTTCAGCAAATTCTTCTATCCTTTCGATAACTTAATTCATATCCTTTCCACATATTTATCCAAAGAGGCAGCTTTTTAATTCTGGCACAGTCACTCTTTTTTTTCCTCCTGGGCTTTGATACTACCAGATGCTAGAGGAAAAATATTCACAATATGCCTACAATCTATTTCAATATATGATTCTATCCAATTGAATGTCAGGCATTTCTAAAGAATGCTGTTAGTTGATATAACGTCCCTTGCCCAAGTTACGTTTTCGATTTGAAATTGCGTATTGGAATGCCTTGTGTTACATTTTGCCCCAAATTTATAAATCTGTCATGTATTCTCCCTTTTGTTTTGCCTCCTTAATAGATGAACCACCAAGAATGAAGTTTAGCATGATATCTTGAGAAAGCAAAAAAAATATTCTGCTTTTGAAAGGGAATGTACCCTTAGGCAAAAATTTTTTTAAAAATTCTCTGTCTCGTAAAACACGTTAGGAAATGCCAGTTGTCATGCATGCAGCTTAAGATGGATTAGGAGTCCATCACTGATCATGGAATAAATTCTTATGCTTTTAACCTTACATGTTCATTTACAGCCAAGCAATTAGGAAAAAAAAACTGTTTGGCTATATTAGAATGTGTCAACCCTCTTAAAGTACTAGGAGTTTCTAGAAACAATTTAGGAGAATTTTTTTCAAAAGTATTTGGCAGGCCAAACTCATATCCCCATGAGTATACTAAATTTCTTTTCATTTGGGAGTGGAGGTAGGTAAGGGGGACCACTTGTGACCATATTATTCAAACACAGAGTAAATCTCTTTGCATGATTACATTGTCTTAATGAAGATGTTTTGCAGAAATCAGGATACTAGCTGCTTCTTTGAAATGGTTAAGTATAGACTTTAAACAATACTTTTAATGGGGTTTCTAAAAATTGCCAAATCAAGTGTGGTATTACTAGCAATGTGCTTCCCTTTTAGCTGTAGCTAAAAGAAGATATAGTTTACTTCTTGAACCTGAGAGTGACTTTGCATTTGTGTTAGTTTAAAAAAAAATACTTACTAGAAAAAAAATTAAAGTCCCAATAAAGTTTCTTCCAAAGTTGTGACGATATAATTGACATAAATTTAAAACACTTTAGGGACATATAACACTTACCTTACTTCATTTGAAAGGCCAACCAACGTGCAGCAGCTGCTTACTCCAGACTGATTTGTCTTTAAACATCAAGCGAATCGTTAGTTCTGGGTTTCAATAAACAGGGGACATAATCTGCTCCCTAATTTCCACAGGAAACTTCTGAAAATTAATGAAACTATTAATTTTCATTAAATTAGTGAAAATTAATTAACTAATGTATGTAAGAGGTGGCTTTGAGATGGCTAGATATTCTTGCACATGGGTACTGTTTTTAACCACTCATTCGTTCTTTCAGTCATTCAGCCAATAAGTATGGAGGATCTACAATTAATATTCGGCAATGAATAAAGCAGAACATTCCTGCCCTCATGGAACTTATTTTCTTTTTCTTTCTTTCTTTCTTTCTTTTTTTTTGAGACAAAATTTTGCTCTGTTGCCCAGGATGGAGTGCAGTGACATGATCTTGGCTCACTGTAGCCTCCGCCTCCCGGGTTCAAGCAATTCTCCTGCCTCAGCCCCCCAAGTAGTTGGGATTACAGGCACACACCACCACGCCTGGCTAATTTTTGTATTTTTAGTAGAGACAGGGTTTCGTCATGTTGCTCAGGCTGGTCTTGAACTCCTGACCTCAGGTGATCCGCCCGCAAAAGTGCTGGGATTACAGGCGTGAGGCACCACGCCTGACAGAACTTACTTGCTAATGGGAGACACAGATACTAAACAAGTAAATGGTTAAATATATAATAGAATTTTAGGAAGCAATAAAATTTTAAGAAATTTTGCTAAAAGCGAGGCAGTGTGAGGACCTATGAGAATATAAGGGTATGAGTGGGGTGATTTGACTCCTTTAGATCCAGGGGTCACAAGGAGGGGACATTGGAGAAGAGGCCTCCATGAAGTGAGGGAGCAAGTCACGTGAACTGAGAGGAAAATCACAGGAAAGTCCTTGAGACTGGAGTGAACTCAGGGAGTTCTAAGAGCCAAGAGGCTGATGCGCTGGAGATCCTGGGGCTGGGAGCACATCGCAGGTGATGATCTGTGGGCTGGGACCACATCGCAGGTGATGATCCTGAAGCTGCAAGTGGAGCAGGATCATATAGGGCTTTGGGGCTGTAGTCAGGAGTCTGGCTTTTGTTGTAAGAGAAATGAAAAGCTCTTGGAGGATTTGAATAGGCTAGCGACCAGTTCTTATTTACATTTCAAAAACATCACTCTGGATATATGCAAAGGGTTAGCTTTGGATGAGTAGGGATGGACACAGGGGTGCGAGTTGGGAACGTAGAGCTTGGGCCTCCGAGAGAGATGACAGTGGCTTGGGCTAGAGCCAAAGCAGAGCTGGTGGTGAGTAGACTCTGAGTGCATTTCAGAAAAGGACCAATAGAACTTGCTAATGGGTTTGATGTGGGTGATGAGGGAGAATGGAAGCAAGTGAGGCTGATTGCTAGGGTTTTTGCCTGAGACACTGGTGGAACGGGGACACCATTTCCTCGGGGAAAAGTGGTTTGGGGTTGGTAATCAAGTTTCACTTTGGGCAATTTTGAAACGCTTATTAGACATCTAAATGGAGAAATCCACTAGGCAGTTGGATTTGTGACCTCTAGGGCAGGAGCCCAGGCTAAAGATAGAAATTTGGGGCCATCAGTATTTATAAGGGATTTAAGCCATTGGTCTCAGTGAAATTATCTAGGGAGAGAATATTGATATATAAGAGATCCAAGGATGGGCTTGAAAAGTCAAGAAGGAAAAGCCAGCTACACAGGAGGCTGAGAGCCGAAGTAGGAGGAAAAGCAAGATGGCAGCGGGTCCCAGAAGTCAAGCAAAATCTAGTCTCCCAATATTAAGGAAAAAATGGAAGCAGCTGATTAACACCCTCTCAGGTCTTGCACCCTGACCTTCACTATTAAGAGGCTCCAGGACTTGCGCTGTATCTTGAGCAGTCAGGTGACACACTCTCTTCCTGGACTGAGGTGGGATGATATAGGTAGTTCAGAATTCAGCTCCAGAACCAGGCCACCTGAGTCCACATTCCAGATCTATCAGGAGCAAACCATAGGGGCTTGCACAAATGACTTCCTCTGTGTCTTGGTCTCTTTGTCTTTAACTGCAAATGAGAGTCAAACCAACTTGTGGCTACTGTGAAGATGAAGTGAGTTAGGAGATGGCAAGTCCTTAGAACAGGGTGAATGTTTCATCAGCAGAAGATACTTTCCTGTTTATTAATGAGGATTTGTACTTGCTCAAGGTCATATGACTGGTAAGAGGCGGAGCTGCTATTGAGCCCAAGTTTGTTCAGCTGAAAATCTCAGCCCCTTTCCCACCCCTGTCACTGCAGCCTCCACCTGGTGGATTCAGGCGATTCTCCTGCCTCATGCTCTTGAGTAGCTGGGATTACAGGCGTCTGCCACCATGCGAGGCTAATTTTTGTATTTTTCAGTAGAGATGGAGTTTCACCATGCAGGCCAGGCTGGTCTCGAACTCCTGACCGCAAAGGATCCACCCACCTCAGCCTCCCTGTGCTGGTATTACAGGGATGAGCCACCATGCCCAGCCAGATCTCAGCCTCTTAATCAGCTTGCTGTCCTGCCTCCACACAGGATTCAGGGAACTGAAGATAGTGCTTGACTTTCGCATGCAATAGGGGTGCTGGCGCAGCTCCTGCCAGCTCGCAGTGCCAGCTATGCACACGTCTTCCCAACTGCCCATCAGCCAGGGTAGGGGTGTCAACAGATGCTACATTTAGGGATTCTCCCCGCACCGAGTCAGTCATAGTACTGTCCATGGAGAACCCCCCAGGAAGTCCAGACACATCTGTCAGTTAATCCTCATGGTAGGATGGTTTTGCTGATGCAGTCTTCTAAACGGGGACGTTGAGGAACCAGGTATAGAGGCTTTCTTACATGACTAGTGGTGAAGTTCAGGTACAAATGGGTCCTCCTGACAGTGGGAAGACAGCTTTCACCAGCAAACCACGCTCACCGCACACTAGGTAGTTCTGAATGCCATGTCTCCAATAGCCCTTCTCATGCTGGGAATTTGCTGGTGCTGTTTATCTGTGTGGCCTTGTCCCGGTGAGCAGGCCTAACTGAGTATCAGGGAGCCTAAAAGATGAGAGGCTTGCACAGCCACCTGCCTCCCACCTGACATTTGGCCCAAGGCAGTGGGCGTCACCCAGTCTTAGCATCTAGCGTACCCTTGCCAGTCGCCAGGCTCCTTCCTGTTTTGAGCCTGAATCCATTTACCTGCAGCTTCCACTCCTTGGACGTGGCCCAGCCTTCCCCAGAATAAGGCACTACCCTTTTCTACACCATCACTTTGAAACTGCCTGGGACACTCACTGTGCCCTCGATTCCCACTCACCCTCGAGGCTGTGGCCAATCTGAGTGGCTTTGCAGCCCAGCTCCCTGTGGCTCACCCCAAATGCTGCCTCTCTGGGACACCTCTTGGTGCCATTGCTGTATGTCCTTTCCTCACAGCCGTTTGGTTCCACTGCCGTCGCTGTCCTGCCTGTCTCCCTGCTGCGACGCATGCCATGGAAAGGTGGCGACTGTCTGTTAGCGCCTAGCGTGGTACCTGGTTCTCCAGGAGTATTTGTTGAATGTGTGGCCATACCCAGTGGTGAGTCAGAGAGGCCAGGCCCCTCCCTCAAGGAAGTAATGACAGACTGAGACAAGTGCCATAAGCACAGTGCTGTGATTTTTTGGGGGGCAACACTCTAGACGGAGCGGTCGGGGGAGGCCTCCCTTGAGCTAAGACCTGGAGCTAATGAGTAAGTAGCTGGTAGAGAAGGGATGGCCGGAGGGACCAGCCAGCAGGAATCCCTGAGGCAAAAGGAGCTTGTCCCAGGAGAGGAACAGAAAAGAGCCCAGCACAGAGTAGAGCAGTGAAGGGGGCGTGGTGCGTGGGCCCTGGGAAGAGGTATGATTACCTTGCAAGTGCAGGGGAGGCTGCTGAAGGGTGTAGTGGGCAGGTGGCCTGATCCTCCTTCTGCAGGAGCGGGGCGAGCTCTTCTCTCTTGCCTGACTGGCCCGTGGGGAATGGGCAGAGGCAACCAAGGACCCCCTGGCACCTCAGCCTCTCCTCTCAGGCCCAGCCTCCCCTCCCCAGGCATCTCGGCCAGACTCTCCCCTTTCGCTGGGCCCGACACCAACCTTACACCTCAGTGTGACTTTCAGTCCCTCTTTAAAAGCTGTATATTCATTTTCCATGGCTGTGGTAACGAATTGCCACAAATGTGGTGGTTTAAACCAACACCAACGTGTGATCTTGCAGTTCTACAGGTCAGAAATCCTATGGACTCGCTGCAGCTATTGAAGTGTCTGCAGGGCTGAGTTCCTTTCTGGAGGCTCTAGGGGAGAAGCCGTTTCCTTGCCTTTCCAGCTTCTAGCAGCTGCTGCATTCCTGGGTTCATGGCCCCTTCCTCCATGTTCAGAGCCAGTAATGACACGTCCCTCACACCCTTCTCCCTTCAGCTGGGAAAGGTTCTTTAATTTTAAGCATGTGTGTGATTAGATTGGGCCCACCTGGGTAGTCCTGGCTACTTGTCCCATCTCCAGCTCCTTATCCTAACTCAGCTCCACAAAGTCCCCTTGCCAGGTGAAGTAACATATCACAGGTAACATGGATTAGGACATGGACATCTTTGGGGGCCATTATCCTGCCCACCACGGGACTCCTAGATCTTAAAGGATCAATCAATCAAACACAATGTGTGAACTGTCAGGATGTAGATTCAAAAACTGACTTTAAAGGACATTGTTGAGACTATCAGGGAAATGTTCACGTGGGTATTTAGATGATATAAAGGACTTAGAGTTGATATTATTAGGTGTGTTAATGGGGAGATACATGTGGAACACGCCCTGTGGAGAGGAAAGCCAACCAGGGCAAGATGCTGGCTCTGAGAACAGAGAGAACAGAATAAGACCCCTGTCTGCAAGCACCTGTCTGCCTGGGGGAACTTCAGATAGAAGTGGATGGTCATCAGCTGAGGCATATTTTTTTGAGGATGTTCTGTAAATACCCTGTGGAGATTTCAAAGAGGGAAGTGGCCCTACCAGCCAAGGGTTGACCAGCTACCTGGGAGATAAGACGTAAACACATCAAAGGCGATTCACAGTTTAGAGAGGCAAATGGCAAGCCCTGTTAGGAACCCAAAGGGAGACAGGCTGGGAATTTGGAGCATCTACCTGGAGAAGCAGAAAAGACTTCAGAGGCAAAGGTTTGGAGACAGTGGGCAGACCAACCTCAGCAGGGCAGAAGGTCACAGGGTATCTCCACACTAGCTGGCCAGGGAGCTTGTGGATAACGCTGACATCTGCCAGGTGTTCCTGAGGCTGGGGACTGGTCTCCTGGGTTAGGGGCGTCACACTCTAGGAAATGGACTGGCACTCAGTGAGGCTGTGGGATGGAATGGGGCCAGCCAATGGGGTCCTTGAACGCTGGGCCAAAGATATGGAATGTGATTCTAGGGCCGGGAGTTGCTAATGGCTTTTGATTGAGAGAGTGGCTTAATGATAATTTTCTCTTAGGAAGATCAGTGAGAGAGCAACAGGCTGAAGGAATGAAGAAAAATACAAAGGAAATTGAACTTAAATTAAAATGCAGTGAGAAAGGGAGTGTAAAGAATTTCATGACTGGATGGTGGACTCAAGAGAGCAAAAGAGAGAAAGATGTGTAATGAAAGCCTTCATTTATTAAACACCACTATGGTCAAGGCATTCACCTCTGAAATAATCTGTTGTATTCATGTAGTCTTCAACTTACAAATGATGAAAAAGAGGGTCAGAGAGATAAAATGACTTACGTAAGGACACACAGCTGGTCTGCAGTGGAGGTGGAGTTTTAACCCAGGTCTAACAGACTCCACATGCCAAGCACTCTCCCTTGGTCAGGTGACAGCGAGAGTCTATTCGTTTTCTCTTGCTGCCTTAACAAATTGCCACAGACCTAGTGGCTTAAAACAACACAATTGTATGATCTTGGAGTTCTGTAGGCCAGATGTCAGACAAGGGTCTCACCGGGCTAAAATCAGGCATCAGCAGTGCATTTTTGGAGGTTCCAGGGGAGAATCCACCTCCTTCCCTTTTTCAGCTTCTAGAGGCCATTCATATTCCTTAACTCAACACAAGGAATGTGAGTGACCTCTCGAAGCTGGAAGCCCCGTTCCTCCATCTTCAAAACCAGCATCATTGCCTTTCTTGGACCTTTTGTCCTTAGCCACTTCTTTCTTTCTGACCACAGCCAGGAAATGTTCTCTGATTTAAAGGACTTGTGTCATTTGAAGCAGACTCCCGGAGAACCCAGGCTAACCTTCCTACCTCAGCGTTCATACCCTCATCTCATGTGCAGAGTCCCTTTTGCAATGGGAGGTAGTGTGTTCATAGGTCCCGAGGATTAGGATGTGGGCATCTGGGGGGCTGCGATGCTGCCCACCACACAGATGAGCCTGCTGTGTGGACATGTACCTCGGCAGCAGACGGGTGTACCCATAGCTCTCTTTCAATGAGCCCGTGACAAAGGGAACTTTGTGTTGAATCAAAAATAATTAAATAGGCCAGGCACAGTGGCTCACACCTGTAATCCCAGCGCTTTGGGAGGCTGAGGCGGATGGATTGCTTGAGCCCAGGAGTTCGAGACCAGCAAGGCCAACATGGAGAAACCACGTCTCTACTAGAAACACAAAAATTACCCAGGCATGGTGATGCAGGTCTGTAATCCCAGCTACTTGGGAGGCCGAGGCACAAGAATCGCTTGAACCCGGGAGGCGTAGGTTGCAGTGAGCCGACATCGTGCCACTGCACTTCCAGCCTGGGAGACAGAGCCAGACTCTGTCTAAAAAAAAAAAAAATTAACTAAAGGACAAAAAAACAGAATTTGAAAAGAAATAATATTCAGAAAACAGGAAAAGCCTGGTTAGAGGAAGACCTAGTAGCAAGATGCTGCACTGAACGTTGTTCTAAGCACAGAACACATCCTGTGCAGTTACTCCTGCTGTCAGTTCCACTCTGCGTTGTCAAGGCTAGCAGCTACGCCATTCCCCTTCTAAGAGCCTGACTGCAGAAATAAAGGCAATGGCTAAGTCTGTGATTTAAGTGCTCGATTTTAAGTGAATTCCCCAAATTCTAGAGCTAAAACACCTGTTCTTTGTCTGAGGCAACTGTCTAAAATCTGCGTGTCTCTCCAACCACCTACTCCTCTATTTTTTTCATGAGTAACCATCACCTTAGCAGGCAGATGCTCCTTTGTTCCGAGAGTAAGTTTTAGAAATAGACAAGTAGAAAGTACCAATTTTATGGAAATTATCTGAATTGATAGGATTGTGGAAGCATGAATAAAAAGTGCAGGCTATAATAAAATTATTAGAAAACAGGGGAGCAAATGGGTTAAAGTTCAATATAATCCTTTTTTATTTAAAAAAATGGTCATATCATTGATTCATCTGAAATGTAATAGACTGAAGAGCCTGTCGTAATATGATAAGTTTAGAAATACACGAGTCTCTTTTTGGTTTCTCTTATTTTATATAAAAAGAGACATAGTACGTGGTATTTAATTACCAACCTTTCAAAGAAAGAAAAGGGTGACTTAGAAACATTAACATTCATATACTTTGGGCAATAAACTTCCAAGCTTATTGAAGAACCTCCTGGTTTTTCAGTTATTTTGATGATTGAATATAGAATCAGTATTAGAAATTGTTGGGATGAGAAATTAGGAGACTACTCAACTGCACATGAAGACATTTACATTTGAAACCTCTCATTTCCTTGTGAAAGGAGACGGATTTAATTAACTGCGTGTATGACTACTGTGTGCATTCTGAGGTGAATCTAGCAGTTAGATCAGCTCCCAGGAAGAGCTCAACATAAATAAGCTCTTCAGGGAGAAAAGGCAAAACAAACCAAAACTTTGAACACTTAAAAAACGAAAGCGACATTTAGACATGTTTGGTTACCATCGACTTTAATGGGAACTACTTGTCTATTTCTGGGAACCAGAATATGACGTTGGTGGGGGAAGTCTGAAACGAAAAAAGGAAAAATAAAAAGATGTGCTGGGCATCAATGCGCACAGATGCCACAAAGAACTACATATTGCAGGGGATAAGTTAATACCCACATTTTGTTAATGAAGACTGCTGTTATCTCTCAGAGGATGGCTGAATGCTGCTACATTGTGGTTACAAACTTTAATTCTGAAGAAGAAGCAGGGCTGGTTTCAACACTATTTGCAAATTGCTAATTGACAAGAGGAAAGAAATTACAAAATGACTGGACTCACCTCCATTCTATGGGTACACACACACGTGCGTGCACGCGCAAAGGAAGGCCAACAAATAGGCATGAAAAGTATCTTATTGGCATCATGTTTCTGGCATTGCTATAACTACGTGCAAAACAAGCGATTCATGAAACGGTAGTGACATCTGTTCTAGAATCTGTGGGGCTTTACTCACAAAACAGTTGTAAAATCTTTGGGGGACAAAAATATTTCTGTGTATCTATACGGATGCTTTCCTCTAAGGGACACACACACACACACACACACACACACACACACACAGACAATCACATGCAAATGAATATGTGTTTACCTGAAAAGACAGAAATAAGGAAAGGAAATGTCATCCACTTCTCTAAAAAACTTGTTTAATATTTTCCTTTCAAATGAAGCTACATTTATTGCTTTAGATGTACCTTTTCTTTCTTTTTTCAAAATCCTAGAACATATTGTCATAAAGCTAAGTTTAAGATTCCAGTTAGTGGGTTGTGGTAACATACAAGTAGATGCTAAATGTGTTTGTTTTGATTTGCCAGGAAAATATCTTCTGAGCTTGGAAATGAAATCATTTAGTTGTCTTTTTGTTTATGGCCAAAGATTTATGGGGCATTCTGGATACTTATGTTAGTGTATCTTTAAAATTCTCTAATCCTCAGCATGTGGGAAGTTACGCAGCTTGGATTTAAGCATCATTCAGGATGTTCCTCATTAAGGAACCCGGATTTGCCTCCTGCCCACAACTCCCCAAGATTACTTTACATTTATTACACAGCAAATTGTCCATGTTGAAAGTGAACTGCAGACTGTAGGATTTGAACACCTTGTTATCAATTTATCCTCTCAGTAAATATAAAGTTTAGAGCTTGCTTCTTAATTTGGCTTCAAGTAAGTCTTCCAAAATGAAGGTTATTTGATTTTTCTCTCACTCCAAAGTGTCTTTTAATATTATATAGCATATTTATAATTTTTTGAATTTTAAAGCAGCTGGTCTCTAGTTTAAACATGAGGCTATTGTTGATTTTACCATCTTCTAGACAGGTTTGGAGATGTGCAGTAAAACATTTTTGTGGACTGTTAAATTTTAGTGTTTGCTCACAAAGCCACTGCATAATATGTTCTTTGAAATCATCGATCTGGTAGCAAAAGCTCATTCTGCTTGCTGACTTCAGTATATACTTGGGTCTTGCTAAATTAGTGTGGCTCTTACAGGTACTGATGTGATCCTATTGTGGACGTTTTCCTGTAGAAAGAGAAGCAAACTCATTTCTTTCCATGCCATTCTTTCATCTGTAAAGTGTTGTTTCTGGGAAAATAGGGGGTGATGAGGTGTGAGGGGAGAGCCCTGATTCCTTGAGCTCATGGCGAGCAGCGGAGGCAGTCGCTCTGAAGGGTTTTGCCCGTACCTGCGAGAGGGATACATGGGCAGCCCTGCCCACTGTTTTCCGAAGGTATTGAGCTTGTCGTTATCTGTACATCACAGTTAAACCCTCACCCTTGATTTTTCTTCGCCTCACCTTTGCAATCCCAGTACCTCTTCTCACTGCAGCGTCCTGCATGTCATGCGCCCAGCAAAAACCCTGAGGCTTTTCCCTCCTGCCAGAAGCCACAGGAAGGTAAGAAATGAAAGTCTTTTCAGAAAAATGGAGAAGAGAGACAAGTAGAGCGAACAAGACCCTCAGAATGTGAAGAAAGGAAGAATCCAGTACAGCTAGTGCTCAACTTACGACCATGATTGGTTCCAACAGACCGGTCGTAACACAATTTGGTCGTAAGTTGAGTAGGCTATATGTACAGTGCTGTGAAATGATGTTATAAAAATCTTTAAGTCATATTTTATCATAATTTTCTTTCATTATTGTTATATATAATAATTTTCTTTGTTCATTTTATGCCATTTGTATCATCTCTACACCATTTTGTTTCTTATTTTTACATTTGTCAGGTTTAAGTAAAACACTGCATTACCAGTACAACTGGTTTAATATTTGCAAAACATACAAAATTACAAAATACAACTGCATACAAAAATACAAAAATACAAAATACCGGTGTAAAAAATACCATAGGAAACATTTTCCCAATTGCAAAACATATCAAAATCTATAAACATGTAGGAAACATTTTATTGGCCGCTGGTGCTTGGCTGCGGATCGTTGACGTCGTCATCTGAGGCAGCAGTTGGGGTTACCGGAGTTGGTTTTTTCATAAACATGGTGAGCTTTGTCTGAATTGTATGTTTCTTTGTTTCTTCATAAATTTCACTATACGGACAAAACACGTTGTGCGCCATCCGTTCAATCCTTGCAAATCTTCGATGTTTGGGTCCATTGCTTCGAAATGTATAAGAAGTTTATTGGGAGGGGTTTGATGAAAAATATCGGCGCTGCCAGACGCGGAGCAGTTGTGGCTAGCGATTGTGGTCGTAAAGTCGAATGGTCGTAAGTTGCATAGGTCGTAAGTCGATCAATACCTGTAGTCTTGTTTGTGGCCATTGGGTAATAAAACCCAAGTAACAAAATAATTACTCTAGCCATTTAGTTTTAGCCAAAATTGCAAGTGTTACAGAGGTGCTGAGCGAAGCCTCAGAAGCCAACCCAGGGCTGGGGGTGGACTGCCAACGGGAAACTGTGTGCTCCCCACAAAACAATCCTTTTCTAGAAAATGGAGATAACTTTCTGAGCTTACCTCCAGTAATTATTGATGAGAAACAATTAACAGAATGAGTATGGAAGAGGTAATAAGAGTAATTTTGAAATATTAATATTAAAAGAAGCTCTGCTGAAATCAGGTATGCTGAATGTGAACAGTTTTAAATCTGGAGGAAATAAGAGACATGAGCCATGCCTGTGATCCCAGCTCTTTGGGAAGCCAAGGCGGGAGGGTTGCTTGAGCTTGGGAGTTTGAGACCAGCCTGGATGACATAGCAGGACTTTGTCTCTACTAGAAATACAAAAAAATTCAGCCAAGTATGGTGGTGCCTGCCTATAGTCCCAGATACTTGAGAGGCTGAGGAAGGAGAATCGCTTGAGCTTAGGAGGTCTAGACTGCAGCAAGCCGTGATCACACCACTGTACTCCAGCCTGAGCAATAGAGCGAGACCCTGTCTCAAAAAAAAAAAAAAAAAAAAAAAAAAAAAAACCGAACCAAAAAAAAAAAAAAAAAAAAAAAAAAAAAGAGAGAGGCCTGAGCAAGAATGTATGTTGGTTTCAAATCTTTGCTCTACCACAGTGACCTTAAGTAGGTTACTGAATTCTCTGAGCCTCTGTTTCCTTATGGGTAGGAACTATCTCACCAGGCTGTGATAACACCTCAGGTCATGGCAGGTAATGGGCTGGTCCTATGACAAGGGCGGAGTGATGCTCATCAAATGGTAGCTATTACTGTTTACACAGGTTAAGATAAATCGGTCACCACTGCCTCTTATCAATTAGAAAGAAATCCCTCTCATGATTATAAGCTGTTGTATGCAGGGTTATCAGTGAGATGTGGGTTGAATTATCTGATCAGGTAGATAAGGGACTGTCCCTTGGAAGCCTTTAAGCATACCTGTGGAGGACAGCAGCCACGCAAGAATTTTGAAAACCCGTTCATGGTGTCAAGTGACAGAGCACGCCGCCATTCAGATTATAGGACATTCTTGGAGTGATGACAATCATTTTGACAGCACATGGGGGACCTACCTGGCCTGTTGATAAAGTCGTTCAGGAGATTTTGCAAGAGTTAAAACACTGAAGCTGCTCCCTGAGACCGGGCCTTCGTCTCACATATGCAGCTGTCTTCAGATGGGAGAGAGCCGGTGCCATGGGTCCTGGTCTGGGTGAAGTAGGTCCTTAAAAATATTTTAAAAATCATTTTTAGTTGTTGTCTTGTCCTTGCTAGAAATAAAACAGGACTGAGAAGCCCTAGAGCCCTTAGGAACCCCATTCAGCGATATCACATTGCAAAGTTCCATTTCCTGGCTCTCGGTAGCCCTCTGTGATAGTACATTTGGGATCCAACACTCTCACGTCTATTTACCTGAAAAGCTTGAAATCTGGATGTCAAGAACTATTTGCACGCCTGTGTTTACTGCAACAGTATTCACAACAGCAAAGACGTGGAATCAACCTAAATGTCCATTAACGGATGAATGGACAAAGAAAATGTGGTATATATACACAATGGAATACTATTCAACTTTTAAAAAGGAGGAAATTATGTCATTTGCAACAACATGAATAGAACTGGAGAACATTATGCTAGGTGAAATAAGCCAAACATAGAAAAATACCGCGTGTTCTCACTTATATGTGGGATGGAAAACAATTGAACTTGCAGAAGCAGAGAGTAGTGTACGTACAGAGGCTGGGTGCAGGTGGAATGGGAAGATGATAGTCAAAGAGTATAAAATCTCAGTTAGATAAAAAGGATAAGTTTGATTTTTTTGGAAATCTGCACAATGGTGAATATAGCTAATAATGGATACTGTACATTTCAATATTGCTCTGAGAGTATATTTCAAATGTTCTCATCACAGAAAATGTTAAATAAGTTATCAGTGTATTATAAAAAATAATAGAATTCAAAATGTAATTGTCCATTTAGGAAGAAATTGATAAATAACAGCATTTATGCCAATAATTCACATATTAATGGATCAGAACAAAATAGCTGGTCATTTGTTCAACTTGTTGAATATACACATAACTCCAAGTTCAGGAGCCCACTCTGTGAACTGGGAATATCTGAAAAAAGGTCTGGCATGGATTGGTCCTTGGAGCCTACAAGTAAGTGAGGCTGGCCTTTAGCATCCCATGCACATGTGTGAAGTGGGACAGCGGGCCCGGCTGATGGGCCCAGCCCGTGGGCACATGCACACCTGGGACTGGTCTCAGCATAGCTGCCTCAGCACTTCAGGACCTCAGAGCCACTGAATCAAAGCTCCATGAGAGTCAAATTCCTCTGTGAATTCTTTTCTTGCAGGGAGGGTGGGGAGAACTGTCCAAACCTCAGTCTTTTGAGGGTGAGTTTAATTTTTGAAAACAGCAAAACTTTAGACAAAGCCAAGTCTAGTGAAGAAGATCAACAGCCAGGATGAACACATTAAAATAAGGTGGGACCAAAAAAAAATGACAAAACTGGCTTGCTTCTCTGAGCCACAAAATGGTTCTGAGAGGTAATTCCAGCATCACCTAGAGTAACACCCTCCTCCCACTGCTGCTGCTGGCACAGCCTCTCCAGGGGTAGATGGAGAGCTCATATTAAGATCTTTAAGGCCAGGCATAGTGGCTCACACCTGTTATCCCAGCACTTTGGGAGGCTGAAGCAGGTGGATCACCTGAGGTCGGGAGTTCAAGACCAGTCTGACCAACATGGAGAAACCTCGTCTCTACAAAAAATACAAAATTGCCCGTGGATGGTAGCACATGCCTTTAATCCCAGCTACTCGGAGGCTGAGGCAGGAGAATCGCTTGAGCCTGGAAGGTGGAGGTTGCTGTGAGCCAAGATTGCACCATTGCACTCCAGCCTGGGCAACGAGAGCAAAACTCTGTTTCAAAAAAAAAGCGGGGGAGGGGGATCTTTAAAAATGGGCATCATCTTTGGCTCAGAAATGCAATTTTAGGAGTTTATCATAAGAAAAATTTTGGGATGATACATAAAGATTTAACTAATAGAAAGTTTGGTGCAGTGTTGGTCACAGCTTAAAAATTTGAACTGGCCTAAATGTCCAATCGTAGGATTGGCTAAACCTACAAGGGCATATAAAGTCAACAGGATACTGTGCAGTCGTGAGAAGTGATGCTACTGAAATGTTTCTGTTGATACAGGAAACTACATACATTCAATAAAAGAGCACACAACAGATGAGTGGACAAAAAAACATGGTGCATGTACACAATTGAATACTATTCAGCTGTAAAAAGAATGAAATCCTGTCATTCCTGGCCATGTGGATGGAACTGGGCAAATTAAGTGAAATGAGCTGGGCACAGAGAGTTAAACACCGCTTGTTCTTGCTCGTGTGTGGAGCTAAAAAAGTTGATTTTATAGGAGTAAAAAGTAGAACAGAGGATATTAGAAGCTAGGAAGGGCAGGGGGAAGAGAGGGATAGGGAGAAATTTATTAAAGGATATAAAATTATAGCTAGATATGAGGAATAAGTTCTAGTGCTCTATACTATTGTAGAATTCCTATAGTTAACAATAATATGTAGTTCCAAACAGCTGGAAGGAGGATATTATATGAACCCCACAAAAAGAGATGATAAATGTTTGAGATGATGGATGTGCCAATTGCCCTGATCTGATCACTATGCATTATGTGTATTGCAACATCATTAACTACCCCATGAATGTGTACAATTATTATTTATCAATGAAAAAAAAGAGCAGATTACCTATGGTGTGAAGATGTGATCCAGGCTAAAGTTTGTAGACACGGGGAGGGGATAGGAACTGATATGGAGGCTGGGAGCAGAGGCTCACACCTGCAATCCCAGCATTTTGGGAGGCTGAGGTGGGTGGATCGCTTGAGGCCATGAGTTCAAGACCAGCCTGGCCCACATGGTGAAACCCTATCTCTACTAAAAGTACAAAATTAGCCAGGTGTGGGGCTCACACCTGTAATCCCAGCTACTCGGGAGGCGGAGGTAGGCTATGTCCCTGATCCAATTGCTTGAATCCAGGAGGCAGAGGTTGCAGTGAGTTGAGATCACACCACTGCACTCCAGCCTGGGTGACAGAGTGAGACTCTGTCAAAAAAAAAAAAAAAAAAGGCAAGTGATATGGAAAGACATACCACAAGTTGTGAATGGTGAGCAGGATTGTGGATATTTTTACATTCTTTTTGCTTGTCTATATATTCTTACTTTTCTATAACAAGAAACCATTTTTTATAACAAAAAATAATACAGGGAAACATGAGAGAGAGAAACTGAGATTTTGCTCTCCTTAGAAAGAAACTATGAGGTCCCTCTACCGTTTGCTGGAGCTGCTGTAGCAAAGGACTGCAAACTGAGTGGCTTCATCAACAGAAATGTATTGTCTCACAGTTCTGGAGGCTAGAAGTTCAAGATCAAGGTGCTGCAGGGCTCGTTCCGTCTGAGGGCTGTGAGGGAGAATCTGTTCCGGGCCCCTCTCCTTGCTTTGGGTACTTTGCTGGCAATCTTTGGCATTCCTTGGCTGCTGTGGCATCTCTCCAGTCCTGCCATCATCCTCACATGGTGTTCTTCCTGTGTATGTCTGTGTTCCAATTTCCTCTTTTTATAAGGATAACAGTTACGTTAGATCAGGGACCTACTCTACTCCAGTATGACCTCGTCTTAACTAATTACATCTGTACTAACCCTCTTTTTAAATAAGGCCACATTCTGAGATACTGGGGGTTAGGGCTTCAACATATGAATGTGGGAGAAGAGCACAATTCAACATAAAATAGTACCCAGGGAGGTGGCCACACGGCTCCTACCCCACTGAAGTCAGTGCCCACTTCCCACCATAACCCACCCAGCTGTTGTCCAGCATGAGCATGGGTGAGGATCAGGAGCTGTGGGGTGGCATCCCTGACCTTCTCCCTGCAGTACTACTGGTCCAAAGAGATTATGATGATTACCGAGACCTGAGCACTGCATCCTCCCTGCTTGGAGATGCTCGGGCCAGGGTTGCAGACCCGTGTGGGCATTCACATTAGCACCTCTGAACTAGGAAGCCCGGTTTAAAGATTCAAAAGGAAGGAGTAATCTAAAGGAAAATAAAGGACACATGCCGACTTTTGTTTGGTTATAGGAGTTGTGATTTAAAAAAAAAACAATAGAAAAACAAGAGAGAAGAAAGAAAAAAGGATTATGAATATTACACATTAAATCCCACAGATGGATGCTGATAACAGCTTTATTCATAGTTGTCAAAAACTGGAAAGAATCAAGATGTCCTTCAATAAGTGAATGGACAAACAAATTGCGGTACATCCATGAGATGGGATATTATTCCGCAATAAAGAGAAAGGAGCTACGAAGCTCATTTATGAAAAGGCATGTTGTTCTCAAAAAGACATAGAGGGGCTGGGTGCAGTGGCTCACACCTGTAATCCCAGCACTTTGGGAGGCTGAGGCAGGTGGATCACCTGGGGTCAGGAGTTCGAGACCAGCCTGGCCAACATGGTGAAACCCCATCTTTACTAAAAATACAAAAGTAAGCCGGGCATGGTGGTGCACACCTGTAATCCCAGCTACTTGGGAGGCTGAGGCAGTAGAATCGCTTGAACCCAGGAGGCAGAGGTTTCAGTGAGCCCAGATCACACCATTGCACTCCAGCCTGTAAAAAAAAAAGACATAGCAAAGCTTCAAATGCACATTGCTAAGTGAAAAGGTCAATCTGAAAAGGTGGCATATTGTATGATCCCAGCTACTATGTGGCAAAACTGTGGTGATGTTAAAAAAGATCAGTGGTTGCCAGGGGTTGGCAGGGTGTGGGGGGAGGTGAACAGGTGGGGCACAGAGGATGTGTAGGGCTGTGGAACGATTTTGTATTCTACTCTAATGGTGGACATATGCCATTAGGCATTTGTCAAAACCCACAGAATATACCACACAGTGAGTCCTATTGTAAACCATGGACTTCAGTTAATGAGAAGCTATCAATATTCGTTCATCAGCTATAACAAATGTACCATACCAATGCAAGATGTTAATGATTGGGGAAACTGTATTTAGGGGAGGGAAGAATATGGGAACTCTGTGTACTACCTGCCCAAGTTTTCTGTAACCTCACAAGTCTATCAACTAAAAAAATCACGCCTCCAAAATATATTCTGAATAAAGAAATTTAAAGGAAATCATGCACTTAGCTACCCAAAAGGAACTCTTGGCAGATAAAAGTTTGGGAAACTGCCAAGAACTAGCTCATTTTCAAAGGCAGCTGACAAGACACAGATGCCCCAAGTGTGACCCAGCAGGATGCCCCAACGTGAAAACAGCCCTGCCTGCTACGCCCATCTCAGACTCAACAGAGCCTTCCAATCTCGCTCAGCAGTGTCGGGCTTGGGGGAGGGGAGGAAGACCCAAATTCTTCCTCAAAGAAATAACAGTTTGGAACGTGCACAAGAGTGTCAACAAGTTATGTAGATCTTATCAGCATGGCATTTTTGGTGCCTCCCAGCTATCCAGAGAGGCTCCACCAGCCTGTTCACACCCTGCGGCTTCCCACGCACTCCGAGCCTATCAACACCTCGGAAGGCTCTGCCCAGCAGGCCTGCCTCCCCAGGGCATGACCGGCCTGAATTTTCTCTCTGTCCTCATCCTCTCAGGGTACCATGGTACCAACCATCCCCTGGATCTGCACGAGGACCTGCTGTCCATTCCTCTGCTGACATTCTGCAGCTCGATTGGGGCTAAATGTTTATAAATTTGAACAATACCTTTTGCTCAGTTTGGAAAGAATACTCAAGGTGGAAAATTTGGATGTTACATCTGAGGGAAAAGAATTTGTAGTTTCAGTAACGTGAGAAATTACGCAATGTCACCATTGACGTATTTTAAGCTTATACGAGGTGTTTCCATGTTTGCAGAAAAAAATCACAATTTTGCAAAATTGTGGAGAAGGGATAAAGCAGAAGACTGAAAGCCCTTCTAGTTCTGGCTATGTATATATATATATCCACTGCTGCCTGATAATGCAGCCTTTCTGATGTACTTTTGCCAAACAATGCAAAAAAAAGCTTTCTTTAGACTAATGAAACTAGAGTCTTTTCTATCTCGGCTTTCTTTCACAGTTACTTGTTCGTTATGTTAAAGTCAGTGAATGGCTCTCCATGTTTTGTTTTCTTTTTTCATTTTTAGGCAGCCTTAAGTGCCTTGAAAGAATTTTCTGAACAAGGATTGGATCCAATAGATGGAACAATGAATATCGAAAAAGGTCCTCTTGAGAAGTGAGTAAATCCCGTCAGTATTCTTTCATTTGTAATTCTGTAACTGTACAAAAGATAAGACAAAGATAATAATGTTTTTTAAAAGTCAAGACAATAGTATCTACATCTTACACAATTATCAATAATACAATTAAATGTAAAGAAATGCAAAACAATATATAAGGCCACATACATCTCCCGTAATGTGTCTGTGAAAGTTTTAACCTACTAATTGATCATTGTTTTCGAATTTCCTTGCCTTTGTTGGAAATATTTGTGTGTTGTCTTGACTGTAGAGACTTGCAAAACTCTGCAGTATGAAGTGATTGGTTTTCACTTCATACTGTAGCGCATTGTCTGGTTAAGCCATTTTCAGAGGTAAAAGTTTTCACTCACACTCCTCCTGCTAAGTTGTGGGCAAAGCTGAGAGAAAAGAAAAAGAAGTTGAGAGGAGGTGCCCCCGCCTTGGCTGCGTCTGCTTTTTCACATTGCTGTCTATGAAACACCAGCACACATTGCCACCAAAGCGTGGCTTCCAAGGGCTACAAAGGCAAAAATGCAGCTATCATAATTATTTCTGAAAGTCAGCTTATAGCTTAGTTTTAATGAGATGTGAACAGAAGGTTTCATCAAAGAGACTGAATTTGGGGTCTCTCCAGAGACCCAATTTATACTAAAAAAAATGGAAAAGGGTTTTATTTACATAGTAGAATTCAACTCTTTCAAAGCAGTAATAATAGCAGGTGGGATCTCAGAACACATGCAGGAGACAACGTCTTTAGATTTAAGAGAAAATAAAAATAGTCAACTCAGGGACTAAAAACCAGATACACTGATCCTACAGTTAAAATGAACATACCAAAAAAAATGTCTTTAATAAGAGAAAACAGCATTTGGTCATTCATATTTAGAAGGTGAGAGCGTGAGAAGAAAACATTTGGTAAACAGACGTGGCATGTTAAGTTGTCTATAGATTGGCAACCATTTATAAGCTAATTTAATCAAAAACATTTCCACATGATCTCATCAGTAGACTATCTGAACATAAATATTGTTGTTTCACTTTAAAATGTCACTTTTGTGGTGACCTTTGAATCCTCTGTGCCATCTGCTAATAAACATGTCTGAAGATGTTCAACCCCAGACCTTCAGCTCTTGTTAATGTATTAATCTTTCAGACAAGCCAAGCATCTGAGAGAGAAAGCGGACAATAACCAGGCAGCCCCGGGCTCCATCGCTCAGGACTGCAAGAAATCAAACTCGGCCGTCTAGCAGCTCCCAGAACCCACGGCTGCCACCGCATCCTTATAAACCTGTCAGCACGCATGAGGGTGTCTGTGTTCAGGGAAATGAATGACTAATACCATTACTTGAGTCTTATGTGAAGACAACACTATTCTAACACAAGAGATAATATACATGGTACTGTTTATTCAACTGGGGAAAAATAAAACTTTGAGCATTTCCCTTGGAACTCGAGATCAGATCATAACTCATTTGCCCAGAGGCAGCAGAAATCTGATCCTGCTACTGGAGCTTAAAATAACAAGTAAAGAAAAGTGTTAGAAACAGAGCTGAAATTTTAACATGATTAATAATAGAGAAGTTGGGTTTGGTTCTGTTGTTATGATTGTTTTGTCGTGGTGCTTGTATTCAGTTATATTCTCTCTCTCTCATTTTAAATAATGCTTGACGATTTGAAAACTAACCAATGATGTGCTGTGGAATGTGATGGTTGTTGTCTTCATATAGAGTCACATGGTTTCTCTTTTTATGCAGATGTTTATTATCTTCATCCTATATCAGTATGAATAACTATAAGGTGCACTACAAAAAGATGTATGCAAACAAACATGTTTAAATCAGGTCAGATATTTGATGAAAAATACAAACTAATGTTAGGAGCAAGTAGTTTCTTCATACTCCAGGAACTGAAAACAAAACAAAGCAGTTGTGGGTTTTGAGCTCCGTATGCGCATAGCAAGTAAGGGGGCGTCTTGCCCCTATATATCATTTTCCCGGATTCCACTCCCAGTTGTGGGAATCGCACCCACCCCCATCCGTGTGTTGTAGCCACTCACGGTTTGCATCAAGAGTGTTTTTCGTAACTGCCTCTGGACTTGGGACAGTGAGTAGGATCAAAAATAAATAATGTACATGGTGGGGAAGGGAAAATCTGTTGGAGTTGTTTCCATCCAGCCACGCTCCGGGCCAGCATGTTGGAATCCAGCGTGGAGCAAATGCAGTAAAAATGTGGTTGGTTTCTGTGTGAAGCGCTGTTGTTGTTCTTTTGTTCTGTCACTCTCATCTTTTAAATATCACCTCCGTGAAACCCATCCGAAAGGCCACCACCCAGCCTAGTCACCCTGCCCAGCAGTGGAATTAGAGGACAGATAGGCTGTACCTGCGAAACTGCAGAGCCGCCTCTGGGTGACTCGGGCCAGGTTCCTGGCCAACGTCATCGCATTGTTCAGGCTTTCTCCTTATTGATTTGCAAACGTTGTGCAATGAGAAAACGCTATATGGTCTAACTGCTCTTCCCAACATGACAATAGGAATATAATTATGTAAGGTTTCACAAGCAAAACCGCCACAAATCATGATCCGGCTGACTCACACGCGACTGGAGAATAAACAAACAGCAACATAAGGAAATAACTCTAGGGTTGTTTTTAATGATTCCCACGTGGGGAAGTCCGCCAGTATTGGGAGGGCTGGGTGCCCTTGGAGGAAATAGGTTATGTTACATACAGCTGGATCCTTGCAAAAAAAGTGGCACATTTGTAAAGCTGGGGCTTACACAGGTAAACTGGATAGAAACTCAGTCCTGCTGCCTGACACCAGGGTGCAGACGGCCCTAAATCATTCCCTTTGAAGGGCAGGGGCCCTTTCTTCTGCTAGGCCTGCGTCACCTGAAGTTTAGACCCTCAAATGGGGCGAGGGACTGCTTCGGGCAGGATCGTTGAAGGGGATCTTCAGTTTACCCAACACAGTAAACACAGGCTCCCTCCTGCAGTCCACATCGCACTGCACCAAGGCTGTCAGGTCTGTAGGAGAGCAGTGAGCTCCAGGAACAAACACAGCTAATCAGTTCTCACGACCCAAGTGTCTGAAGGATTTAACTCTTGAGCTGTCTGACACAGAGTCTTCCTTAGAGCTGATATATCCATGAATACAGCAGTGGTGGGGGGCGGTGAGGGAATAGAAATTTGCATAAGAGCTCCAGCTTAGTGATAGCTTATTTGGACAAAATTCCATCCTCTCTCTACCTGCTCACAGAACCCAGCAAGGCCTTTGGGTATTTTCCCCTGCACAGCAGCACTTCCTGGGAACAGCCTGGGTTTTCTTTGGGTTGAATTACCAATGCAGATGATGGGTGGCCTGCAGTTGTTGGCAGGGACTCGCTGCAACGCTCGGTTCCAAAGAGCGATGTTATATATCATTAGAGGGGAAACCATTAAGTAGATTTATTGAAAGTATGTTTCTTCGGCACAAGGAGATCTTTTTGATGAAAAATGGAACTCATTATTCTCTAAAGGACACAGATTGACTTATCTCCTTTATCAATTACAGTGTCTGCTTTCAGCTTTTCTCAATCAAAGCACTGGGCTTTGTAGTTGCTTTCCAATGCCGAGGCCAATGTGTTTTATGAAAAAGGTTTATTTTTACATTTTAATTGGAAATATAATATTGCACTTTGGAACTCGGACCATCCTTTCCAGGACAACTTGCCAGAGATCAACGGTGAGACACCACCCGTCAGGCTGTGACAGGCATCCCTCCCCTTTCCTGGGGTGACCCCTCTGATAAGCTATGCTAGCATTCTTCTCCCCAGAAAGCATTCTTAATAGTGATTCTTTTTGACAGCTTCAGCCAATTTCCTGCACCATAAAATGAAAATAACTTAATGAAAAACTTACCTTATTATACAGAGGTTTTCAGGACTCCTAGTGACTTTGGAAACGTGGTCCAGACCAACTGGCTGGTATTTAAATCCTGCTGCAGGTGGGTTATCACTGCAACTGCCTGAAGTTTGTTTTGTACTTTAAATATCCAAAGGCCACCTCTTGCCACTTGAGGTGATTGAGGACCTCACACTTTTGTACACAGAGCTGACAAGCTGTTAATTGCATAATCCTGTGTGAATTTATCTTTAAGTTGCTCATAGCCTGACCTACCATAATAGAGGCACCAGATAATTGTAGAAATCATACATTGAATAAATGAACGAATGGATGATTTATCATTGAGCACTCAATGAAGAAATAAATGTTAAATCTCACTGTTTTTTTACATGACACAGAGGCAGGGACGCATGGCAATCAATGGTGTTACTGTTGGTCAGGTATTGTATTTGCAGTCCAAGGGGAACTGTGACGTTTCTTAACCAAGAACACGGCAAGTCAAAAAAACCCTCACTTCAGAGGACTTTGGACCCATGGAACCATCCTTCCCCCATGTTCCTACTTCTGTTTTTATATTCTTTCTATCAGCTGGTAGATTTCATTCTAACCCCGGATACATTCCACTGTTTCCACAATCACATGTGCGTGTCTTTGTGAGGAGGGACTTAGTAATAACTGGGTCAAAACAGAGACTGCCTTAGACGTGATCAAACCCAACTGTCTTTTTCTGGCCGACACTACCCGAGTTCTCTCTCACCTTGTCAAGACTTGTTTAAAAGTTACCACGCTGGGGAAGCGATCCTCTTATGTCCCAACCTCTTAACAGGAGCAAGAGCTTCCTTGACTATATCCCCAGTACACTCTGATGTGTGCTGGAAATTCAGAAAATAAATAAACCAACAAAACAACTTCACTCTAAAGAAGCCACACTCTAGCAACTGGGAAAGACCAGATAAGGAGATGAGCCTGGATGGCTGAACTCTCTGTACTCAGAGTCACCGCGTTGTAGTCGTTGTTTACCTCCCTGACTCTTTGGGTCAGTCACATTCATCCCCTCACTCACCCTACCATGCTTTGCCCACCATGGTATTTATTCTGGCGACACTGTCAGATAAGCCAGTTCTGCTTTCATGGAACTTACGCTCTAGTGGTAAATTCTTGCTGCCACTCAAAGCCCAAACATCCATAGACTCCCCCTCCCCACATACACATACATTAGGTTTAAAGCTCTTTAAGCTCACCAACACTCAGAAGACCAATCATCCTAATTTATTCCTCAACATATCTCCTGACCAAGGAACAATGCCCACCTTAATTCAGTAAGTACTCAATAAATGTTTGTTGAATAGATGAATGACCCCCAAAACTCTGCCTGATAAATTTGCCCGTCTAACTACATCAACATTGACTTGGATTCGTGGACACAGAAATCTAGCTTCCTTAGCAGAGCCTCCTGCCTGGGTGAAAGCTTCCAGTTCTAGTTGTGTTAGTGTGTAGCCTTGCTGATGTCATCTAGCATCTTAAAGTTTCAGCTTTTCAAGCAAAACCTGGAGATAAGAATATGCAGGTGTGTATGGAGTATTTTTTAAAGTGCTCAAGTTGTGAATGTAAATACAATGCTTCAATCAAAGTGAAGAAGTGTTAGGGAAAGAGTAATGGTCTAGGAGTCAAGTCTAGGGGCCTGGTTTGGACACACATGTGACCTTGGCAAGGGATGTGGCCTTCCTGGGCCTCAGTTTCCATGTGTATTAAATGATGATCCCCTAAAAGCACTGCAGCTCTAGACTAATCTTCCCGTTAGCAATTCTGTTAGTACCTCTATAGTGGTATGCTTATATATTAAATTTTGAATCAAATACCTGGAAGAAAAATATCACTCATATCAATTAGGATTCTTTTGATTTCAAGCTATAAAAACCGGTTGAAACCAGCAGGGGGAAATTTATTATAAAGCTAGAGGGATGCTTTACAGAACCTACGGGCAGAAATGTAGAAAGAAACTGGGACCAGGAAGTGAAAGGCCATGGGGAAACCTGGAAGTTCTCTCTCAGTTCCGCAGGCTCCCTCTCCATCTCTTCCTCTTTCTCTTTCTGTAAACTACCTCTGCTTCTCAAGTACACACATTAGAGAACATGGTTACCAATAGAACCCAAGTTTGCAGCCACCTGCAGAAACACCGAATGTCTCTCGATTTCATTCCCATTGTCTTAGGAAGGTGCCACTGACTGACCCCTCTTGAACCAGCCATTCAATCCAGCCCACATTGCACAAATATGGCTGCCCCAAGCCTACCCTTATGCGGCACGGTGGAGTAATCATCAGAGAAGAAATCATCACTGTTTTGAGAGACAACCCAATAAATATCTGCCTCAACTACTTCCCACAGTTTTCAGAGGACAAAGCTCATTATAACCATGTGCTAATTCTTATTTTCAACATTAACAGTGAAGCTTCAAGGAGTTACTTCTCCTAAATGTCATAGATTGCTCTCAGGTTTGCACAGTCTGTAGTATTTTGTTTGGCTTTGTTTAATCCTTTCAGTCTTTAGTTTCAAGGGTTTGACGAAACAGAACTATCCTGAATGAGTCATAAAATTACCTAGAATAAAAACTGAGATTTTTCCACAGATCTTAAGTTAGTATATTTTTAAAAAGCCTCATTTCCTCAGGCACACAGGGATAATGAGAAACGTAGACAGTGGACTGGTTGTTCATCCTCCGTGATGTGTATAGACCCAAAGACCAAAGGCCACTTCCCTGTTTTGCTAACCTGAGTGGATTTTAACTGTAAGGAACTTTCTGATTCTTACAACTGAGGTTGGGGCCGGGCGCGGTGGCTCACGCCTGTAATCCCAGCACTTTGGGAGGCCGAGGCGGGTGGATCACGAGGTCAAGAGATCGAGACCATCCTGGTCAACATGGTGAAACCCCGTCTCTACTAAAAATACAAAAAATCAGCTGGGCATGGTGGCACGTGCCTGTAATCCCAGCTACTCAGGAGGCTGAGGCAGGAGAATTGCCTGAACCCAGGAGGCGGAGGTTGCGGTGAGCCGAGATCGCGCCATTGCACTCCAGCCTGGGTAACAAGAGCGAAACTTCGTCTCAAAAAAAAAAAAACAAAAAACAACTGAGGTTGGGAAAGACAGAGGCAAACTTGATCTAATTCTCTTTCAAATTTTGCTATAAGTTTTCAAAAGAGCCCAAAGAAGAAGGGAGATTTGGTTATTTGAGGTGATGGGAGGAGGCAGATGATAGAAAGAATCAGAAATTTGAATTGAAAACCGAAATGGATGAGGAAGCCAAGATGCACTGGAGCCGAGCGTAGTGGCTCATGCCTGTAATCCCAGCACTTTCGGAAGCTGAGATGGGCAGATCACCTGAGGTCAGGAGTTCAAGTCCAGCCTGACCAACATGGTGAAACCTCATCTCTACCAAAAATAGAAAAATTAGCTGGGTGTGGTGGCACATGCCTGTAATCCCAGCTACTCCAGAGGCTGAGGCAGGAGAATTGCTTGAACCCGGGAGGTGGAGGTTGCAGTGAGCTGAGATTGCACCATTGCACTCCAGCCTGGGAAACAAGAGTGAAACTCCCTCTCAAAAAAAACAAACAAACAAACAAAAAAGATACACTGGAGAAGAACAAGGAAACAGGAAGGTCTGGAGAAAGCGTCTGTGAGAGGAGCAGACTAAGTGTTCCCTACAGGTAAGTCTTTAAATGCCTTGTCCTTAGCTCAGGAATGAGCAGTCAAAATCTTCCATTTCCTTTTGAGCCTGGCACAAAATCTCCTACGTGGGTAGTAATTTTCCAGAGTGGTGTTTGGCCACTAGTCCTTCTTAATTCTCTGAGTGCAGGGGAGGGAACTAGATCCCGCTTCACCAACTCAGGGTAATTAATAAACTTCCGTCTTTGGCAAAGACTGGGTCTGGATATGAAGTCCAAGGAGAATCTAGCCAATGGGTTATCTCTGACATCAGAAAAAGTCAGCACCTTAAAATTTTTTTTTTTTTTTTGGTATGGAACCAGAGTTGCTTTCACAGTCATCACAACGTAATGCACAACAGCTGTGTGTGCCTTCAGCTCTGCTGCAGCTACTCCCTCTGTTTTAGGAAGAGAAGAGATGACTAGCCTGAAAACGTCTGGCTAACCATATCTTGCCTTCCAGTTTCCAGACTTAACCAAATTCTAGTCTACCAGTGAGTCAGCAAATATGGATTGAGTCTCCATCCTTGAGTTAGTCACTGTGAGGAAAATGAAATCTGAAGTAAGGTCTCTACCCTCAAAAGCTTCCGGTTCAATGGGGAGATGAAATAGGAATGAAAAATGGAGAGAAAATGTAAGAAGGTAGAAATAGATGCACTTCAATAGGAATTGATTTCGGCTCCTCTGCTTCTCATAAGCCTCATGGGGACACTTGGGCCAATCACCCAGGCTTTAATATAGAAAAGAGTGTCCTGGCCGGGAATGGTGACTCATGTCTATAATCCTAGTACTTTGGGAGGCCAAGGTGGGGATGATTGCTTGAGCCCTGGAGTTCAAGACCAGCCTGGGACACATGGAGAAACCCCATCTCTTAAAAATTACAAAAATTAGCCAGACATGGTGGTGCACACGTGTAGGCCTAGCTACTCAGATGCTAAGGTGGGAGGGCCACTTGAGCCCAGGAGGTGGAGGTTGCAGTGAGCTGAGATCGTGCCACTGCACTCCAGTTTCGACAACAAAATGAGACCCTGTCTAAAAAATAATATTAGAAAGTCTACCCAGACTCCTGCTTTTTCTAATCTGTGACCTGGGTTGGCCAACCTAATACAACCAAAGCTATAGGAATCCAGTTCACAGGTTTCCTTTTTCTGGGGTAAATCCCTGTGATAGTTGAGGTTTTATGAGCCAACATCCCCCCTACAACACCACTTTCACCACCAACAACCTTTCCAACTACTGATACATAATCCTCATTCACCTTGTACCACAAAAGCAGTGTTGGCTGTGGTTAAGAGTTGGATTCCAGAATCAAGTCGCCTAGGTTCAACTCCTGGCCTTCCCTGTAACTCACTCTTTGTGTTTAGTAAGTTACCTTCACTGCTCCAAGTCTCACTCTCAGCTCTAAAATGAGGATACCAATGTTGTTACATGGACTCAATAAGTTAATTTTATGAGTTAATATATCTAAAGTGTTTTGAACTGTATGTGTCACAGGTAAGTACTCAATAAACGTAAGTTATGATTGACCGAAACCCAATCAATGAATTAGTCAATAATTATTGACCAATGACTGTGTGCCAGAAACTAGAACCAGGTGCTAAGAAGAGAAAGGGGCAGAGATGAATAAGGCACAGCTGCTTTGCATTATGGAATTTTGGTTTCTTAAAGACAATCAGAAAACAAGCATACAAGTAATGGCCAGGCGTGGTCGCTTATGCCTGTAAGCCCAGGACTTTGGGAGGCTGAGGTGGGGGCATCATCTGAGGTCAGGAGTTCGAGACCAGCCTGACCAACATGATGAAACCCGTCTCTACTAAAAATACAAAAATTAGCTGGCCATGGTGGCAGGCACCTGTAATCCCAGCTACTTGAGAGGTTGAGGCAGGAGAATCACTTGAACCCGGGAAGCAGAGCTTGCAGTGAGCCGAGATTGCACCATTGCACTCCAGCCTGGGTGAGAAGAGCAAAACTCCTTCTCAAACCTACCCCCAAACCAAAAAACAAGCAAACAAACAAAAAACACGCATGCAAGCAAGTATTACCCCAAACTGAATGATTTCAGACCCAGAATAGGGAGCAACTGCAGGAGAGTCCTGTGAGCCACCCAGACACTAGGATCATCTTTGAGATGCCTTCGCCGCAAAGCAAATACCTATGGCCCCCAAATGCCTCCTGGGCCTGGTTTAGCGAGAATGATGCATGGGTCAGAGAATATTTCTGAAAAAGGGATGACACATTTCCCACACACCTCCTGCTGCACCTCCTGACCTAGGCTCCCCAGGGAGCCAGGAGAAGCTGGGAGAAGAAGCCTATCAATGACCCAGGAAGGCACACACACAGCCCCAGGGTCAGAGAAACCAAGGCTGGTGAGGTGGTTCTGAAAGATCAGGCCCAAGCAGGGTTTGGTGTCTGTTGGCATGTTTCTTAGAGGTAAAGAGAAGGAACTGTAAATAGCCTATCCCTCCTGGCCAGTATGGGAAACACACTGTCTGTGACTCTATCTGGTCACAAACAGTGCCATTGCTTGTCCTTCTACATTGTGTCTTGGTGCACCGAGAAAAGATTAGAGACCCAGAGAGCACCACATATCGGGTGATAAAACATCATTTCCAAAGGGTTTAAGGTAATAAAGGTCTGAATGAGGGCAATAAATAGCCGAGAAGGAGGACAGGAAGAGTTGGAAGCATGAAGAAGGCAGGCTCAACAGGCTCTCATCACCAAATGGATATGGGGGTGTAGATAGATGGGAAGGTCCCCCAGGCTGGCTCCAGTGCCCTGGCATGGGGACCTGGCCCAATGGCAATGCCAGTCATGGAGACAGGAAATCCAAGGGAAAGCACGTTGGCAAGGAGTTCGTTTCTGGACTTGTTGAGTCTGACATGCCTGTGAGACATCCCAAGAAAGATAGTCACTGGTAACTAAGGAGGTAGAATCAAACATTAAGAGAGGCACTGTGGCTCACGCCTGTAATCCCAGCACTTTAGGAAGCCAAGTTGAGAGGATGGCTTGAGGCCAGGGGTTCAAGACTAGCCTGGGCAACACGGTGAAACTCCATCTCTACAAAAAAAAAAATACAAAAATTAGCTAGGTGTGGTGGCACACACCTGTAGTTCCAGCTGGGAGGCAGAAGAATTGCTTGAGCCTGGGAGGTTGAGACTGCAGTGAGTTGTGATGGCGCCACTGCACTCCAGCCTGGGTGACAGAGGGAGACCGTGTCTCAAACAAACAAACAAAAACCCAAAACCAAAAACAATATGGAAAGGGACATCTAAGTTGAAGAATGGGTATCTGTGAGCAGTAAGCCCCTGGGTGGTAATGAGTGACATAATTACAGCGTTCCCCCCTTGGAATAAGAGAAGAGCAAAAAGCCTAGGGCAAAGCCTTGGGAAGCATCTATATAATGTTCAAAGGGAACACGGAAGAGAGGAGCTCATGAAGGAACCTGAGAAAGAATTGGAGCAATGAGAAAAGGCCAGCCATAGGGAATGGGGTGGACAGGAGCACTGATCACAGCAATGAGGAGGTGAGTGAGTGAACGAAGAGGGAAGGGAGCCTGTCAGGACTGGCACCAGTAGGTCATGGGTGGCTTTGACAGGAGGAGGAGGACACAAGGAAGGGAGCCTGACTTTCCTTTGGGATGCTAGACATCTCCTCCAGCTAAGTCCTAAGCCCACTGTTGTCCAGGTTTTAGCTATACCAGTACACTAGATATAAGGATTAGCAATTGGCGTGGCTTTTCTAGAGGACAGCGTGGCAGTGTGCATGCAAATATTGAGTGAAGAAACAATGCTGCTGTCAGCGATCTCCGCCCACTTGCCACCCAGTGCTGGCACCTGTTTGGGCTGTCCATGCTGTAGCAGGAGTCAGTGCCCACAAGAACTTGAAAACAAGTGACTCTGTCAGATCAGTGCCTCCCCAGTGGCCTGTGACTGGAGAGTGTGGTGGCTGACCCTGGAGATGGCAACTGCTGCTGCCCAGCCCGTGGGTGCTGCCTGGCGCAGGTGCCCCAAGGGGGAGGCTCCTTCCTACCTTGACAATGAGCTGTCCTTTGCTCTAGTGGCTATGGTCTGAGCTCCACCTGTTTTGATTCACCTTCTGAGGACAGTGCATCTACTTCAAGGGAAGAGCCATGAGTGGAATATTGGTTTTATTTTATTTTATTTTATTTTGAGACAGGGTCTCACTCTATTGCCCAGGCTGGAGTGCAGTGCGGTGGTCACAGCTCACCGCATCACTGCAGCCTGAACTTTCCAGGATCTGGTGATCCTTCCTCTTCAGCCTCCCAAGTAGCTGGGACTGCAGGGATACGCCACCATGCCCAGCTAGTTTTTATATCTTTTGTAGATACTGGGTTTCGCCATTTGCCTAGGCTGGGAATATTGGTTTTAAACTCCATAGGAAGTCAGCCTGGCTTCGGGACCCTTGGCAAGAATTTCATAGGTTGAGAGGATGGGCTTGTGTGGGCACGGGCTAGCATACATTGTCTTCTCTGGAAAGACTGCACTTTAGGTTATGGTGCTGGATTAAAGGTGGCTGTAAATTGTCACTCTCTTCACTAAGAAGTGGAGTTTACTTCCCTCCCCTTAAAGCTGGGCTGGCCCTGGACTTGCTAAATCAGTAGGACCCAGTGGAAGTGGCATCGTGCCCATCTCAGGGCCAGCCTTCTGAGTCCAGCCTCCTGCCTCCTCCCTCTTTGGGTCACTCCGTTTTCTGACTCTCACTCTTGGAACCCAGTCACCATGAGAAGCCTAAGTCATACCAGAGGCCACACGTAGGCCCTGTGGTCAGCAGCCTCCGCTCAGCTCCAAACTCACTGCTGGGACCCACTGCCGGGACCCACTGCCAGTCAAATGAGTGGTCACCTGGGATGTCCCAGCCCAAGAAAGCCTCACATGACCTCAGCTCCAGCCGACATCACATGGGGCAGAAATGCCTCCAACAGAGCCCAGTCAGCACCTGGCCTTTTGAGAAACAATCAGTGCAAGAGTTGCCGGTTTGGGTCACTAAGTGTGGGGATGGCTTGTAGATAACCAGACATTTTCATTTATATTTTCTGTAGAGCTGCTACCCAATTGTTGGTGTAAACCGAAGAAAGCAAACTTTGCCCATTAGCACCCCTCTGTGCGGCATACAACCCCGCCCACGATCTCTTTCAGTAGCTCAAGGGAGCCGGTGTTTCTTTGGCCTCTCTGTCTCCTTGTTGTAGGGGCATCCCGTGCAGCGAATGTTGCAGGTGTGGGGTGGAGACCCAGAGGGACTGGGAAAAGCCAGCTGGAGAAGAGAGGGCCTGCTACAAATGGGTTAGCGGAGCCGCTTGGGGTGGGGCCCCTTTTACCTAGATGGCTGAAGGCAGCGGTGATTTTGTGTTTCAGTCTCCATAGGACAGGGCCCAATGCCAAGAGTAGGTGGGTCCAGATGGCTGGGCTCCAATTCTTTCTTGCATTGAGGGCCAATTTTAGTGACATAATAAGACACTTGATCCCAGTAACTACGGGGTTGTGGCTTTATTCAGCATCACGGATTCGACTCTCTGCAGCCATTGGAGCCCTGTGGCCTGCTCCAAACCCCTCAGAACCTCAGTCCTGAGCTCCTCCAGGGTGAGACTAGGACTTGTTTTGGCTCCTGGACCCTGTTTGGCAGGTTAGGAAGGAATGGCAAAAGGCTGAGGTGGCTTCCTTTTTGTCTCATGGGAGCCCAGAGAAAACGCTAGTTTACCAGGAAAGTGGGGTCCCGAGGACCGGGGCTTTAGCTTGAAACAAATGACTTGAAAAGATCTGGTTCAACTATCCTGGCCAAAGTTCCACTTTTCTTGCTGGGTTGTGATAATGGTTAATAAACACGCTTAGCCTCCTCCACTAAAGTGAATTCATTTATAATAGACAAAATTTGCCTCAAGCTCACACTACTGTCATAACTCTTCACACATCAGACTTACAGGAATTTCTAGCAAGAGGGTTATGTTGTTTTTCTAGTGTCTGGAACATAAATGATAGCAGGGTGAAGACCCTATTCCTAAGAAAAAATAAAATCAAACAAGATGGTCTGCAGTGAGTTATCCCGTGTGGTATTAATTTCACATCCAGGTTTGGATGATCTCATAAATTGTTCTTTTGATTTGCAATTTCACCCCAACCTACAAGATTGAATTATTTCCTTGTATTTCAGACCCCCTGTCTAGTCCATAATGCAGAACACATTGTGTGTCTTGGCTGGCATGAGCGGGAGAGGACAGATGCCCACAACTGTCTGAGAGCCATGGGCGCTGAGCTCAGCTTTGCCTCCTCAAGGTCAATTGGTGATGTTGTTAATGGGGCATTGTCACAGTCTCAGGTGTGTGTGTGGTTGGGGGTGGGATAGAGGATGAGAGGCAGCTCCTAGAACACTTTATCTGTGTTTAGAGCAACATCTGCTTCAGACTACTTGGCCCAATACCTATGGAACGCTGGGATTTCCCAAACTTCTACGGTATCTCGAATGCGGCTTAGGAGAGGGATCATTCAGAGTTCTGATCTGCGCTGGCTTCTGCGAACGCTGCCTGAGGAGCGACACTCACATATGTGGAGGAGAAAAGTGGCTTCCTTGGCGGCAAAAATCTCAGGTCCCTCAAGTCTAATGGAGAGGAATAGGCATACAAGAGAATGACCTTCCAGAAATAAAACCTACATAGCAGAATTGTCTCCTTTTCACTCTGCAGGATGCAACAAATCACCCTCCAAAGCTGTGTCATCTTTCTTCTAGGTGGGAGGGGGACAGATTCTCCTAACCCAGCACAGAACGAAGGCCTCCAAAGGCCTGCAATGACCTGACCTGCTAACTGCAGGTCAGAGTCAGGGTCTCTGGGTGTAGATCATTTGCTTCCTCCGATATCTACAAATAAAACAGTGATGTAAGATCTATTGCCTCATCAAAGACTGGAAACTTACCCAGAAACCATCTTTGCAGCCAAAACCATGGCTCTGACTCTTCCCCCTGACCCACTGGCACATCCTCCAGGGCCCAGGGCCCAAGTTACTGACAGCCTGGCTAGAGGAGGGTCGTGGCTGTGCCCACTCAGCCACCATTGGTAGGCGGTGAGGTGGCTCTGGATTTGGGGTGGTAGCTGTCAGCACATACCTCTGTTTTACCCAACACTTTAGAAAGCCCAAGTTTTATTTAGAGAAACTGCTTTTTAGGATTGCTACTGTTTACAGGGTGACCAAACCGTTTCCGTTTGCCCAAGTCTGAAGGGTTCCCTGGGATATAGGACTTCAGTGCTGAAACCACAAACTCCCAAGCAAACTGGGACAGTCTACTTGATAGGGGCAGAGGAGAGGAAATCATAAAGGTTCTACAACTCCATACAAGCTGCCCTCTAGCTGTGGGCTGTCTGGCCAACTTGGGAAATTTATAAATAATTAGGCAGTTATTCCCTGCACTCTCCAGCATGATGAAAGCTGAGGTTTGTACACAGGGAACCTATCTGAGTTATTTCGGCAAGGTTTGTCTTCTAAATAGAATAAATGGTGGTGTAAAGGCCTGCAGGTACCCTGGATATTTGCACGGTGGTCCTCCATTTCTTCTTCGGGGGAGCACCTCCCGAAGGCGGCCCACTTTCTACAACCTGGCAAATCACATCAGAAGGCCACTTTGGAGCCTTGCCAACCCAAGTGTGTTGTAAGTTCTGCAAGAGCTGGTCAACAGATTTTTCTCCTGCCTGAGGCTGTCTAAGTCTCTTTATAGGATTCTGAGTCAGAGACCAAGCTAGGCTTGGTCGCTGGTAGTTTCTTTGCTAAGTCTGGAAAAGACACAGAGACTTTAAGAAGTGGAGACATTTGTTCTTGCCCAGAGACGATTTGTCCTACCGGGAAAGAATGCAAAAACCCTGAAGCACAATGTCGTTTTTGTCACATGGAAGCCTCAGGACAATGCCAGCCATTTGGAGCATGTTGTTCTGTGGCCCAGGTTGCTGAGGATGAAACATGAGCATCAGAGACGTTCTCACTTAAGTGCTGTGGCCAAAATCCTGCTTTTCCAGCCTTCAGTCCTGTAGGCAGCACAGAGCAGAGAACAGGGCATGAAGTCCCAAATTGGGGATGATTAAGAAGCAATTGTAGGAACCACTTAATCCTAGGACAAGAGACTCCCAGCTCTACGCAGTTCTTGTGAAGCTTAACCACTTAACTGAAAAACTAAAAAGTAAAACCAAGATGTCACTGGAGCAGTGTTGGAATGACAGAATCATTATTCTGCAACTGGAAATTCTAAGAAACTTAAACATTTCATGGCTGTGTCTGGATGTTTTGAGGGCTAAAAGAACTGATAACCCAGTTTACTGTGTCCTACAAGGGGAAGAAGAAGAGTCTTTCAAAAACTGCAACTCACTTTGGGAGGCCAAGGCAAGTGAATCACCTGAGGTCAGAAGTTTGAGGCCAGCCTGGCCAACATGGAGAAATCCTGTCTCTACTAAAAAAGAAAAAATACAAAAAATTAGCTGGGCATTGTGGTGGTCAACTGTAAGCCCAGCAACTCGAGAGGCTGAGGCAAGAGAATCGCTTGAACCCAGGAGTAGAAGATTGCAGTGAGCCGAGATTACACCATTGGACTTCAGCCTGGGTGACAGAGAGGGACTCTGTCTCAAAAAACAAAACAAAACAAAACAAAATGTAAAACGTACCCTGACATTCAAAGATCTGTGCCCTGAACATCCGGCAGCCTGATTTTAGGCTACCCTATTCCCCAGGCCCTTCTAGGACAGGCCAATTGTCTTTGGGACATACCTGGGCCTTTCTTGCCCCCAGGTTTTCCTTGCCTTCCCTGCCTAGCATGACTCTCCTCCCCCTGCCCAGTTCTCACCCTTCCTTTCCAGGTGCAGCTTAAGTACTGCTTCCTGCAAGAAGCCCTCCTGGAAGCTGGGACCTCTCCCTGCTCAGAACATGAGGATCAGCTGGGCTTCCTCATTCATTCTCTCTTTAGCAGATGGAGAGCCCCATGTCCCAGGTGTTGTCATTTAAGTGGCCATGTGCTCATCAGTCCCTCTCACTAGACTACAAGAACCTTGAGGGCAAGTTCTTCGTCTTTCGTTTGCTGGAGATATCCAAACAGGCCTGGCCCACAGAATAAACTGAGTTGTGATTGCCAATATTATTTGATCAAACAGAAATCCACATCACAGGCAGGTGACACATGCATCTACTGACTCTGTGACCCAGTAATTCCACACCTAAGTATTTACCCAAGAGAAATGAACACCAAAATGCCTGCACACGAATGCTCAGAATAGCTTTGTTCACAAGAGCCAAAAACTGGAAACAGTCCACATGCCTATAGATAGGAAAACAGAGAAACATACAATGGAATACTCGTCAATAAAAAGGAACAACTTACAGATATGCAAAATACCACGGATGAGTTTCAAGTGCATTACACTGTGTGAAGCCTTGCATGAGATAGTGTATGCTGCATGATTTCATTTATATGAAGTTTTGGAGCCATCGAGACTTATTATGGTGAAAAATAAAACAGTGCTTGCTTCCTGGGAGACGGGATGGGGACAGTGAGTGGGAAAGGGGCATTTAGGAACTTCCTGAGATGATGGTAACGTTCTGTATATCAACAAGAATTTGGTTTCCCAGGGGTATGTCTTTGTCAGACCTTAGCAACTATCCGCTTAAGGTTTGTGCATTTCATCGAAGGCAAATTTTATCTCAAAAGAGAAAACCACTAACAAATATTGAATATCAGCGATGTGCATGGCGAAGGGTACTGTCTGCAATTTGCTTTGAAATGCATCAGGAAGGAACACTTATTGATGGATGGAGAGAGGGATGGAAAGTTAGATAGGTGATGGAGGAATCATAGTAAAATGAAGCAAACAAAACAAAGCCACTGTGCTGGCCACCCCCTACCCCAAACTATGGCACTTACCTTAAGGGCTGCCACTGTGGGAGAAGGGGAAGCTGGAAGGATGAACATCTCCTCTGACAAGGATGTAGGGGAGGAGGTGGTGTCCTTGAGGGCAAGCAGGTTTATAAGGGGCCAGGAAGGGGTTATGTGAGGTGGGAGATGTGAGTTTTGCTGCTGGGGAGAAGGGTCAGGTCAGGAGTAAAGTTTGGTCTTCAGTGGGGGCCACAGTGGGGAAGGGGTGCATTGGAACCAGGCTAGAAGCAGCACGGCTTAAGGCTTTCATCAGCCATTTCCCAAAGGGCTGCCTGGTCCTGGGCACATACCAGGGATGAAGGAATGTTGATTGAATGACAAGCTGGCCAAGCTCGCCTCATCACCAAGCCTACAGCCCTTGAAATTCATAGTCAAATTCGTGGTTCAAAGGACTATCCTTTCTTAGGAAACACTGATAATCCGAACCACATCTAACCTCATTCCTCCTTGATAGGGTGACTGAGCTGGTAGATTAGAGGAGAAATTCGGTCCATCTGGATTTCAGCAGAAGTTGCAAACTGGCCGCCCTTGGGCTGAATAAGCCCACAGATGTGTTCTGTGTTTTGTTTGGCCTCCCAGTGGGTTTTTTTTTTTTTTTTTTAATTTTAGTTTAGTTGCCAAGATTTTAAAATCACATGAAAATCTGGATCCGGCAGCCCTGGGCCTACCTGGCCACAGTTGTCAGGAATGAGGGCAGTGGCCCCCTTGGAGCCTGAGCCTCACCCACTCCCACCTCCCCACCACGGACACAGGCGCTGCACCCTTGCATGTCATGTCACTTGTGTGACAAGAGGGAGAAGTCAAGGGTGGTTGATAAAAACAGTAACCTTAATGCAATAAATATTGACTGAGCAGTGTTTGGTTTTAGGGGCAGGATGGAGAACGAAGAGACTCGATTCCTTTTCTATTTTTATTTTATTTTATTTTATTTGTTTTATTTTTCGAGACGGACTCTTGTTCTGTCACCAGGCTGGAGTGCCTTGGTGCAGTCTCGGCTCACTGGGTGAAATCTCCACCTCCCAGGCTCAAGCGATTCTGCTGCCTCAGCCTCCTGAGTTGCTGGGACTACAGATGTGCACTACCACGCCCAGCTAATTTTTTGTATTTTTAGTAGGGACAGGGTTTCATCAGGTTAGCCAGGGTGGTCTCGATCTCCTGACCTCGTGATCCACCTGCCTTGGGCTCCCAAATTGCTGAGATTACAGGC
>NW_016107324.1:386458-442888 GCF_001604975.1 Cebus imitator
CCTTCCCTCTTGTGCTCAGTCACCCTGTTTTTGAGGTCTCTTTTCTCTATATCATGGTTCTCAACTTATTTTGGTGGAAATATCTTGAACAGGATACAATGGGAAAAGAGTCTCTACCCCTTTCTGTTTGAAATTCATTTTATCCTTTCCTGTCTTAACAAAAACTGTATGGAATCACCACCACCGAGCTCTGTGGGAAAAAAGAAAAACCTGCTCCCTTCGCTCTGCTGGAAGCTGGAGGGTGCTAGGCCCCTGTGTAGTAGTGCATAGAATTCTAGCTTTTTTCCTCCTTTCTCTGTATATTGGGCTCAGAGAGTATACTGTGTCTCTATGTGAATATGGACAGTTAGCATTTACCAACATGTATCTGCATGTATCTGTCTACTTTCTCTTGTTTAAAAAAAGAAAAAAAACTTAAAAAAATGGGATTATAGAAGGTCAACAAAGGATGGGTTTGAGATGTTTGAGTAGGGTAAGTGGGCATTTTGACAACATGGCTTCTCCTTTGGCATGTTTAATTGTGACATTTGACAGACATCCTTGCAGTTTAAGATGACACTTTTAAAATAAATTCTCTCCTAATGATGACTTGAGCCCTGCCACTCAATGGGAGAATCAGCAGAACCTGTAGGATCTTATTTGGAATTGACATTCTCTATTGTAATTTTGTTCCTGTTTATTTTTAAATTTTCTTTTTGTTTCACTGGAAAGGAAAGATGATGCTCAGTTTTAAACGTTAAAAGTGTACAAGTTGCTTTGTTACAATAAAACTAAATGTGTACACAAAGAAAAAAAAAAAAGAAAATGATTACAAGCTATGATCATTGTTATAAGGAGAGAGACAGGGTGAGAGAGGCCATGCGATGGAGTGTAATGTAGGTGGGGAGTGCCTGCCTGGCTTAGCTAAGGTGGTGGGAAGTGCTTGTGGACCAGCATTTTCCAGCTGAGTCCTCAAGGATGCAGAGATTTGGGGAAGAGTGCTGGGGTGGAGGAAAGGCCTTGGGTGGGGCTGCACTTGGGTTCTTGAGGAGCTGAGTGAAACCCTGTGTCATTTCAGTGAGAGTGAATCAAGACAAGGGTGTGGAGGTGGGCAGTGGGTGGGAGCTATAAACCACGTGAGGAGTTTAGATTTTGTTCTGGGTAAAGGAGAAGGCACTGACAGTTTTGGGGCAAGGGAGAGACATACCAGCTCTACGTTTGGTAAAACTGCTCTTGTTGGTAGGTAATGTAGGGAAGAGCAGCCGGAAGTCTCATTAACAGGACATTGCAGGATACAGGTGAGAGGGGACGGTGGCTTGGATGGTGGAGGAGAAGAGAAATAGATGCAAGTGCACTTTGGAGGAAGTTGATTTAGTGGATGCAAGAGAAAGTAGCCCTGGGGATGCTATCAGTGGCTGCACTGGATACACATCTGTGTAGGAATTTGGACAAAGATTGCTCAGGATAAGGCAGCATGACCTCAGCTTCCTTCAAAATGCAAGATACTTTTTGGTAGCAGGATGTAACCTTAGCAGTTTATTGCAACAGAAAATGCCTGAAAATTCATGCATTTTTTGCATTTTATTCCATAAATGTATCTGTATTCAATCTGATTTTTTAAAAGTATAAATCTCATAGCATCAATAAATAAACAAGAAAAAGACCCACATATTCCTCCCCGTGTCACTGGTTAATACTCTCTGTCAATGGTTTTTAACGTTGGCTGTGCTCTGAAATCACCCAAAGTGCTTCAGAAAATGCTAATTCCTGGGTCCCTCTCCAGAGGTTCTGATATAATTGTCCTGAGCGGTGACCTGGGCGTCTGGATTTTTCAAGTTTTATTTCAACTTAAAGGGTACATGTGCGGGTTTGTTACAGAGATAAGCCTGCAGCATGGGGGTTTGTTGTCCGGGTTATTTTGTCACCCAGGTATTATGCCTAGTACCTTTAGTTAATTTTCCTGATCCTCTCCCTCCTCCCACCTCCTGATAGGCCACAGTGTGAGTTGTTTCCATCTATGTGTTCTTATTATTTAGGTCCCACTTATAAGTGAGAACATGTATTTGGTTTTCTGTTGCTGTGTTAGTTTGCTAAGGATAATGGCTTCCAGCTCCATTCACATTCCTGTAAAGGACATGATCTTGTTCTTTTTTATGGCTGCATGGTATTCCATGGTGCATATATAACAAAGTTTCTTTATCCAGTCTACTACTGATAGGCATCTAGGTTGATTCCATGTCTTTGCTCTACTGGATAATTAGCTGCAATGAACATACACATGCATGTGTCTCTATGATAAAATGATTTATATTCCTTTGGGTATATACCCAGTAGTGGGATTGCTAGGTCAAATGGTGTTTCTGTTTTTAGGTCTTTGAGGAATCACCACACCATCCTCCACAATAGTTGAAGTAATTTACACTCCCACCAACAGTGTAAAAGCGTTCCTTTTTCTCCACAGCATCTGTTATTTTTGGACTTTTTAATAGTAACCATTCTGACTGGCGTGAGATGGTATCTCATTGTGGTTTTGATTTGCATTCCTCTAATGATTAGTGATGTTGAGCTTTTTATCATATGATTGTTGGCTGCATGTATGCCTTCTTTTGGAAAATATCTGTTTATGTCCTTTGGCGACTTCTTTCTTTTATTTTTTTTGAGAAGGAGTCTCACTCTGTTGCTCAGGCTGAAGTACAGGTGAGAATGGCCAGATCATTCCCTGCTAGTCCTGTAGGGGCAGGGAGTGAGCCAATGAGTTTGCTGTCCAAACCTCACCGTTCATTCTTCTGGAAATTATCTTCATGGAAAATTCCAGAACATTATAAGGCCACTGAATACAGACTGATTGAGATGAATAGTGAGAAGGAATCAGGAGGGGTGCCAGAGGGTGGGCTCTTGGCCTGGTAAAACATGCTCCATTTCAAACCCACAGAATAATTGCAGGAGTCAGGATCCTGGGCACTTAACCCTGTGATTTCTAAGAAATACAGTGCAGCTGCTCAGAGAGAGGGCAGTCCCGTAAGGAGTGACCAATCAAAACATTGTGGAATTTTTTTTTTTTTTGAGACAGAATTTTGCTCATGTCACCCAGACTAGAAGGCAGTGATGCAATCTTGGCTCACTGCAACTTCTGCCCCCCAGGTTCAAGTGAATCTCCTGCCTCAGCCTCCCAAGTAGCAGGGATTTCAGGCGCCAGCCACCATGTCCATCTAATTTTTTGCATTTTTAGTAAAGACCAGGTTTCACTGTGCAGACCAGCTGGTCTTGAACTCTTGACTTCAAGTGATCCACCCACCTCGGCCTCCCAAAGTGCTGGGATTACAGGCAGGAGCCACTGTGCCAGGCCACAGAATTTTTTTTTATTTGAAAAAAGTCACCTAAAAAATATATGTGTGTGTGTGTGTGTGTGTGTGTGTATGTGTGTGTGTGTGTGTATATATATATACACACACACACATACACACACACACACACACATATATATCATGTGTTTACTTTATACAGATTACTTATATAATGAAAATATGTGGCCTCATCACCCAAAGAACTAGGACATTGCCAATAAGGCATACATCTGATGCTTTCTCCATCCAGGAGCCCCATGTCTCCTCCACAGACGCCATCATTATCCTAAATTTGGGGGTGTATCGCTGCTTTGCATTTGATCCAGCAATCCCACTACTGGGTATCTACCCAAAGGAAAATAAGTCATTATACAAAAAAGATACTTGCATACACGACTTTATAGCAGCACAATTTGCAATTGCAAAAATATGGAACCAACCCAAATGCCCATCCATCAATAAGTGGATAAAGAAACTGTCACACATATATATATATATATACACACACACACACACGCACACACTACATATATGTACATACATATATATATATATATCAATGAGTGACTAAAAAAACTGTGATATGTATATACATACATGTCATATACATATATGTAGTGTGTGTATATATATTCTGATGATATGTACATATATGTAGTGTGTATCAACATCCGCATGCAGGCTATGGAGGGGTGGACAAACATTCAGAACAGAGCAGACAGTTTGGCTTCTTGGTATTTGCTACTCTATGTTTGCTTTGTATTTATTTTTACCCTTATCATCTTATTTCATTTGGGTTTATTTAGTCCTCCTCACTTCTTAAATTAGACACTTATCTCCCAGCTTTTCTGCTTTTCTTTTCAAGTTTCCACATGCAGCACTGATTTATTTTGGTTTTGGCTAAGGTTTTTGTTTGTTTGTTATGGGGGTCATGCTATGTTGCCCAGGCTAGTCTGCAACTCCTGGTCTCAAGCAATCCTTCCTCCTTAACCTCCCAAAGTCCTGGGATTACAGGCACAAGCCACCATGTCTGGCTGACTCTGCTTTGCTAATACAAATATTTAAGGGCCAGTCTGAGCACAGTGGCTCACGCCTGTAATTCCAGCACTTTGGGAGGCCCAGGTGTGAGGATCACAAGGTCAAGAGATCAAGACCATCTGGTCAACATGGTGAAACCCCGTCTCTACTAAAAATACAAAAATTAGCTGGGTGTGGTGGCGCGTGCCTGTAATCCCAGCTACTTGGGGGGCTGAGGCGGGAGAATCACTTGAACCCAGGAGGTGGACGTTGCAGTGAACTGGGGTTACATTACTGCACTCCAGCCTGCCAACAGAGCAAGAATCCACCTCAAAAAAAAAAAAAAGCCGGGGGGCTAAATATCATTCTTAGTAAAGCTTTACTGCATTCCGCAAGATCTGCCATATATTATTTTTACTAATTTGTTTAAATCTAAGTATTTTTCTCTTAATTATTTATATTTTTGTTATTGATTTCTAACTACTTGCAATAAGGAAAAATAAACAGAAATCTTTGACATTCATTGAGACTTGCATTACGTGATCCATTTGTGTGAATGTTTCGTATTCTTCAAAGGAATCCATATTCCTTAATTGGCACAGTGCCCTATATATGTCAGTTAGAGCATTGTTATTTGAGTTGTTCCTATTTTTTACATATTTTTTTCATATATATATAAACATATACAGTCTGCTTGATCTATTAATATTTTTTTTTCTTTAATGAGTCTGGTTCTGATAGCTGCTCTGTCTCTTCAAACTGTTTTTTGTTGTTGTTTTGTTTTCTGCCTTTAGTAGATATTGTACATTTTTTGTTATAAGCCTGGCCTGATGTACTCAGTAAAAGGAATTCTGGTAACAGATCTTTAGTAATGTGTTGGTAAGGTGAAGTGTTCTATCACTCTGTGATTATTAGGCTTTTGTCCTTTTGTGAGCCTATGCCTCTTAGCTGTGAACTTCACAAGTGCTTCCCAGTCTCCCCAACCCCTGCTCCAGGTGGAACAGGATGACTAGAGGGGGCTAGAGTTGGGTCTCTGTCTCTCTCTGGGTTGGTTAGGCTCTGATAAAACCGCAAAGGAGTAGGCTTTGGTAAGAAATTTTTTTTTTTTTTTGGAAAAAAGAAAGAAAGAAAAAGAAAAAGAAAGAAAAAGAGAAAGAAAAAAACAATGAAGGAGAGAAAGCGGAAGAGAAAGAGGGAGAGAGAGTGGGAGTCTTGCTTTATTGCCCAGGCTAGAATTCAGTCTAAAAATGGGTATTGAAAACCTCTTTTATGCCAATAATTGTGCTTAACAATGGAGACAGGAAGGAATAAGGGAGGAAAATAACAAAGAAGCAGGCAACAAATATTTCATTTGAACCTGTGAAATGCTATGCAGTTACTGAGGAGTGATTTACTTCCAATTATGTAGTCACTTTTAGAGTAGGTGTAATGTAGTACTGATAAGAATGTATGTTTTGTGGATTTGGGGTGGAGAGCTCTATAAATGTTTATTAAGTTTACTTGTTCCAGGTTTGAGTTCAAGTCCTGGATATCCTTGTTAATTTTCTGTCTCGTTGATCTGTCTAATATTGACAATGTGATGTTAAAGTCTCCCACTATTATTGTGTAGGAGTCTAAGTTTCTTTATAAGGCATTAAGAACTTGCCTTATGTATCTGGGTGCTCCTGTATTGGGTGCGTATATATTTAGGATCGTTAGCTCTTCTTGTTGCATTGATCCTTTTACCATTGTGTAATATCCTTCTTTGCCTCTTTTGATCTTTGTTGCTTTAAAGTCTATTTTATCAGAGGCGAGAATTGCAACTCCTGCTTTTTATTTATTTATTTATTTTTTGCTCTCCATTTGGTTGGTAAATCTTCTCCATCCCTTTGTTTTGAGTCTTTGTGTATCCTTGCACGTGAGATGGGTCTGGATGCAGCATACCAATGGGTTTTGGCTTTTTATCCAACTTGCCTGTCTGTGTCTTTTGATTGGAGCATTTAGTCGATTTAAATATAGGATTAATATTGATAATATGTGAGTTTAATACTGCCATTTAATGCTAGCTGGCTGTTTTGTTCATTAGTTGATGTAGATTCTTCATTATATTGATGCTCTTTACCTTTTGGTATATTTTTGGAATGGCTGATACTGGTTGTTAATTTCTATGTGTAGTGCTTCTTTCAGGAGCTCTTATAAAGCAGGCCTGGCCTGATGGTGATGAAATCTCTGAGTACTTGCTTGTTCACAAAATATTTTATTTTTCCTTCACTTATGAAGCTTAGTTTGGCTGGATATGAAATTCTGGGTTGAAATTCTTTTCTTTAAGGATGTTGAATATTGCCCCCCACTCTCTTCTGGCTTGTAGGGTTTCTGCTGAGAGATCTGCTGTGAGTCTGATAGTCTTCCCTTTGTGGGTAACCTGACCTTTCTCTCTGGCTGCCCTTAGCATTTTCTCCTTCATTTCAACCCTGGTGAATCTGACGATTATGTGCCTTGGGGTTGCTCTTCTTGAGGAATATCTTTGTGGTATTCTCTGTATCACCTGGAGTTGAATATTGTCCTGCCTTGCCAGGTTGGGAAAGTTTTCCTGAATAATATCCTGAAGAATATTTTCCAGCTTGGATTCATTCTGTCACATTCAGGTACACCTATCAAATGTAGATTAGATCTTTTCATATAGTCTCATATTTCTTGGAGACTTTGCTCATTCCTTTTTACCCTTTTTTCTCTAATCTTGTCTTCTCATTTTATTTCATTGAGTTGATCTTCAACCTCTGATATCCTTTCTTCTCCTTGGTCAATTCGACTGTTGAAACTTGTGCATGCTTTGCGAGGTCTCATATTGTGTTTTTCAGCTCCATTAATTCACTTACATTTCTCTCTAAATTGTCTTTTCTCGTTAGCATTTTGTCAAACCTTTTTTTTTTTTTTTTTTTTTGAGACGGAGTTTCACTCATGTTACCCAGGCTGGAGTGCAATGGCCCGATCTCGGCTCACCGCAACCTCCACCTCCTGGGTTCAGGCAATTCTTCTGCCTCAGCCTCCTGAGTAGCTGGGATTACAGACACACACCACCATGCCCAGCTAATTTTTTGTATTTTTAGTAGAGACGGGGTTTCACCATGTTGACCAGGATGGCCTCGATCTCTTGACCTCGTGATCCACCCGCCTTGGCCTCCCAAAGTGCTGGGATTACAGGCTTGAGCCACCACGCCCGGCCAGTCAAACCTTTTTTCAAGGTTCTTAGTTTCTTTGCATTGGGTTAGAACATGTTCTTTTAGCTCACAGAAGTTTCTTATTATCCACCTTCTGAAGACTGATTCTGACAATTCATCACACTCATTCTCCATCAGGCCTCATTCCGTTGCTGATGAGGAGCTGCGATCCGCTGAAGGAGGAGAGGCATTCTGATTTTGGATGTTTTCAGCCTTTTTGCGCTGGTTTCTTACCATCTTTGTGAATTTATCCACCTGTCGTCTTCGTAGTTGCTGACTTTCAGATTGGGTCTCTGAGTGGACATCCAGCTTGTTGGTGGTGATATTATTTCTGTTTCTTTGTTTTCCTTTGGCAGATGCCCCTCCCCCACAGAGCTGGACCTTCCTGGGTTCAGCTTGCTTGCTGTGAAACTCTCAACTGTCAGCATTTCCATTGCTGTTTTTTTGTGGGGGTGGGACCAGCCGAGCCCCATCACCTGGCTCCCCGCCTTGGAGCCACCTTTTTTTCTTTTGCTAATTGAACGGTCGACTCTCTCCCAGGTGTCCCGGTTGCCCACTGAAAAGGCGCCGGGATCTATGCAATTTCCCGCGCGGCAACCGCGCCGGCTGAGAGGCGCTGAGATTCGTGGTGTTTTTCTGCCCGGGAATATCCGGGTCTGGCTCCCCGCTTCAGTCCCCCTTTCAATCAGCTGAATGGGCAACTCTGCTTTCCCGGAGCTCCAAACGCCAACCAAAAGGGCACCTAGTCCCACATACTCTGCACTGAGAACCGCGTCGCTGGGATGCCAGGAAAATAGCCACGCTGGCTAAAAGAGTCGGCGCTGGCGACCCATGGGGCTCCACCACTGGGAATCTCCTGGTCCGTGGGCAACAAACATTCATCTGGAAGTCTGGCGTCCACTCACTCCCTGCACCTCCACTGGGAGCTGCCATCCGAGCTGCTATCAGTCGGCCATCTTGCGGTAAGGATGTATCAATACTGTACTTAAGAAATGCGTTGATATCTGCCACTCTCAAGATGAACTTACAAATTTCGTATAGTTCTGTGAGTTTTTGCTTTATGTATTTTGAGACTCTAGTTTATATGTTTAGAATTCCTATCTTCTTGTTGAACTAAGTCATTATTATCATACTCGCTTTTTTTTTTTTTTTGAGACAGAGTCTTGCCCTGTCTCCCAGGCTAGAGTGCGGTGATGCGATCTCAGCTCACTGCAACCTCCATCTCCCAGTCAGTGATTCTCCTGCCTCACCCTCCTGAGTAGCTGGGACTACAGGCACCTGCCACCATGTCCGCCTAATTTTTGTATTTTTAGTAGAGATGGCATTTCACCATGTTGGCCAGGCTGGTCTTGAACTCCTGACCTCGGGTGATCCGCCTGCCTCACCCTCCCAAAGTGCTGAGATTACAGGCGTGAGCCACAGTACCCATCCTCATATACACTTTAAAATGGCTTTTGTCCTGATACTATTTTTTTCTGATATTAATGTTGCTATGCCAGCTTTCCTTTGGTTAGCATCTACCTCACTTGTTTTTCCATTCATTTCCTTTGAAATTTTCCATGTTCTTTTATTTTAGGTGCATCTCTTGTGAACAACATACAGTTGAATTATTTTTAATTCAATCTGACAATCTGTATTTTTGTAACTGATGAATGTACTTCATTTCCAGCTACTTTGGTTGGCAGTACATTTGAATTAGTTTCTCCATCTTGCTTTTTAAATGTCTGTAATTCCGGGGTTTTCTATGCTTTTGTTCTGTTTTGTTGAACTTGATATTTTTTGGTTTGATTAGGTATTTTGTTTCTTTTTCTTTTTTTACCCCACTTTTATTCTTTCTAGTTTGGAATTTACATTTTCCTTTGCTATATTAGTAGTTTCTCCTGGAATATTACAATGCCTATCTGTCTTAACAAAGTCTAAAGTTAAACTATATTTTACCCTCCCAAATGAATGCAACAATCTTAGAATATTTTCCCTCCAACCATCCCTTTCCAATGTATTTATGGTCCAGGGTCTTAATCTGTCCTTTTATTAACCATACAAATGTGACATGGCATGGCCATTTCTACTATGATTTTTATACATGTTTTCTTTCCCAGCATTCCATCTCAAACTCCTTATGGGTAAACCTTCCTTCTTGCTGGAACACAGTCTTTTAGATTTAGATGTTTCTTATTAGACGTCCTGTGCAGTCAGTTCACTCTCTTGGGAAAGATAGTTTTGCTGGGTGCTCAAATGTAGATTTTATTTTCTCTCAAACCTTAAAAAATATCAAGACTGGGTGCGGCTCATGCCTGTGATCACAGCACTTTAGGAGGTCAAGGTGGGTGGATTGCTTGAGCCAAGGAGGTCTAGACAAGCCCGAGCAACGTGGTGAAACCCCATCTCTACAAAATATATATATAAATATGTGTGTATATATATATACACATATGTATATGTGTGTGTGTGTGTGTGTGTATATATTAGTCAGGTGTGGTGGTGTGCACCTGTGGTCCCAGCTGCTCAGGAACCTGAGGAGGGAGGATACCTTGAACCCAGGAGGTGGAGACTGCAGTGATCACACCACTGCACTCCAGCCTGGGTGACAGAGTGAGACCCTTCTCTTAAAAACATTAATTAATTTAAAAAATTGTTGTTCTTATCTGCTGTTATTCTAAATGTCATTCCTTTGTAATTAATCTGTCTTTTTCCCCCCTTCAGTCTACTGTTAATACCTCCTACTTTTCTTTGGTATTGTAGTTTCATTATTGTGAATACTCATGGGTTTCTTGTTCTTTTCTCAAATTTTATTTGGAAAAAATTTAAAGAAGACTTGAATATTAATACAATGAACATCTATTTGCCCTTCATCTGTATTCACATCAAATATTGCTGCATTTGTTTTATCTCTTCTCTATTTTTTTCTGAGTCATTTGAAAATAAGTTGTAGGGCCAGGCATGGTGGCCCATGCCTGTAATCCCAGCACTTTGGGAGGCTGAGGTGGGTGGATCATGAGGTCAGGAGTTTGAGACCAGCCTGGCCAATATGGTGAAACCCCGTCTCTACTAAAAATACAAAAATTATCCAGGCATGGTGGCATGCACCTGTACTCCCAGCTACTCGGGAGACTGAGGCAGGAGAATTGCTCAAACCAGGGAGGCAGGGGCTGCAGTGAGCTGAGATTGTGCCATAGCACTCCAGCCTGGGCAACAGAGCAAGACTCTGTTTCAAAAAAAAAAAGGAAAAGAAAATAAGTTTTAGAATCATGAGACTGCATCCCTAAGAACTTCAGCAGACATCTTTTAAGCCAGACTTTCTCTTACAAAACTTACTATTATCATACCTATAAAAATGACCATTCCATCTAATTTAGAGCCCAAATTCATATTTCCATAAATTTCCCCAAATTTCCTTGAATAAGTTTTGGTTTTGGATCCAGGATTTAATCAAAGATCATTTGTATTTGGTTATTATACCTCTTTATTTCATTTTTTAATAGCTTTTTTATGTAATTTACATACCGTAAATTTCACCCATCACAAGTGTATAGTTTGATACATGTAAATGTATGCAGCTGTGAAATCACACATTTCCACTACGCCTAAAAGTTCCCTCGTTACCTGCTTTAGCCAATATGTACTCTCACTCCCAGCCCCAGGCAACCACTGATCTCCATGAATTTGCCTTTTCTAGAAATTTCATACAAAAGCAATATACAGCCTTTTGTATCTGGCTTTAAAAAAATCTAGTGTTTTTAAGGTGCATCCATGTTGTTTCATGCATCAGTAGTGTGTTTGTTTTTGTTACTCCTATTCCACTGTGTGGATAGATCAGGCATTATTTATCCATTCACCTGTTGATGAACAATTGGGTTGTTCCTAGTTTTTGGTTATGATGAATGATGCTGGTTATGGAAGTCTGTGTGGAAAACTTTTTCTTGAGTAGGTACTTATAGTAAAATTGCTGGGATATATAGTTAAGTATATGTTTTAATTTTTTAAAATTGTCACTGTTTTTTAAAGTGGTTGTATAATTCTATAGTCCCATCAGCAATATATGAAAATTCCAGTTTTTCCACATACTCACCGACACTTGGTAGTGTTGATTTTTAAAATTACAGACATCATAGTGGCTGTGTACTAGTATCTCATTGTGGTTTTGATTTGCATATCCATAATGGCTAACCAAAGTCAGCATCTTTTCCTGTACTTACTGGTCACTTATATATCTCTCTGGTGAATATCTATTTAAAGGCTTTGACTATTTGAAAATCAGGTTGTTGCCTTACTAGTGAAGTTTTTTTTCACTTTTAGAAAATTGTGGTAAAATATTTATAATATAAAAGTCACAATGGGCCAGGCACAGTGGCTCATGCCTGTGATTTCAGCACTTGGGAAGGCTGAGGCAGGAGGATCATTGAGCCCAAGCATTCGAGACCAGCCTGGGGAACATTAATTAGCCCAACAAATTTTTATTTTTATTTTTGTAGAAATGGGGTCCCACTATGTCGTGCAAGCTGGTCTTGAACTCCTGGGCTCAAGTGATCCTCCTGCCTCAGCCTTCTAAAGTGCTGGGATCACAGGCATAAGTTGCTGTGCCCAGCCTATTCTTGCATTTTTAATCCAGTCTGACAATCTTTCTTTGCCTCGTATTCTGTGTAATTTCTTCCAACACAGCATTCATTTCACAAATTCTCTCTTCGGGTGTGTCTAGTCTGATATTTAACCCTTCCATTCAGCTTTACATTTAAATTTTTATATTTTTAATTTTTAGAAGTGATATATTTATTTCAAAATCTGCCTTGTCCTCATATCGATTGTTACTTACTTATCTCTGTGATTGCAGTCTTTATTTTAAAACACATTTTATACGTACTTCACAATTCCAATATTTTTAATCCCTGTGATCCAAAATCTCTTGTTTATTGTTTCTGTTTACTCTCCCTGAGAGTGGTTTATCTTCTCATGTGCTTACTGATTTTTGATTGTGAGTTCATTGTTCTTATTCTCTGGGACACCTGCAGGCCTAAACTGAGCAATATTTCTTTAAGAAAGGGTTTTTTCTTCATGAAGAGAAGGATCAGAATGCGGAGGCTGAGGGGACTGAAACAGTGCTGACATTGTCATTTTGACCCAAGTTGCTTCTGGTACCAATACCACCAGCAAAGCCTGGGTTCCTGGTGCTCGGGTTCTAGCCCTGCTTCTACCAGGCACCAATGTACCTAAAGAGTCTCAGCTCAGCACTGAAATCCAAGGTTCAGCTTTCCCACATAGCTTCAGGCCCAAAACTCAGGAATCTGATCACATGGTTGCGTCTACACTCAGGGCAATATACCATTACCATCTGTGTACTCTTCCGGTCCATAGCTCCTAGCAAACATGCCAAAAATGATTATCCCCAAAAAACCCTGAAACTGAGTTTTTGTGTTTGAAGAGTAACCAAAGACTTAGGCTAAACAATGAACGTAAATGGTGGAATATAGGCCCTTAGGAGGCTGATGGGGGCTACTTCTTTGCCTCATTTTTCCCCCAGTCCCTAGAGTATAAATCCACATAGGAAGTACCTACTTCACGTATGCATAACATCAGTGCAGGCCTTTGTCTATTAGACGTTAATCCTCTCAAAGCTAAGCCCCTTCTTTGAAGGTTCCCACCACTACAACTGATATTGTAACCTCTTTTTAGTAATAACTGATATCAATATATAATTTAAGAGTTTACAAAGCACTGTCACATTTGATCCTTACAAGTCTATAAAGTTGACATTCTGAGCCCCATTTAACAAATGGAAAACTGAGACTCACCCCAAGTCATGAAGTACTCTTGAGAGAGTATCAAAACTAAGTACAGAAAGGATATTGATTAGGCTATGAAGAAAGTCATTTTTTTTCCCACCAGGAACATGTGCACTTTATTAAACGCCATTGTAGAAAAGTGCATGAGGATAAAGGGCTGATACAGGACTTGGCTCCGGGGCAGAAAAGGAATGGAAGGTTGAGTATGTGGGAAACAGGTCACGGGCAGAGCCCCTGGCCTGGATGATTCCTCTTGATCTATTGATAGACTTGCAAAATCAGTATTGGGATGATGATCAGCAGAATGGCCATGATGATGCCCAAAATCAGGGCCCAGATGTTCAGGCACTTGGCAGTGGAGGCATCAGCCTGGGCCCCGGTCATTTCACCAACCATCTTCCTGTCCCTAGACTTCACGGAGTAGGTGAATGCTATGAAGCCCAAGCAGCAGGAGTTCATGAAAAGGGTGTTGAACAGGGACCAGAAGACATGGTCCGGCGCATAGGTCTTGCTGTGGATGTGGATCACGGTGGATGTCGGGGAGCCGGGTTATGGGGTGCCCCCAGCACCACCTCTTGCTCCTCCTTCAGCTTCTCATAGCTGGGGGGACGGTTGTTGTTGGAGGGAGTGAAGAAGGTTTGGACAGTGTGGTTCATGGTGTCCAGGGAAGACCAGCTGTGGTCGGGTTGCTGGGATGGTTCTCTGAGGAAAGTCATTTTTAAGGGAGAAGAGCCCCAAATTTTCCTAGAGGATGCTTGTTTCTTGAGGCAGAGAATGATTAGAATAAGAAAACCTATAGATATAAAAGGGAGACTCGTAGAGATGGGACACTGTAGGGACTCAACATTAATGTTCTGAGGCAAATTTGTAGCTCTTATCGTATGTGTAAGAAGAAAGAATGTGTAGGAATAGAATCATATAGCTAAAGATTACAGAAATGAAAACAAACGTCGTAATTACCCCTGTGGCTATACAGACCTCGTCTTAGGTTGTTTGGACTGCTGTAACAAAGCACCACAAACTGGGTGGCTTGTACACAACAGAAATGTATTTCTCAGAGTTTGGAGGCTGGATGCTCGAGGTCAAGGCGCCAACACCCTTGGGTTCTGGTGAGCGCTGTCTCCCGGTTTGCAGACTGCCGGCTCCTGGCAAGTTTCTCACATGGTGGAAGGGGCAAGGGATCTCTCGGGGGTCTCTCTCTCTCTTTCTCTTTTTTTTGAGACAGAGTCTTGCTGTGTCTCCAGGCTGGAATACAGTGGCGCCATCTCTGCTCACTACAACCTCCGCCTCCTGGGTTCAGGCAATTCTCCTGCCTCAGCTTCCTGAGTAGCTGGGATTACAGGCATGTGCCACTAAGCCCAGCTGACTTTTGTATTTTTAGTAGAGATCGGGCTTCACCATGTTGGCCAGACTGGTCTCAAATTCCTGATCTCAAGCAATCCACCCACCTCGGCCTCCCGAAGTGCTGGGATTACAGGCATGAACCACTGCGCCCAGCCCATGGGGTCTCTGTTATAAGGGACCAACCTTGAGGGCTCCACCCCATGACTTAATCACCCCACAAGGCCCCACCTCCTAATACTCTGTCCTTGGGGGATTAGAATTTCAACATATGAATTTGGTTGGGGGGGTAATGTGGTCTGAATGTACTCCCCAAAGTTTGTATGTTGAAACTCAATGGCCAATGTGAAAGCATTAAATGGAGGCTTTAGGAGGTCATGATGTGATGAGGGAAAGCCCTTGTCAAAGGCCCTGTGGGAGTAGGTTCACTCTCTTCTGTCATGGGAGGACACAGAATTTGTACCTATTTGTCCTTTCCATCCCTTTTACTGTATATAATTTTGTCCTCTTTGCCAGTGATGATTCAGGACCCACACACAAACCAATTCTGTCTCATGAGCCATAAGAGGATCTGTTAGGAGGCTTCTGAGGAAATCACCTGTCTCCACTAAGAGAACGAAGGACAAGACACTGTTTTTCTTCCTATGCACATTGTCTTATCTGGATCCACCACCAGGATAGCTGCATCAGCAGCGTGAGGATGAAGCCAAGACACAGAAAGAAACGGGCAGGCTGACGTTTGCTGCTTTTAAGCAGTTAAATCAAACACCCTGAGTCCAGGCCTACCTGGCCTTCCTCTTTTGTGAGATAGTAAATTTTCTAATTGTTGAAGCCAGTTTAAGTCTTAGTTTTGTGAACTTCAGACAAAAGTGCCCTTCAACAATTGGAAAGATTATCCAATCATAGATTGTTATTGCTGGAAAGGAAAGCTCTCTCATTTTGCAATGAGGAAATTGGGGTCCAGAAAAGTTGAGTGACACTTATAGAGTGAAAAATAGAACCTCAGAACTGATCCCATGCTCTGGGCTTCTAGTTATCTTTCTTTGAAATGTGACCATCCATAACTTCATGGACAAGGGAAGGGGTAACCAGAGAACAGATGTATTTTGAGCACATTTACCAAAACTGCATCACAGAGGTTTATGGGACAGTTTTTGCTTTTCTAAACAGGTGTTTAGAAAAAGCACCTTTCTTCTTCTATCTTCCTCCCTCCTGGAGAGAAGACCTGATGGCTGGGAGTGCTGTAGAAACTTTGCATCTACGGGCAAAAGGCCAGTTCACTAAAAATGGCTCAGTGAAAAGAGAGGAGCCTGGGAGCTTCCTCCCCAGCTCCAGAATGGCTGGTGTGGGAAACAGTTTCCTATTTGCTCAAGCTGGATTGTATGAAGCTTGAAATCAAAAGCATTTTTTTTTTTTTTGAGACAGAGTCTCACTCTTTCACCCAGGCTGCCGTGCAGTGGTGTGATCTCATCTCATCTGCAACCCTGGCTCCCGGGTTCAATCGATTCTCCTGCTTCGGTCTCCAGAGTAGCTGAGATTACAGGTGCCCACCACTACACCCAACTAAGTTTTGTATTTTCAGAAGAGGCAGGGTTTGGCCATGTTGGCCAGGCTGGTGTCGAACTCCTGGCCTCAGATGATCCACCTACCTTGGCCTCCCAAAGTGCTGGGATTACAGGTGTGAACCACTATGCTGAGCCCAAAAGCATTCTTAATGGCAACTTTTTGAACCATTTCTTTCATGCTACACACATTCCCTGGTGGACTGTTTCTGACTTCAACAACCAGAACTCAGCTAGAAATGTTGCTGTTTTAAGATTCTGTGCATTTACTGCATTTTTGCTGTTTTAAGATTCTATGCATTTACACTGCATTTACTGTTCTTCAATATATCTGGCTCCATTTTTTACTTTTTGTTCTGAACACATTTCAACCCACACAAAGTTTGCAAACATAGTACAATAAACTTCTGGGTACCTTTCATCAAGATTCACCAATTGTCAGTTAATGTTTTGCTCCATCTCTCTCTCATCTTCTCTACATATATGAAAACAATTTTCTGAACCTTTTGAAAGTCAGTTGCAGGTACCATGAAATTTAACCCCAAAATATTTCCACGTGTATCCCTTAGAAACAAGGATAGCCTGTTACATAACCACTATACAGTTATGAAGCTCAGGAATTTCACATTGATAGAGCACCATCATCTAAAGCGTGGGCCATCTGCACATTTCAGCAATTGTCTCAATGCGGTTTTACAGGAATACTTTTTTTGTCCTTGACAAGAATCCAATCCAGGTTGACACCTTGCATTTTAGTCATCCTATCTCTTTAACCTGGAATGGTTCCTCAGACTTTCTTTGTCTTTTATGAAATTGGCATTTTAAAAAAGAGAACAGACCTGTTGTTTAGTAGAATTTACCTGAACCTGGTTTATCTGGTAGTTTCCTTGTGATTAGATTTAGGTTACACAGTTTTGGCAGGAACAGGACATTGGTGATGTGTCCCTCTCAGGGCACACCACAGAGGGGCATGATGTCAGCCATTACTGGTGGAGTCAACTTGATCACTTGATTACAGGGGAGACCATCTCTAGTTCATTTTTATGGCTCTCAGGGAGACAGAGAATCATCTTTCTTATACAATCCATGGGCTTCATGGAGTCATTCCCATGGTTTCCTGGATAGACTTTGAATTACAGGACCCTTTGGTAAGGGATAGGTTCAGGATATATTTTGAAAGCTGCATTTGGAATAAGTGGTGATACTCCCTCAAAGATTTAATTAGCCAGTTTTCAGATACTCTGGAAGCCAATGGGAAGGTGTTAATAAGGACACAGGACATCTGCTTTTCCTTAAGGAGAGTGGAGCTTCCCCAAGTGTCACTCCCTTTACACCTGAAGAAGTCCTGTTCCCATGGAATCCTCAACCAATGTAGCCCTGATCTGTGATTTATATAAAAAGTAGCTGTTCCTTAATTTTCCCCACAATGGCTTCATTCTTACCTTATGAACCTGCTTTGTCAGTGTTCCCTTTGATTTATGGAAGATTTCAAACTCCCCAAATAACTATCCTTTTTCTTTTCATTAAAGTTAATCCCCACAAAGACACTTTCATCCACTGATTAGTCATGCCCCAGTGAGCCTTGCTAACCAGAGGCTAAGTTATTGATGTGTTAAAGATGTAATCTCTAAGTCTTGGGACCACTGAAGAAACCCCAACATGCTATTTGACAGTCAGAATCTCACAATGTATTGCCTCCTTTGAGCAGCCTTGGTCGCACACGTTCCTTGGGCTCTATAAATCTCTCTGGCCCGACTGCCCATGGGGGCTGAGTTATTGTGGGGCTGAGTTTAGGCTGCCAACGTGCTGCCCTGCACCCCAGGACGTTGTGGTGCCTTCTCCAGACTCCAGTTTCCATTCCCAGTAACGCGTATTCAGCAGCAAATCTATTACAACACAAGCAGCAGCTCATTGTTTCACGCCCTGCCCGTGGCCTACCTCATAAATTCACACCAACTGGCAAGCAAACAGAACTGTAATTTGGGTGTGCTATCGGCCACCAATGGCACTAATCCTCCCTCCTTCCTGTTGATTTCAAGTGATGTGTGAGCTTCGCTCAGTGACTATGGAGTCTTGTTAGATGATGATAAGCCCCCAGCTACACAGATGAGCAGCCTGTTCATAGGCCCTCTCCAACCAATTTTACATTTGTGGATTAAAAAAAAAAAAAAAAGAAAATCCCAGACCTTTTAACATTTACCAGTTTCAGTTTGGTTCACCTGAAGCCAATGTTTCTCAACTGGCAAGACCATTCATGGGGCAGCATAGTGCCTACAGTATAAGATGTTAGGGTTTAGCCTCTTCGATGCTCACAGTAAGTGGCAGGAAAGACCTCCCCCAGTCATTGTGACGATCTCAAATGCCTACAAATTTTTTTTCCTAAAAACAATAACCATCCCCTGGGAAGGGAGCACTCCCCTCCCCAATACCAGTTAAGAACCACAGGCTTTAACAAAAGAAAACAGAGCAGAAGGAGGGGCTATGTGGGTACCAACTTCCTAATACTTGGGACAGACCCATCCCAGGAAAACATATTCTTGATTATGGTGTTTTACTCTAGTTTTTGTTGTTGTTTCCAAATAACACTCATTTACTAGCACACTGTTCCATAAATTGGAAGGCCAGCTGGGCTCCACTGGGTATCACAAAACTGAAATCAAGACGTCAGCTGGGCTTATCTCAAGGCTCAGGGAGAGAATGGCTTTCAGCCTCATTCAGGCCGTTGGCAGAGTTCAGCCCCTTGCTGTTGCAGGACTGGAGTTTCTGTTTCTTCACTGGCCATCAGCCAGGACCTTCTCTCCACCACTAAAGGCCATTCACATTCCTTCTCAGGAGCCCGCTCCATCTTCATATACACAATGCATTGAATCCTGCTCTCACTTAGAATCCTGACCTTTCTCTTGTGCCCCCAGCTTGGGAAAACCTGTTGCTGAGCTTAACAGCTGGCCTACACTCTTGAGATGAGCACACTGATCATAAGATTGAAGGCTGAGGCAATGTCAAATCGCTATGCAATTTTCTAATATGTTACTCTCAATTTCTGTATCCAACTCATTGAAGACTAGTTTATTTTCTTAAATACAAATTATTTTTTACTAACCATTTCAATTACTCAAGAGATAGATGAATATAGCCTTCTAAAAACGTAGAGCACTGCACATAGCAAATATCTCCTTCAAGCACCTTGCCACTCAATCTTACCACCCTTCTCCTCTCTTCAGGAGAAACCATGGTCATGAACTGGTGGGTATGCAGCCAGACCACTTTCACCACTTTGCATACATTTATAGCACCCCAGAAAATGCATAGTATTGTTTCATGTGGGCATCTTTGTATAAGTGATTACCACACTTTGTGTACATAATTTGAAAGTTGTTTTTATCACCTAGCAATATGTTTTGAGGGTTATCTACATTAATCCCTATAGATCGAATTCATTTCTCTTAATGTAGTGTGTATCGTCTTATGTAGGCATTTCCTCTCATGATATACATTTAAAATTCTCACATTAACAAGCAATGCTGCACTGACAGTCTTGCACGTGCCTCCGTGTGCTCAGGTCTCTTTACAGAAGATGCCTAGAGCTGTAATTGCTGGGTGGTAGAGTAGGAACTCTGTTTATAACACATACTGTTACATTGCTGTCCTCAAAGGCCAGAGTATGCTAACCTACAATTGAAACATTTCAATTGAAGATTTCTCTTTACCCACGTTTTCACCAGCAGTGGATAATATCAGACTTAAATGCTGCCAGTCCCATAGGTGTGAACTAGCATCTCATTGTTTTATTTGCATTTCCCTGTTTGCTAAGGAGACTGAGAAACTTATATGTCTATTGGTCATTTATATTTCCATTTTAAAACTGTGTATATTTTTTGACCACTTTTAATTGATGGTCCCTTTCTTATTAATTTATATCTGAAATTTTTTCCTAGTCCTTTGTTACATAAAATGTAAAAAAAAAAAAAAATTTCTCACCATGTTGCCAATTTTTTTTTGAGACAGAGTCTTGCTGTGTCGCCAAGGCTAGAGCGTGGTGGCATGAGCTTGGTTCACTGCAACCTCTGCCTTCCAGGCTCAATTGATCCTCCCAACTCAGCTTCCCAAGTAGCTGGGACTACAGGCACACATCACCATGTCCAGCTAATTTTTGTATTTTTTGTAGAGATGGGGTTTCTCATGTGGCCCAGGCTGATATAGAACTCCTGGGCTCAAGTGATTGCCGGGTCAGCCTCCTAAAGCTGTAGGATTACAGGCATGAGCCACCAAACCAGGTCATGTTGCTAAAATTTTAACATTGTTTATGATGCCTTTTGGTGGAGAGAAGATTTAATTTTGATGCAGTCAAAAATCATTTTTTTCCCCTATAGTTTGTATTTCTGGGGCCTTAGATTAGTAAGCCTTCCCTAACATTACTTTCCTAGTATTTCCAAGATCATAGTAAGAATTTCTACATTTTCTAATAATGTTTTTCTCCTAATAATAATTTTAATGTTTTATTTTTTACACTTAGGTCTTAAGCCATCCGAAATGCGCGCGCGCGCGCGCGTGTGTGTGTGTGTGTGTGTGTTTGTGTGATGTAAGATGGTGATTTTTGTTTCCTTCACACGGCTAGTCAGTTGTCCCAGATCCATTTATTGAATAATCTGCTTTTTCCCCAGTGATGTGAAACATCAACTCTACCATGCACCGAAGTCCCATGTCCATACTCCTGATCTATGTTTTTTATTTGTTCCCGTGCTAATCCCATGCTGTTTAAATTACCTTAGCTTTGTAATGTATCTTGATCTCTCATGCAGTACATGTTTACTCCACTTCCCTTTGAGACAGTTATCTTGGTTATTCTTAAACATTTACTCTTCTTTGTGAATTTTACAATTGGTTTGTCAAGGGCTATGAAAAACTATGTTGAGATTTTGGTTAAAACTATTTTAAACTTACAGATTAATTTGGGAAATATCACACAGATATTTTCAAAGAATTATAAAAATGAGACAAAATAAAATGTAAGGGCAAGGATGTGGAATTTCAGCTAAGAGTTTTTGAATGCCTACTATGTGCCCAACATTATTCTAGTCAAGATCTATCAGAAGAAAAGCAAACACAGTTTCTAACTTGAGGAAATTTGCATTCTGGTGGAGTAGACAAAAGAGAGACAATTAAACCAACACGTAAACAAGATATTGCTGATTGTCATAAATGCTACAAGGAAAGAAACCCGAGGCTGCTGAGAGACTGAGCACTTCCGGACAGCCTCTTCAGGAGTCCAGCTGGAGCCAAGACCCCAAGAATGAAAAGCAGGAGGGCGTGTTCTAGACAGAGGTCTGAGAGTCAGAAGCTTGAGGTGGAGAGGACGCAGCCTTGAGGATCCCACAGAAGCCAATGTGGAGACAAGGGCCAGATCATTAGGGGATCATAGGCCACAGTATGGAGTTCAAGTTTTGTTTTATTTGCAGTGAGAAGCCTGGAAGGGAAAAGTTAAGGGAAGAGTCAGCGACTGGGGCAGGCTCTTAACTGTAACAAATTTGGAAGTGGATGTCTTCTAGAACTATCACTTACTGTGTTATTTAAAAAATATTATTTACTGTTTTTCCCATTACTACCTTCTCCTTTTTATTTATTTATTTATTTTTTTGAGGTGGAGTCTTGCTCTGTGGCCCAGGCTGGAGTGCAGTGGCGCCATCTCAGCTCACTGCAACCTTCATCTCCCAGGTTCAAGCAATTTTCCTGCCTCAGTCTCCCAAGTAGTAGCTGGGACTAGAGGTGTGTGCCACCACGCCTGGCTAAATTCTGTACTTTTAGTAGAGATGGGGTTTCACCGTGTTAGCCAGGATCTCCATCTCTTGACCTCATGATCCGCCCACTTCGGCCTCCCAAAGTGCTGGGATTACAGGAGTGAGCCACAGTGCCCAGCCCCTTGATCTTTTGTAGGAAAGTAATCCCAGGTTATCAAGAGATTTTTCTGTGGCCTTTCTTGGAGTAACCTGGCAAATAAACCCAGTTCTCTTCATTTTTTCAAACCTGCTTGGTAGCAGGTGTGCAGTGCCATTTAGCTAAGATGGAAGAGAAATGGAGCATCTGAGTAATATTTCTTTTTTCTTCCTCTTGGCTGCGAAATAAACTCAGGCTTTAATGAGATTTTAATGAGTGGAGTTTGTGCTGAAACTCAGTGGGACCATCACCAGCTTGGGGGGCATTTCATTTCCTTTCTAAAGTGCTTGCTCCCATGCTGCTGTGGGAGGCACCAAGGATTAGACCCTGACTGCAGGACTTTCCATTGCTCCGAGGCTCATCCCCTCCTCCAGCTTTGATGGTATCAATGAGGGGGAATAAATTACCAATGGATGTAGCTTATTTTATTTAGCTTATCAAAAGCCTTGGCGAGGCACCACAACAACTAGTAATAAAAATATTCAGTTACCGTAGGTGGGATTAAGTGTAATGTTTTGTTATGGATCAGAAACTGACTTAGAAATGAAGCAAAGAGTGCAGGCAAACTGGACAGAAACGTACCAACGACAGGATCCTCCATTACCTGTACTCAGCAGTGGCCTTTTAAAAAGTTGCTTCTGTAAACCATACAAAGCACACGGATCTTTGAGTTTACAAAAGGTGATGTTAAGAACTCTAGAGTCTGACAGGTCTGTCCTTGAGGAAGTTATTTAACCAATAAGCCGCGTGTTTCTGGTCTGTAAAATGAAAAATGCTTGTACCTTTTCATTAGGGTGATGAGGATGAATGAGGTAACACATTTTCTCTTAGTGCCTAGGGTTCCTCTGCTATAGCTATTAGTGTTATTTTTGAACGTGAATACCAAGCCAATAGGGACAAAGTACGGAAAACCTCAATGAAGCTGTACATTAAGCCTGAAGAACATATGGAACATGTGTCCCCAAACATACTTACCATCCTCACTCAACTCTGGGCTTCTTCCTGCAAAAACATGTACCTCATCTGCTGCTGTCACCTTCCCCTGCCGGCTGAGCTAGAAAGCCAGGGCCCATCCTCAGGGGCTCAGCTCCCTTCCCCACCCCCACTGCATCCCGGCCACTCCTCTATTCTTGGCTCTAAATATTGATCACTTTTTCTCCCTGCCTTCCAGCCCTTGGTTTAGACTAGAGGTCAGCAAACTCTCTCTGGGAAGTGTCAGGTAATTATTTCTTGCTTTGCCAACCTAACACTCTCTGTCGTAACTACGGTAGCTCCCCGCTTCTCCATGGTTTTGCTTTCTGCAGTTACCTGGCCTCAATCCAAAAATAAGTGAATATAGTATGATAAAATATTTTATCACAGTATATTGCTATAATTGTTCTATTTTATTATTGTTGTTCTTCTCTTACTGTGCCTAATTTATAAGTTAAACTTTATCAGAAGTATGTACATATAGGAAAAAGCATAGTATATATCTAGCCTGGATTTCAGGCATCCACTGGGAGTCTTGGAACATACGTCCCTTGGATAAGGGGGGACTACTGGATGCAACCTTGCGATTTTAGTACAGAAGCAGCCATAGACAATTACAATATATAAAAGAATGGATGTTGTTGTGTGTTCCAATAAAACTTTATTTACAAAATTAGGTATCGGGCAGGATTTTACCCACCAGGGTGTAGTTTTCTGGCGTCTGATGTAGACTCCTGGGATCTTTCTCTAGGGTTAAGACCCTCAGGGCTCCCTGTAGGCCTGATCTAATTTGTCACTCCCAATTTAAAAACCTTTCAATGGCTTCTCATTATTGTTGCAAAAGGTGGTCTTGGATCATATTATGAGTCATTAGAATCACTTGAGCTGCTTTATGTATTTATTTCTTTTTTATTTTGAGGCAGGATCTCACTCTGTTTCAAAATAAAAGTGCAGAGGTGATCATGGCTCATTGCAGTCTTGAACTCCTGGCCTAAAATTGATCCTCCCATCTCAGCCTCCCAAATTACTAGGACTACAGGCATGCACTACCACACCCAGCTAATTTTTGGTAGAGACGGAATCTCACTGTGTTGCCTAGGCTGGTCTTGAACTCCTGGCTTCAAGTGATCTGCCTCAGCCTCCCTAAGTGGCAGGATTACAAGCAGAGCCACTGTGCCCAGCCCTGAGCTGCTTTTTAAAATACAGAGTTCCAGGCTCCTCTCCAGAGCTACTAAAACAGCATCTCTCAGGGGCAGGCAGAAGAGCTGGATTTTAATAAATCTCCCATCGAATCCTAATTCAGTGGTTCTCAAAGTGGGATCCATGGGCCCCTGAGGGTCCCCCATATGCTACGGGGGAGTGAGTATGTGATGCAGGAAGGAATAATGGAGGATGTTGGGGTGGGAGGAGGGCCTCACAGGGGCAGTGATGGCCTGAAGTAGGTGAGGAAGCCATCCTGACTGTCCCTGGGAGAGTGTTCCTTCAGGAACCACAAGTTCAAAGCCTCTGAGGTGGGTGCGCCTGGCAGAAGGCCACTGTGGCTGGCTTGCTAGAGGGAAGCAGGGGGAAAAGAGAGCAGTGAGAGCGCAGGAGATGAGGCCTGAGAGGACAGGAGCCAGGCAGGTGGAGCAGGGTCTCGGAAGCCATTGACGGGCTTTGGCTTTTACTCAGAACAAGATGGGGGCCATGGAGAGTGTGAGTAGGTGGAAGGATGCACGCTATTCCAGGAACCCAGGCACCTCTTCCTCCTTCCTCACACACTGCTTTTCTTCCTCACTGAGTGTCTTCCTCCTCCTGTTGGCCGTAAGTTCCTCGAGGACCCAGGCTCTGCCTTACCCACCTTCATCTTCACTACCTAGCAATGCCAGGGCCACACAGCCGACACTGACAAATGCTGCCGTGTTCCTCTGGCATGATTCTCATAGGAGCTGCTAAGAACTGCTTGAGAAAAATGCAGGCTTCCTTAAATAAATATTTTACACATTTCTTTCTCTTTTCTTTCTTTTTTTCTTTTTTAGACGAAGCCTCCCCCTGTCGCCCAGGCTGGAGTGCAGTGGCATGAGCTCCACTCAGCGCAACCTCTGCGTCCCAGGTTCAAGCAATTCTCTTGCCTCAACCTCCTGAGTAGCTGGGACTACAGGTGTGTGGCACCGCACCCAGCTGATTTTTGTAGTTTCAGTAGAGACAAGGTTTCGCCATGTTGGTCAGGCTGATCTCAAACTCCTAACCTCAGGTGACCTGCCCGCTCTGGCCTCCCAAAGTGCTGGGTTACAGGCGTGAGGCAGCATGCTTGTCCTACAAATTTATTTTTCTGTTAGTAGTTTAACGTGTGATAGACAGTTGACCTTGAACAATGCAGGGGTTAAGGGCACTGTTCCCCACTTCCCGCACAGTCAAAAATATGTGTATAACTTTGTACTCCCCCATAACCTAACTGCTTAGCACCTACTGTTGACCAGAAGCCTTCCCCATATGTAAACAGCCGATTAGTACAAATGGTGTGTGTTATATGTATTGTATATTGTATTCTTACAATAAAATAAGCTAGAGAAAAATGTTATTAAGGAAGTCATGAGGGGGAAAAATATATATTTGCTATTTCTTAAGTGGAAGTGGATCATCATAAAGGTCTTCATCCTCATCCTCTTTACACTGAGAAAGCTGAGGAGGAGGAAGGGTGGGCTCTGCCGTCTCAGGGGTGGCAGAGGCGGCAGAAAACCTGAGTATTTCAGTGGACTTGTGCAGTTCAAACTCCTGTTGTTCCAGGGTCAACTGTATTGTCTTAAAAAAAAAAAATTCCATCAACAAAAGCATATCACCAGAGAGCCAGAAATCAATATGCCTTTCCTTTGCAATCATCAGTAAATCAGAGTAAAAAAATAGTATTTTCTGTATGTATTTCTGTGGCATTAGAGAAGCAAATCCCTCTTTTCTGTATTGGGCCATCAGGGAGTTTCACAATCTCTTTTCCGCTTGTCTCAGAATGTAGCTGGCCTTCTGTGTTCTTTGTCCCCTGCCCCTCCTTGAGGATCTTTCTGAGCAGTGTTATACTCGGGGACCATGCTGGCCTGATACCCCGAGGCTGGCCCCCGGGCACTACAGGACTTGGCTTCCTATATTCATTGTAGTTCAACTTTCTCTTCCCCTAAGTTGATGCCCATGGCCTCTCTGGCTGCTCCCAGTGCTGGAGGCCTTGGGAACTGAAACACACCGGCCTGTGAGAGGACCGCCATCCTCTATCCCTTTACTTCCAAAAAGGGGATCAGGGAAGCAGCAGCAACCACACACATTTCCCCAGTTCCAAGCAGCTTCATCCTAATGGAGGAGAGTTGAAGGAAGTGGAATGCCACTGCTCAGAGGCATGAGTATTTTATTCACCACATATTTATGTGTGTGTATTTTGTAAGTACACAAGTGTGACCCATGAAATGTTTTCTTTCTTCTCAGGGGCTGTCTTTTCTTTTAGTTCTTATTTATAATAAAAATTGAATGGCAGGCTGGGCATGGTGGCTCACGCCTGTAATCCCAGCACTTTGGGAAGCCAAGGCAGGTGGATCACTTGAGGTCAGGAGTTCGAGACCAGCCTGGCCAACATGGCAAATCCCTACTAAAAAAAAAAAAAAAAAAATTAGCCCCGTATGGTGGTGCATGCCTGTAATTTCAACTACTCAGGAGTTTGAGGCATAAGAATCCCTTGAACCAGGGAAGCAGAGGCTGCAGGAGCCTAGAACACACTGTACATCAGCCTGGGTGACAGAGCAGGACTCTGTTAAAAAAAAAAAAAATCAAATGTGTCTAAGAAGTCATTTTTAAATCCTTTGAGATTGCAGTTTTCTGAAGCGCTAGCTAAGAGTTTCTTTTGTGCAGGAGGGATCCATAGCTCTCTGCCTCCTGACTGGAAGCTCTGCAATGTGCTGTTGGCTCCACAGGGCAGTGTTGTCCCCAGTTTTCTTTCTGCGGTCTGTCCAGCACTAGCACCGTGCCCATCATGTAGAAGGTGTGCTCCATTAATATTTGCTAGATGGATGAGACATTTCATAATTTAAAAATATTAACATTTGCTCTTCCCAACACTTCCTTCTACCCCATAACCCTTTCTGCACCTCACTTAGGCAGCCACAGAATGGAGCTGATTGCCTTGGGAAATGAGTGACTGGGAAGGTGGAGCTTCTCAGGAAACTCAGGGCAGAAACCATTGATTAGGACAAGTATTGCTGGAATCAGGTCTAGATGTCCTGCAGAGAAGTGAGAGGCCAGGAGAGCATGGATGAGCCCCCTGACCTCTCTCCCATATCATTACCATAAGCCACATCCCAGGTGTGTCTGAGGAACCTGAGAGAGATAAGGGCTGAGCCCCAGCTTCTGGTTAAGCCCAGAAGGAGGTGGAACCGAGGCCCCAGAGCAGACATAGCTGTGTAGGCCTCACCTAGGAGCCGTAGGATTTCCCCGTGAGCCCAAGGGTGGCATAAATGGTGGACAGCCTGCTTTGTGGGCCCAACTGCAGAACATCCCTCAGGCTCGCCGTGGCATCCTCAGAGCACAAGGACTTGACAGTCACTTGGAGGTCTCTAGGTTGGGAAAGTGGGTGGGCACAGCTGCGACCAGCCATAGAAGCCCGGAATGTTTCAGCAAGTCCTTCATGGAGGTTAGATCATACCTGAGACCGGGCCTGCAGCTCCAGCTCCCCTCCCCAGCTGTAGTGCAATAGAAGGCTCTCCAGCTCTTAGATCCAGCCTGGGGAGATGGAAGGAAAACTCTAGATTGACTGCAAGTAAATCTCTCCTACTACCCAGGGAGGCTTGCTAGAAATTCAGATCAGCTACAAGAAAATAAATTTATTTTATTTCATAACAGGGTATATAGGAAAATAATCATGCTCACTACTAATGAATGAACAAATGAGCCATGGGAAGACTGTGTGTGACAGATGGTCACCTTTCCTTTCATCCCTTTTCACCTTATTCTGATAAGCCACAAATAGAGAACTGAATTCAGAGGATCTACTACATGGCACTTGTTTCATTACTGGTGGCAGTGGACCCAGCACTGCCAAGCTCAGTACAGAGATGCATGGCTTGGTCTCTGTCCTCAAAAACCCGCAGCCAGCCTGAGTGGACAGGACTAGCATGCTGAAACAAGTAGAAGATGACAGATGCTACAGACTTGACTATTGCACTGCATAGGTCAGAAGTTGTATTTGTCTGTTTTCACACTGCTAATAAAGAAATACTTGAGGCTGGGTAATTTATAAAGGAACGAGGTTTAATTGAATCACAGTTCCACGTGGCTGGGGAGGCCTCACAATCATGGTGAAAGGTGAATGAGGAGCAAAGTCATGTCTTACATGGCGGCAAGCAAGAGAGCATGTGCAGGGGAACTTCCCTTTATAAAACCATCAGATCTTATGAGACTTATTCACTATCAAGAGAACAGCAAGGGAAAGACCCACCCCAATGATGCAATTACCTCCCACTGGGTCCCTCCTGTGACACATGGGAATTATAGGAGCTACAATTTGAGATGAGACCTGGGTGGGGACACAGCCAAACCTTATCAGAAGTGCAGAGAAAAGTGGGACTTACATGGACTGGAGGGAAAAAAAAAAAGGCAATATCTTATGATTGTAGGGTTTTGGCAGCAGCATGCCTCAGTTTGGGGAACTAATACCTAGAATTACATTGATTGGTCTTACCCTTGCACCTACTTATTTAACCAAACTTGGTATGTGCCAGGCATTCTTCTAAGCCCTTTACAAATATTATTTTATTAAATCTTTAAAGCAATCTGTGAGGTAGACTATTATTATGCAGGCTTTTTAAATTGTGTTAAAATATACATCACATAAAATGTACCACTGTAACCATTTTTAGCTTTATTATTCAGTGGCATTAAATACATTCACAGTGTTGTGCGACCATCATCACTAACCATTTCCAGTCTTGTTACCATCTCACACAGGAACTTCATATTTATTAAACAATAACTGTGTATTTCTCCTCCCCCTAGACACTGACAACCACCATTCTACTTTCTGTCTCTATGAATTTGCCTGTTCTAGGTACCTCACATAAGTGGAATCATACTTGTCCTTTTGTGACTGGTTTATTTCACTTAGCATGAAGGTTCTAACATGTATCAGAACTTCATTCCTTTTTCTTCCTCCAGAGTAGAGGAGGGAAAAATAATTTAATTCCTTTTTTTAGATTGACTAATATTCATATATATGTATGTGTGTATATATATTATGTATGTATTTATTTTATTTATCCAATTCATTCATTGAGGGGCATTTGGATTGCTTTCACCTTTTGGCTATTGTGAATTAATACTGCTACTAGCACAGGTATTCAGATAGTTTGAGTCCTTGCGTTGGGTTATTTTAGGTATATATCCAGAAGTGGGATTGTTGGATCATATGGCAATTCTATGTTTAACTTTTTAAGGACTTGTTATGCTGTTTTCTAAATGGGGACAACATTTTACATTTCCATCAGCAAAGCACAAGAGCTCTGCTTTCTCCACATCCTCGCCAATATCTGTTATTCCCCACCATTTTTTTCAACTTTTATTTTAGTTTTGGGAGTACATGTGCAGGTTTGTTATGTGGCTATACTGTGTGACACTAAGGTTTGGGATACTAATGATTCTGTCACCCAGGTAGCGAGCATAGTAACCAAAAGGTAGTTTTTCAACCCTCACTTCTCTCTCTTCCTCCTCCCTCTACTAGTCCCTGGTGTCTGTTGTTCCCATCTTTACCTCCATGTGTATTCAGTGTTTAGCTCCCACTTGTAAATGAGGACATGGTGTATTAGGTTTTCTGTTCCTGTGTTAATTCACTTAGAACAATGGCCTCCAGCTGTATCCATGTTGCTGCAAAGGACATCGTTTCTTCTTTCCTCTGGCTGTGTAGTATTTCATGATGTTTCTGTACCACAGTTTCTTTATCCAGTCCACCACTGATGGGCGTCAAGGTTGATTCCATGTCTTTGCTATTGTTTTCCACCATTTTGATGAAAGCCAACCTAATGGATGAGACATGTTATCTCATTGTGGTTTTGATTTTCATTTCCTTAACGACTAGTGATGTTGAGAATATTTTCCTGTGTTTATTCACCCAGGTGAGAGTGCAGTGGTGCAGTCATAGCTCACTAAAGCCTTGAACTCCTAGATTTAAGAGATTCTTCCTGCTTCACAGAGCCTCCCAAGTAGCTAGGACTATATAGGCACATGCCACCACACCTGGGTCTTGTTTTTATTTTTAGAAATAGCATCTTGCTTTGTTGCCCAGGTTGGTCTTGAACTCCTGGTCTCAAGCAATTCTCCTGCCTCTGCCTCCCAAAATGCTGGCATTATAGGTGTGAGCCACTGCACCTGGCCTCTTTGTCCATTTTATTTTGAGTTGGTTGTTTGTGGTTTTGTTGTTGAGTTATAGGAAAATATTTGAAAATATTTTCTCCCATTTTGTAGGTTGTCCTTTCACTCGACAGTGTCTTTTGATGTACAGTTTTTAATTTCATTGAAATCCCATTTATCAGTGTTTTCTTTCCTTGCCTGTGCTTTTGGTATTATTAGCCCCATTTTTCAGATGGAAAAATTTGACACACAGAATTTAAGTTGCTTGTTCAAGACCATACTGATCTTAGCCAATGAGGCTGGAGTTGTGACCCTGGCATTTTGCTGCAGATCCAATGAGATTGGCCACTCTGCAGCTGCCTTTCTATTATTGAGCATGGGACAGAGCCTGGCATGAAGCAGGCATTCAGTACATATTTATGGAAATAATATAGAGAGCTGCTCAATGACCATTTCCAGTTTTCTATGATTTGCCTGAGCAAATTTTAATCTGTGTTGTGCCTGTTACTCATATGTAAAGTGGAAACTACCTAATACCCTCACTGCAGATAGAGGAAAAATAGCTCATCAATCGACTATCAGCCATGCACGCTGTCAGGCATTGTGTATCAGGGATGGCAATGACAAATAAAACATGCTCCTTGAACCCAAATATTTACTGGTTGGGAGAATAAGACTTATGAAATAAAGGAAGAAGGTAATAGAAAAATCAGCATAAAAGCCAAATGACGCTGACCGCCCTTGCAGGAGGAAAAGGGTATAGGGAGAGAAGACAGGAGAGGAGGATCTTCAGATATGCGTAGTGTGCTAGTCTGCTCTCACGCTGCTAATAAAGACATGCCTGCGACTGGGTAATTTATAAAGGAAAGAGATTTAATTGATTTACAGTTCAACATGGCAAGGTCGGCCTCAAAAAACCTACAATCATGGTGGAAGGGGAAGCAAACACGTCCTTACATGGCGGCAGTGAGGAGAAATGCAGAGCAAAGTGGGGGAAAAGCCCTTTATAAAACCATCAGGTCTCACGAGAACTCACTCACTGTCACGAGAACAGCAAGGATGTAACTGCCTCCATGATTCAATTACCTATCACTGGGTCCCTCCCAAAACACAGGGGGATGATGGGAACTACACTTCAAGATGAGATCTGGGTGAGGACACAGCCAAACCACATCATTCTTCCCCTGGCCACTCCAAAATCTCATGTCCTCACATTTCAAAACACAATCATGCCCTTCTAACAATCCTCTAAAGTTTTAACTCATTCCAGCATTAACCCAAAATTCCAAGTCCACAGTCTCATTTGAGACAAGGCAAGTCCCTCCTGCTTGTAAAATGAAAAGCAAGTCAGTTATTCCTAGATACAATGGGGTACAGGCATGGGGTAAATACACATATTCCCAATGGGAATAATTGGCCCAAACAAAGAGGCTGCAGGCCCCATGCAAGTCTGAAATCCAAATGGTGCAGTCATTAAACCTTAAAGCTCCAAAATGATCTCCTTTGACTCCATGTCTTACATCCAGGTCATGCTGATTCAAGAGGTGGGCTCCTATAGCCTTGTGCAAGTAGAATGGAAATGAGAGAGAGTGAGAGAGAGAGACAGAGAGAAAGTAGGGACGGCATGGTGGGAGAGAGGAACTGGATGAATAAAAGCTGGAAGCAGGAATGAGCATATGTCTCAGTTACAGTAAATTATCAATATGAATGGCTGGACTGGAAGGCTGAGTCCAGATGTACTCATTAGTCTACAGAGTGGGGCCAGCCAAACTGCGACAGTTCTGAATGCCAAGCTAAGGGTTCTGGACTCAGCATGTAAGCAGGACCCACTACTTAATTCATAGGACCCAGTGAAAAATGAAAACATGAGGCCCCTTGTTCAAAAATGATTAAGAATTTCAAGATCGAACCAAATGCAGGGCTCTTCGGAGCACGGGGCCCTGTGCGACTGGCCAGGTCCTACAGCCATGAAGCCCACCTTGTGTGCAAGCCTTATGTTAAGAATGCGTTAAAAGGCCAGGCGCGGTGGCTCACGCCTGTAATCCCAGCACTTTGGGAGGCTGAGGCGTGCGGATCACCTCAGGTCGGGAGTTCAAGACCAGCCTGACCAACGTGGAGATACCCCATTTCTCCTAAAAATACAAAATTAGCCAGGTGTGGTGTTGCATGCCTGTAAATCCCAGCTGCTTGAGAAGCTGAGGCAGGAGAATCGTTTGAACCCAGGAGGCGGAGGTTGCAGTGAGCTGAGATCGAGCCATTGCATTCCAGCCTGGACAATAAGAGCGAGACTCAAAAAAAAAAATGCATTGAAAGATTTTGAGCAGGAAAATGGTGCATTAGAATGTTCTATGAGATGGATTCGCTGTCAGGTGCTGCCTGGATGGATGGGGACAGAAAGCAGAAGAGGGACACCTGTTAGGAAATCACTGGACTTGTCAAGATTGGTGGCTGTAGGAACGGAAAGGTCACATGTGATGTGATAGGATGGATCACTGTGTATATGGTCTGAGAGGGGAAGATCCCAGGCCTCCAAGATATCACCATAGGTTGAGCCTGGATCTTAGAGAAAGCTCTTATCATTGAGAGAAAGAGGAAGTGTGGAGAGGGGAGCCGGGTTTGGGAGGCTGGTGCAGAGTATCCAGCCTTAGTCATGCTGAATGGGAGATAAGGGCAGGGCCTCCAGGAAGAAATGTCCAGCTGGCAGCTGAAGATGAGGAAGAAAATCCAGGCTTGGAAATGTAGCTTTGAAAGATAATGGGGTTGTGTAACTGTTGAAGTTGTGAGACCATATGCTATTTCTTAGGAATTAGGTGGCTAGATAAGCAGAGTGCTAAAAAACAGATGAGGGCTTTAAAATAATATTTTCTACCTCCACTTCAAGGAATTGGGCAATTAGCTGTGATGTGGGATCTAGCAGCCTGGAAGGTTTTTCCAATTGCGATTTCCACAAAGTGGTTGTGCAGAATAACAAATCTGTTTTCATCTCCCAGTGTTAAAACATGTTTTTTAAAATAGACGCCAAAATATTGCTAAAAACTTATCAGCATTGACTGTCAGAGGCTCTCCTGGCAGGTCCCCAGCCCTCCCCTTCTCCCTTTTCTTCACTTTTTAATGATCCATTTATTTTTCAGGCAACTCTTTCAGGAATTTGAAAGTTTAAGCAGGGGTTACATGGAGAACTAACAGGAAATGTCTCATCTTTCCAAGTTTATTGTTGAGAGTGGCCAGATGTCATTTGTTTGTGAGTGGGAAATGGGAAGTTAGATCACAGAACGTGAAATTTAAAACTCCATGTTTTTTTAAATAACGGGGAGTGTAATGGAGAAACACACGGGGAAGCCACTTTTGACTCCTCTGACTGTGTCAGCAGCGTAGGGGGCAGTGCTTGTGAGAAAGACGTTAATATGAGAACATGTTTCACTGTCTGCAAGCCCTGCTCGCTTCGAGGTCTGTGTGCAAACAGCTGGTCTCTGCCTGACCGGGCCAGGGTGTTTGCGAGCTCTCTGTGGATCTGCTGTAATTACAAACCCCACGAAGGGCCAGGAATGGAGGCCAGCATGCTTATTGGTCACCATGCCCCAGAATAAAGAATCAGAAAGTAACTTACAAAGAGTCCAGAGGTATTTAGCGCTTACAAAAGCAATTATATTGATTTTTTAAAATTATATTTTCAGGCTTTGTGGTTTAAATTCTGGGTCAAACATTTCCCAACTGCTCGGGCTGGCTCAGCTCTAGCCCCTGGTCTCTAATTGCTCACTAACTGTCCCGGAAATACCCTCTTCGTCCCTTGCCGTTGCTGCAGTGGGCTTTGGCAGGCTTCCGCTAGCCAGGTGTTGTCCCCAGCAGTCGCCATGGCAGCGATGTACAACAAAGACTCTGAGGGGCTTGGAATTGACAGGCCGGAGGTGGGGCCCGAGTTCCTGTCTCCAGCCCACGATTTGCTGTTCCATCTGTCTTCCTCAGAGAGAGAGAGCAGATAGTGCAAGACTGCGCTTCCTTGGAAGACAGCAGGCTCCAGGCCAGACAAACGAACATAAACTTGGAATTGGCCCAAATATGGGACATTTAGTTGAATGGGAGGATAGAGCAAAGGGATCCAAGAGTAGCCCAAGGTTCAGAGCTTCTTGGCTGGTTTTGCAAAGGAAAAGGAAAAGTCTCCACCTACCTGCTGGACTTTTTTCTTCTTTTTTTTTTTAATTTTATTTATTTATTTATTTTATAGAGACAGGGTCTCCTTTGCTGCCCAGGCTAGTCTCAAACTCCTAGCTTCAAACGATCCTCCCACCTTGGCCTCCCAAAATGCTGGGATTACAGGTGTGAGGCACTGTGCCTGGCCCCTGCTGGACTTAGAAGGGCACAGGAAGGATTTCTCAACCCTTACCCCTCTCCTCCACTCAAAGTTATTTAGCAGGTTTTTCTTTCCTGGGCCCTGCCTAAGATCCTGAAATCCCATGTTAGTCTCTTCTTGGGGTTATATCATTAAGGTTCCATTTATGCAAATGTTGAGCCAGTATAGCCAGCCCATTGGCCAGGCCTGTCCACCATACTGGCTACCTGGTCATCTACTGCCGCAGTGCCCTGGGATGGAAAACACCGCTAACATGCTTTCCAAAGTTGTAATAAGTTATACATAACATAAAAATGACTATTTTAACCATTTCAAGTGCACACTTTAGTCTCATTATGTACATTTGCTGTCTCGTGCAACCATCACCACTATTGGTTTACAGAACTTTTTCATCATCCCAACAGAAACCCTGTACCCATTAAATGCTAACTCCAATAACTCCCCATCCTTCCCTCCCCGCTCCCCGGTAACCTCTATTTTACTTTCTGCCTCTATGAATTTACCTATTTTAGGTGTCAACCATATAGATGAAGAGCTGAGGCTCAAGGAAGGAACTTGCCAAGGTCACGAAGCTGTAAGACACAAATCCTGGGCTGTCCACCTGCAGAGCTCACACTAACTCTATAGCCATTGATCCATAGCTTTAGCAAGGGGGTCTTTCCAGCAGGGCTCCCCCAGGGTGAGAGTGATGGTGGGGACCCAGCCAACTTGTTATGTTGACATTGTGCATTCCTGAAATTTATCTAATTTGCTCTTCTTCATAATATTCCCATCTGGCAGATGAGCAGGAGATGAAGTGACCCCTCCAACTGCATAGCTCAGAGTCATTCTTGAAGCTCTAACTCCGAAGCCATTGTTTTCCTGTTCCCTCTCCAAGGCCTCTGTTCCCTCCTTGGCCTAAACTATCTGACCCTTGGCAAATTTAAATGGGAAGGGGGGACTTTCTTTAAAAACCAATGAACCCCTTTCAAATTAACATCTTCTGTTGAATGCTGTTTGAAGAAAAATCTAGGGGGTCGTACTGGTTTCCTGAGGCTGCCAGTAACAAATTGCCACAAGCTAGATGGTTTACAATAACAGAAATCTCTGTTCTCACAGTTCTGCAGGCCAGGCATCCAAATCAGCATGGCCCTTGCTTGAAGGATCTAGGGAGAATCCGTCCTTGCTTCTTCCAGCTTCTGGTGGCTCATGGCAATACCTTGACTTATAGACACATCCCTCCAATCTCCACATATGCCTTCGTATCACCTTCTCCTCTCTTAAGAGAACAGTTGTCATTGGATTTAGGACCCACTCTAATCCAAGATGATTTCACACATAGTTCAATTACATCTATAAAATATGCTTTTCAGTAATGTCACTGCTATGGTTTGAATGCCTCCTCCAAAACTGATGTTGAAGCTTAATCCCCAGTGTGGCAGTATTAAGAGGTGGGGCCTTTAAGAGGTGGTTGGATTGTGAAGGCCCTGTCCTCATGAATGGATTAGTTCCATTCGTGCATTAGTGAATTAATAGGCTCATGGATTCGTGGGTTACTGTGGGAGGGGAACTGGTGGCTTTATAAGAGGAAGAAGAGAGACCTGGGCTAGCACATGAACACACTCAGCCCCCTTGTTATGTGATGACCTGTGCCACCTGGGGACACTGCAGAGTCCCCCCCAGAAAGAAGGCCTTCACCAGACCCAGCCCCTCAACCTTGGACTCAGCCTCCATAACTGCAAGGAATAAATTCCTTTTCTTCATAAATTACTCAGTTTCAGGTATTCTGTTATAAACGGCAGAAAACAGACTAAGGCAGTCACATTCGCAGGTTCTGGGCAGGATGTATCTTTTGGGGGCCATTCACCCCAAGGCTTCGTGGTGAATGACTGACTAGGAGCATTGCCCTCCAACTTGGTCCTTTTGAGCCCATCAGTGACAGTGGCTGCTGATTGAACTTCAGATCTGTCTTGAACAGGAGCCACTGGTACCTGTGTGGGAACCAGCTCCATCTCCCAGCATCCCAGCCAGACCCACCACTGCAAATGTCCCTACATTTTGCTGTTGTATAGAATTTCCCTTTGGGGGTTATAAATGTACCTCCTTGCTTAGTTTGTTTGTTTGTTTGTTTTTTGAGACAGAGTTTCACTCTGTCTGGCTGAAGTGCAGTGGTCCTATCTCGGCTCACTGCAACCTCCACCTCCTGGATTCAAGTGATTCTCCTTCCACAGCCTCCTGAGTAGCTGGGATTACAGGTGCATAGCACCATGCCTTGCTAAATTTTTGTATTTTTAGTAGAGATGTGGTTTCATTATTTTGACCAGGCTGGTCTCGAACTCCTGACTTTGTGATCCACCCACCTCAGCCTCTCAAAGTGCTGGGATTACAGGCATAAGCCACCATGCCCAGCTCTTGCTTAGTTTTTTTTTACTAGAAAAAGAAAAGCAAAACAGCAAAGCAAAGCTCAAACCCCACCAGTCTATATATAATGTGTCCCAAGTCTATATATAATGTTCCCCTGTTGATTAAGGAAGCACCCTCACAAAGGACTTCTGTTGAATGTTTTGAACTGTCTCTCAGTGTAGAGGACATATTATGGAGTCAGAACATCTGACACTTTTTTTTTTTTTTTTTTTTGAGACAGAGTCTTGCTCTTGTCACCCAGGCTGGAGTGCAGTGGTGTGATCTCAGCTCATTGCAACCTCTACCTCCCAGTTTCAAGTGATTCTCCTGCCTCAGCCTCCTGAGTAGCTGGGATTACAGGCCCCACCACCATGCCCAGCTAATTTTTGTGCTTTTAGTAGAGACAGGGTTTCTCCATGTTGGCCATGCTGGTCTCGAACTCCTGACCTCAGGTGATCCGCCTGCCTTAGCCTCCCAAAGTGCTGGGATTATAGGTGTGAGGCAGCGCACCCAGCCCCAACAATTTCATTTTGGAAAATAAACTGGGTCCTGGTCCAAACATTCCCTTTGTCTGATTGTGTGTCAGATGGGCATAGTGATCTAAAGCCTCAGGTCCCCAGCTTCCCTGGAAGATGTTGCATTGATAGATTCTGGTTCCACTCCGGCAAAGAGACCTTACCCACGAATTCTTTGCCATATGAATTGCTTTCTAAGCTACGATTCTCCTTTTCTCTTGCTTTTCTTGCCCATCTCCTAAATCCAAAGAAGCTTACAATGGACCTTTTTTTGGTACCAAAGATCTTTCCCTAGGAGGAAGCCTCATTTCTCATCATTCTGTCTGACTCAGAGTCCACACACTCCTTGAATCTTTCCCTCCTCATTCCTGGCCTCACAACTCAGGTCCTCCTCCAAAGTCCCAAAGGATATACTGCTGCCCCCGTCCCCAGCATGTGTCATCCCCCTCACTGCTGAGGCCAATTTCCTTCCTCTCTGTGTTCCCCTTCTATGTCCAGGACCAACATGATTGTATGTGACATAGTCAGGGCTGTTTGAGTGACACTGGAAGCCCCTGGTATTCGTGGGCTATCCCCTGGCCCCCACCAGATAGGCAGGAGACAGTTTCTCAGAATTCAATAGCTTCATAAATGTAATTCATTTTAGAATAGTTTTATTCTACTGATTTTTATTTATCCTGAAAAATGGTTGTGAAAGTTTCTAGCCTTGCTTCTTTTAAATACCGTACTGCTTGTTTTAGTATTCAGACCTCAGCCTTACTTTAAAAAAGAAAGGGAAGCATCGAATCCTGGGATCTGACCATTTTTATCTGTGACTAATTCATTGTAACATTAGAGAATCAGTGTGATAGGAACCAGCAGTCACGCATTGCTTCTGCCCGGCTCACTCCTGCTAGGAAATGAAGCAGGATTCTCCGACACCAGGGTGCTTGGGGCAGCCTCCCACCGCTTCGTCACCGTCGAGTGCGTGACTGTGTACTCAGGTTTAGAGACCGGCTGCTTCACTCCGCCTCAGTGGTCCCTCCAGGAGCCCACACAGGGCCAACCCAAGTCCAACACTGCTCACCTGCTTTTACAAGCGTTTAATCCTCCCCGCAGGTCTGTGTAGATGGTCCCATTATTATCTCCAGTTAAAAATGGGAAAGCTGGGGTCCTGAGAGATTAAAGTCTCAGAGGTGGACACCACCTGCCTGGCCTCTGAGTCTGTGCATTTGACCACTGTGCCCCCTGCTGTGTCATGGGCCCCCTAAGGCAGGAGGGGTACCAGCTACCAGTCCACATTGCCACCTCAGGGAGGAGAGAGTAGACATTTGAATCACATTCATCAGAGCCAGCACAATGTGGGAAGTAAATTCCAGCATATGTTAATTAGTATAAGAATCCCATAGGTTAGGATGATGGCACTATTTATTTATTTAGACAAAGTCTCTGTCACTGAGGCTGGAGTACAGTGGCATGATCTCGGCTCACTGTAACCTCCACCTCCTGGGTTCAACCAATTCTCCTGCCTCAGCCTCCCGAGTAGCTGGGATTACAGGTGCCCAGTACCACACCCAGCTAATTTTCATATTTTTAGTGGAGACGGGGTTTCACCATGTTGGCCAGGCTGGTCTCAAACTCCTGATCTCAGGTGATCCAGCCATCTTGGCCTCCCAAAGTGCTGGGATTACAGACATGAGCCACTGTGCCCAGCACTATTTTTTTTTAACTTTTAATTTTTTCTTTTTTTCCAGTTTCAAGTTAAGGTGACATGAAGGCACTGTTTTTAATCACTGTTTTACTCATGAGGAGTTGACAGTTCCTTGACTGGATTTGCCTAGGATCCTCTAGTGGGTAGAGGGAGGAGACAAGATTGGAACCCAACCCAATTCTTCCCTCCCTAAGTCCAGGCTCTCTGGTTCCCAGGAGCACACCTTCTCATAAGTACTGAGGCGGTGCCTGCTGGGTCTGCTTTGATCACACGGAGGAAGCTCACTTCCCCCCAAACCTTTTTTGCATCTGCTTGCCCTTTTGTCTGAAGTCCCCCGCGGCCCTATCTCTGCTGGCCTCCATCCCTGCAGGTGCCCTCGTTGGGCGGGCTCACTGTTTATTCCCACACCTGACTTGGATGGAGTGGTGCTCTTTACCTTGTTCCTGGTAGGGAGTTTTCTCCCAGAAAATCCCAGTTAAAATGCAAATGTGTGCCTGGCAGAGAAGCCTGGAGTTTGTGCATTGGTTCCTTCGCGGAGGGCAGGATTCTGAGGGTTGAGACTTGATGGGACTGAAGGACACAGTCGGGGGATCTGCAGTGGGCCCTGGGGAGCTCAAGCGCAGGATGGAGGATACCAACAACCATGGAAGAGGGCAGAGGAAGCGGTCCTGCTCCCAAGGAGAGACGGAGATAGAATGGCCACTGTCCTCTTTGGCAGCACCCTGGGGCATCTGGCCCTTGAGGCACAGTGAGCCTGGCCACCTCATAGACAATGGGTGAGGTCCATTGGTGAAGTCCAAGGCTGGATTCTCCCCAGTCCTGGAAAAAGGCAAAAGGAGCAGGTTTCTCCAAGAGGGCCCTGGGAGCAAGCTTAGCTACCCACTGGTCCTCTCCTATTCAGGGAAGGGTCCCCCTGCCCCTTAATAGAGGAAGGATCCATCTCTCACCCCAACCACCCCAAGTTTATCAAGCAGCCCTGCACCCCTTCTGGAGGCAAGGTGTACTGTACACAGTGATAGAATCACACTCTACAGATCATTCCCTGCTTCACCTTTTCCATTGAAATATATTGGACCTGGCACTGTCAATGACAGAGGTGTGCTGGCATCTTTTGAAAATAGCTGCATTATATTTCATCACGTCACATAAGCCCGTTGCCAACTCCTGAATTACAGACTGATTGTTTCCAATCTTTTGCTGCTGTAAACACTGCCACAACCAGCTTTGAGTACCAGTTTCTTGTGTACATTCCATGAACATTCCATGAACCACTGCGCTTGCTGACCACAGCCTGTCCTTAGGAAGAGAGAGAACAGGAATGAGTTTTCCTGGGCAAAGGGGCTTCGCTTTGGAAACTCAGCTTTAAGCTGCCCTGCAAGCCATGCCAAGGCAGCGGGTGAATCATTTCACCCAGATTTCTGAGCCAACCTCAGTGAGAATGACCATGAGTGAGAATCTCACCCCAGCCAGGCCAGCCTCTCACCTCGTGTTCCGGGGAACGGAGGCAAACCTGCATCATTTTCTGTAATGCCACAGGAAATCCCCAGATAAGGCAGACACCCTGATGCCTCACAGGAGGCACTCCCACAGAGATATAAACGGATGAATGCTTTCTTCATCACAGCTCGCAGTTCTCAATAGCCCTCCAAGGCTGCCAAAAACCTCCCTTAGCTCATTGCTGCTTCTGCCGCAGCCAGACACAGCACTTCCTAGAAAATCGTCATTCCATTTATTGTTTATTCTTGGGGCGGATTACTGTTTCCCATAAACTCTCGCAGCGTTAAAGGTAGAGTTTCGGTAAATCTCATCAGATGCCTACATAAAGTGGAAAAGACGCCCTTTATTTTTAATGTGCCAGAGAAAAGGAAACCATGACCCCATTTTTTAGTGACAAAAGCCAGCAATGGACGATTCTAGCTGGGGGACCCACTGCTGCTTTACAATTGCTATCCCTATTTCTCTAAAAGGCCAGGACAATACCTGGCATGTAAAGATGTCAGGAGGACTGTTCCTTCATTACACTTTGGAGTACATGAATTTCTCATGCTCGTCATCGACAGTTTGCATTTTTGTCAAATCTGTAAATCACTCACAAGAAGCTCCTTATGGGGCTGGGTGTGGTGGCTCACGTCTGTAATCCCAGCACTTTGGGAGGCCAAGGTGGGAAAATCATGAGGTCAGGAGTTCAAGACCAGCCTGGCCAACATGGTGAAAACCCGTCTTTACAAAAAATATAAAAAATTAGCTGGGTGTAGTGGTGGGTGCCTGTAATCCCAGCTATTTGGGAGGCTGAGGCAGGAGAATCTCTTGAACCTGGGAGGCAGAGGTTGCAGTGAGCCGAGATCAGGCCACTGCACTCCAGCCTGAGCGACAGGGTAAGACTCTGTAAAAAAAAAAAAAAAAGTCCTTATTATTTTCAATGACTTTTTGTTAACATATTTTTATCCCAATCAATATTTGAAATAGTGGGCTTAGTGTGCTAGTTGTTTTTTTTTTTTTTTTTTTTTATTCCCCATATCAAAATGTAAAATGTTACATGGCACCTAGAATGCTCTGCAGCCTGGAGTAGCAGCACACTCTGCTAAATGCTGGACTGTATTGGATCCCAGATTCTAGCCTTCTAGCAGGGTGATTCCAGAGACTAACACATGTTGACTGCTTTCAGACATGGAGATACCTTCATCTGTCTTTACTTTTATATGCATTTAATGTGCCACAGATTCAGAAAATGGGAACTAGGAGAGGTAGAGAAATTACCTACTTTTCAAAAGACAGAGGTGCTTAATGCAAACCCAATAGGTCCAGGTACACATCTTAGTGACATTAGACAAGGTAACTCGTTTGTAGAGGGGGCATGTTAAGAGCCACTTTATAAAACGGAACAAAGATTAAATGAGATCATAGACACAAAGTACCTGATTGAGGAAAGGTATTCACAGCCCATGGCAGCCAGCGTGACCTTCGGTGCAGGCCTGGGTGTGACAGTCACACGTGGAGACAGATCCAAGTCTTCCCGACGTTCATACCTGACCCAAGGCCGGGTCTTGCCTCTGTCACTTGCCATCCATGTGATCTGGGGCAGTAACTTAACCTCTAGGGATTCTCAACTTCAACTGTACCATGGGGCTAACAATGTCTATCCACAGGACTGCTGAAAGAACCACACAACACACACAAAGGGAAGCACCCAGGCACGCAATAGGCCCACCTTTAATATAACTGAGCTTTGAGCTATGTGCCAGGATTAGTAGGCATCCGGGTGCTAGGAAGCTGGGTCCCTTCTTTCTTTGCCTTTTGGGAATAGGGGGCAAAGCGAGGGAGTTGTGATAACATTTCTGGCTGATGGTCCCAGGGGACTGTGGCATTGATATAAAATGTCCATTCTAGATTCATGGTCACAGCAGTGGAGCATGATGGGCATTTGAGGACTCTCTTATGATGATCTAAGTTTAAATGTAGTCAGATTCATTGTGAGTGAGAGTGGGGGAGACAGAGAACACTCAGGAATACCAGGAGGGTATCAGGCATTCCTCCCACCTGGCTCTATTTTCCTTAACAATCACCACGCGGTGTGGGGTCCTGCCCTCCCTGTGGGATCCAGGCGTGGTGTTGGTGGATGGGGTGGGGAATGGGAGGGCTTGCACCCGGCTGAGCTCCTGCAGCTCCCACACAGTTGGCCACCCTTAGAAGATGCGCTCAGAGTGCTGCTGAGAAAACAACTCTGCTTCCTGCGGAGACTTCAAAAACCCACACCCTATCTACCACTGCACATTTTTGCAGCTGAAGGAGAAACTGCTGGAAATTAGGAGTTTCCCTGATGTCATCAGGATGATGCCGACTGTGTTCTTCTGGAGACATCAGGGAGTTGGCTCAGGAAGGGCTGGGTGGGAAGTGATGTAGCTTTGGACAAAGGCTCTGGGCTCTTCACAAAGGGAGGTAAGGTGGGGCCTCAGGGTTCCAAGTTGCCTGAACTTTCACCTGCCCTTAATGGCAAGAGTTCTAGTCCTAAGAGTAAAGGGAGAGAAGAGCAGAGATTTAGAGAAAGGGATGAGCAGAGCAGGTAGGGCCATGAAAGAGCCTCTTCAACCTTGCTGTCTTCCTTCACTCTACACATCTTCTTCCAAAAAGGTAACATCTTTGTCCTACTGACCATCTTGGTATTTCTAATTCCCTTTTTTCAACTCCTTTTGTATCATTTAGAGTTGCCCAGAGCAGTAAAATGAACAATCACTCCTTTGGAGAAATAGCTGATTCCTGCTGGGTTAGGACATGTCCAAGATGAGCTTTACACATGTGATTTTGCCAGAAAGCAGGAGAGCTCTAAAAAACTGGTCCAGAAGCCAGCTGGAGAGTCCTGCTGGCTAAAGATGGTTCATTTTTAACATCACGAAAGAATAATGACTGCGATATATGGAAAGGTAGTAAATGTAGAAATCCATGAGTTCATGATGATTAAAAGAGACCCCTCATTGATCACCACTAGAGGTTGTTTGGGTATCAACTCATTTCTCTAAAAATTGACAGAGAGGACAAGCATCTATCCCACCTTTCCTGTGTGAATTATATTTCAGAGTACCCAAAGAGCCAACAAGGCAAACATCATTTTTATGTAAGAATTTCCCCTAATAAATGCAGAAAGAATGACAGAATGAGAAAATCATGAGTTTGCAGTCCCTAGTGAAACAATGGATTTAGAAATGATCACCAGTTGATATTGATGGTGTGGTGGTGGGCATCTGTAATCCCAGCTACTTGGGAGGCTGAGGCAGGAGAATCTCCTGCACCCAGGATGCAGAAGCTGCAGTGAGCAGAGACTGTGCCACTGCACTCCAGCCTGGGCAACACTGAGACTCGGTCTCAAACAAACAAACAAGCAAGCAAGCACTATTCGTAGTATTTAACAGAGATGGCCAAGGTTCAAATCCTGCTTCTGGTGCTTACCTACCTGTGCATTTATATTATTTATGTATTTAGAGACAGAGTCTCACTCTGTTGCCCAGGCTGGGGTGCAGTGGCAGTGCAATCTCAGCTCACTGCCACCTCTATCTCCCAGGTTCAAGTGGTTCTCCTGCCTCAGCCTTCTGAGTAGCTGGGACTACAGGCACCCACCACCATGTTCAGCTAATTTTTGTATTTTTAGTAAAGACAGTTTTTCACCTTGTTGGCCAGGCTGGTCTCGAACTCCTGATCTCAGGTGATTTGCCTGCCTCAGTCTCCCAAAGTGCTGGGATTACAGGCATGAGCCACCACGGCTGGCTGACAGAGAACTTTAAAACAGGAACTACACAGCAACACCCATGAAATATTTGTTGCTCATAAAACCTTTAAAATGGAATCTATTGAAGCCACTAGATCTGCCCTATCCAATCTGGTAGCCACAGGTGGCCCTTGAACACTTGAGATGTGGCTATTCTGAACTGAGATATGCTTTAAGTGCACAATACATACCTAATTTAGAAGAATATAAAAGAAAGAGAATATAAAATATCTATAATTTTTTATGTTAATCACACTTTGAAATGATAATATTTTGGCTATTTCACATTAAATAAGTTATTAAAGTAATTTCACCTATTTCTTTTAACTTTTAAAAGAGAATGTTTAAAATTATGTGGTTCAAATTATATTTTGGTTGAACAGCATCGCTCTAAATGTAATGTGACAGTTTGTAGAAAATACTGGTGGTAATGGAACTAGTTAACACCAAAAGGAAATAAGTCCAGAATGTGGGGGCAATTCCACCAAATAAACTATTTACTTCCTACAGCAAATAAATTGTTTAAGAACAAATAGGGAAGAGGGGTGGTTTTGGATTAAATATAACCACCAAATGCAGAATATGAATCTTGTTTGCTTCCTGAACAACTAGTTATAAAAAGGCACTTTTGAAGCAATCTGGGAAATTTGAACTTTGAGACTGGGTGTTAGATCATATTAAAGTCCTATTGTTTATTTTGTTAGAGGTAATAACAGTACTACGGCTATGTTTTTAAAGATGTGCTTATCTCTTAGGAGCGCGTAGCCAAGTGTTTGTGGGTGGAATCATGTGTCCTCTGGGATTTGCTTTAGAAGGTTCAGAGTAAGCAGGTGTGGTGGATGGGGAAAACCAGGCCAACAAGATGTTGATTACTATTGAAACAAGGTGTTGAGGCTATGGGAGTTCATTATATTTTTCTTTCTACTTTGTGGTTCAAATTATATTTCCGCGGAGCAGCACTGCTCTAAATATAACGTCACAGTTTTTATTTATAGAAAATACTGGTGGTAATAGAACTAGTTAACACCAAAAGGAAATAAGTCCAGAATGTGGGGCAATTCCACCAGATAAACTATTTACTTCCTACAACAAATAGATGGTATTAAAACAAATAGGGAAGAGGGTGGTTTAGAACTTTACACATTGAAAAGCTCTAAAATTTAATTATAAATATGTAATATGTATCTATATACTATATAATGCTATATTTAATAATAAAAGTGTATTTTTATATAATTAGTTAAAATGAATTTTGATGCCTCCAAAGCTATTTTTAACACCTGAAAACGGTAAAATCATGATTAGTTTGTTGGGTGAAGAGTCACGAGCCCTTAGAAGGTGGAGTCCAGGCCGGGCAAGGTGGGTCACACCTGTAATGCCAGCACTTTGGGAGGCCGAGGTGGGCCAATCATCTGAGGCTGGGGGTTCAAGATCAGCCTGACCAACATGGAGAAACCCCATCTCTACTGAAAATACAAAATTAGCCAGGTATGGTGGCACGTGCCTGTATTCCCAGCTACTTGGGAGGCTGAGGCAGGAGAATCGCTTGAACCTGGTAGGCAGAGATTGCAGTGAGCCGAGATTGTGCCATTGCACTCCAGTCTGGGCAACAAGAGCAAGACTCCACCTCAAAAAAAACAACCAACCAACCAAAATAAATAAATAAATAAATAGATAAAACAAAATGGTGGAGTCCAAAGGGACTGGGGAGGAGCCTGAAAAGGCTGGTGCTCCACTCTGCCCTGCAGTAGCAGGTTGCACCTGTTTCCCAGGAGGCACGCAGGCCAACCAGGGCCAGTTCAAAGACATCGGATTCCGGAGGAGGGAGACGGCTGGCAGGGCCCGGGACCATCTAAAGGCCTGAGATGCACTTGCAGGTCTGCTGGGTCAGGCCAGCCCGGTGCCTGGATGGGCCTCACGGGTAGGCACTGGGTCCCAGGGCCTGGCCTGTTCATGGTGTACCTGGAGGTAGCTAGGGCCAAAATTCACAGGAGAGGATGAATAATCCCACTTTCAGTTTGCTAATTTCCTACAAGCTGTAACTGCCAAGGATCAGATATCCATGAACAGCATGTTGTGGAGAACCAACACTGGGTGGGAGAAGAACCTAGAAGGTGGCGGCCACTGGGATCATCGGGCTGTAATAATTCCCAGCACATCTTTTCCCACCAGGGAGAAAGCTACCCTAGCGATGGCACGTGACTTTCTTTTTGGTAGTAAGAGGGTGGGGCTAAAAATGTAGTCCTGATTTTGAAGAACATAAAATATTTAAATTTTTTACATTAATTCCATTTTGAAATGATAGTAGTTTGTTCTTAATTGTATCTGTTGTGGGAGACCCTGACTGACTACTGAACCCTCCTCCTCCCTCCAGACCTTTAATCAAGTTACCCTTGAGGTACTCATTATAGTAACTCTTCATTTTTATTCTCTGTTAAGCATTAGCTCTAGGAAGGCAAAACCATTTTCCTAGTCTCAAGTTCTGATGGTATCTTAGTCCCATTACGCTGTTTTAACAAAATACCACACATTGGGTAATTTATAAACAATAAACATTGATTTCTCATTGTTCTAGAGGCTGGATAGTTCAAGATCTAGGTGCCAGAGGCTTTGGTGTCTGATGAAGACTGCTCTTTGTTTCCAAGATGGCACCTTGTTCACTCTGTCCTTACATGGAAGAAGGTGAAAGATCAAAAAGGAGCGGAAGCAGTGTGAAGCCTCCTTATAAGGCGTTAATATCATTCATGAGGGCACAGCCCTCCACCCCATCACCTGAAGGCCCTACCTTCTGATATGATTGCAGTGGGGATTAAGTTACAGCAGGGCTGGGCGCGGTGGCTCACATCTGTAATCCCAGCACTTTGGGAGGCTGAGGTGGGCGGATCACCTGAGGTCAGGAGTTCGAGACCAGCCTGACCAATATGGTGAAACCCCATCTTTGAAAAAAAGAATTAAAAATTTTTTTAATTAAAAAAAAAAGTTACAGCATGAATTTTGGAGTGCGCACAAACATTCAAACCATAGCAGATGGGATCCCTCATGTTACACCTTAAGGGTGCAGACAAGGGAGTAAAGGTGAACTTTATCCTGTTCATGATTTCCGCAGCCTAATAGTCACGGAGTTGCACAAGCGGAGACTGTGTTTACTCTTACCTCATCTGTTGACTAATTGTGTGATCTTGAGCAAATATCCCCTCGAAGTCTTGGGCTCTTAAAAGTACATGCCTGACTGGGCGCGGTAGCTCACTCCTGTGATCCCAGCTCTTTGGAAGGCTGAGGCGGGTGGCTCACCTGAGGTCAGGAGTTCAAGACCAGCCTGGCCAACATGGTAAAACACTGTCTCTACTAAAAATACAAAAATTAGCACGGCATGGTGGCGGGTGCCTGTAATCTTAGCTACTCTGGAGGCTGAGGCAGGAGAATTGCTTGAACCTGGGAGGCAGAGGTTGCAGTGAGCTTAGATCATCCCATTGCACTCCAGCCTGGGTAACAAGAGCAAGACTCCGTCTGAAAAAAAAAAGTACATGCCCTTGACATGATCATGAAACACCAATCACATAGAGCATCTGCTGCTGTGCCTGGCACCTAGTGGGTACTTGATAAATGAGCACACTAGCTGTTGTGTTATTATTATAGGTGAAACTTAGAGTTGGTCCTGGTTAAATAGGTTTTGCTCATAGAGGCTAAACTATATGCCAAACCCAGGAAGCTTAGGTCTGTACACTCCACATGCAGATCTAAAGCATTTCTTAAGAGAATTAAAAATGGGACCAGGGCCAGGCATGGTGGCTCATGCCTGTAATCCCAGCACTTTGGGAGGCCAAGGTGGGTGGATCATGAGGTCAAGAGTTCAAGACCAGCCTGACCAAGAAGGTGAAACCTCATCTCTACTAAAAATATAAAATTACCTGGGCGCAGTGGCAGTGCCTATAATCCCAGCTACTTGGGAGGGTGAGGGAGGAGAATCACTTGAACCTGGGAGGCAGAGGTTGCAGTGAGCCAGGATTGTGCCACTGCATTCCAGCTCAGGTGACAGAGTGAGACTCCATCTCAAAAGAAAAAAAAATACAAAACTTAGCTGGGCATGGTGGTATACACCTGTAGTCCCAGCTACTCAAGAGGCTGAGGCAGGGGAATCGCTAGAACTCAGGGGGCGGAGGTTGCAGTGAGTTGAGATCATGCCCCTGTACTCCAGCCTGGGTGACAGAGTGAGACTCCATCACAAAAAATAAATAAACAAATGAAAAGAGAGAGAGAGAGACCAGGCTGTGGAATACTTATATATATATATATACACACACACACACACACACACACCGATAAATGAGGTGTATTAGACATGCTCACTCTGCTTGTTTCTCTGCAATTTTATGGGGCTGCAGTGATGGGGAAATGGAAGTTGCCTTTGACCTGACCCATGGCAGCCACTCATAATACAGGCAGTTAGCCTGTATTCCACAGGATTCACTCCTCTTTTTCCCCAGCAACTTGTCTGTATGAGTCCTAAGAGCCTCCCCATACAGCTGCCAACTTCCTTCGCTGTCGCCCGGGAAGGATGGTATTTGATGACCGATAATGCTCAGTGGGTTACCTCCAAGAGATGTTTGCTTTTGAGCTCAGCATAAAGCCTCGGTTAGCTCGAAGTAATAAACCTATAAGGATTCCTGTCAGAATCCCCAAGTGCCTGGCACCTAGTAGGTGCTCAAGAAATACTTATTAAGTGATAAATGGAGGGGATTTTCAGGCACTGTTGTGAATTCCTCAGGGGCATCCTTAGGCCTGGGGACTTTCCTGGGACCATTCCAATCACCCCACAGCGGGTGCTTTCCTATGCAGTTATTCAGAAGGCCCGCCCAGAGCATGGGCTCCAGACCAGGATTTCCTTCATGGTTGAGGTCGACTTTAGTGGGGGCTTTAGGCACCTGCTCGTTTCACGGTGCTTTAGCGCCATTAAAGCTCTGCTTCAGAGGGCTGGGGTCCCAGGGGTTGTGAGAGAAAGCTCACCACTTAAGTCATTTATGCTTTGGCTGCCCAGGCCTGGAAAAATGCCCTTGGGACTGATCCTGAAGTGCGGGAGGATAAGTTAAATGGCTTAATAGATCCTGGCAGCCTCGGAAAGGACTAATGGCTCAGCATTAATTGCGTACATAGAGTACAGATGAATCTCTGAAAAGGTATTTCAGATTTGCCTGTTCAGCTCTCACTGGCTTCAAAGCATCACATCAATCGACTCTCAAATGATGCTGATTATTAAAGACGAATACTGGTATTTGGAAATTTACATCGACCTTCATATTTCTGGTGCCCTTGTTTGTCCCCTCAGCAACAAACTGAGTACCACTATGTGGTGGGCACTGTGCAGGGGGCTAGAGATAGATGAAGTTCCTGTCTCTGTTCCCACACACCTCTATTCTGGAAGGCAGAGGTTGGGAATTTGAAAACAATGAGACAGCTGCTGGATTGGAGGTCGATCCCAGGAAGACACAGAGGAAGGAGGAGGCTGGGGCTCCACCTCGGTGGTAGGTGGCAATGGAGGCTTCCTGGGTGGGTGGGGACCGGGACATGTGCCAGACCTCCAAGGCAGGCAAATAAAGGCTCTGGCCGAGGGAGCAGCGTGCGACTCACGCAGGGGATTGGATGCAGAGCACACATGAGCTGGAGGGAGGAGGGGGCTAGGCGAGGTAAGCAGGAGTCAGATAACACAGAGCCAGGGAGCTCTTGGGGGAGCTTTGCCTGCACTGTGATGTGACAGTGTGTCACTGCAGGACCGGAACATGGACATGACGTGTGCAGCTTTGGGCTGTGAAAAAGACACCAATGAGAGTGTAAAAAACACCTGTGAAAGAGGCTGGCATCCAGGGGTGGAAACCTCTCTGAGGGCGTGAACCAGGATGTGAAGCAGCATGTGAATTCTTGCTGCTCTCTCCCAGAGCAGCGGGATATTGGGCGGCTCTCTTAACCTCTCTGAGCTCCTTCCTCAAGGGAAGGAGAAAACGAAAAGATGTCTAAAAAAGAGTATCTCAGGCACTTTGGTTGTAAGTGACACACAGAAAATCATCTTTTTTTTTTTTTTTTTTTTTTGAGACCGAGTCTTGCTCTATCCCCCAGGTTGGATTGCAGTGGTGCCATCTCGGCTTGCTGCAACCTCTGCCTCCCAGGTTCAAGTGATACTTGTGCATCAGCCTCCCGAGTCGCTGGGACCACAGGTGCGCGCCACCATGCCTAGCTAATTTTTGTATTTTTGGTAGAGACGGGGTTTCACCATGTTGGCCAGGCTGGTCTTGAACTCCTGGCCTCAAGTGATCTGCCTGCCTCGGCCTCTCAAATTGCTGGGATTACAGGTGTGAGCCACTGCCCCCGAACCAGAAAACCATCTTGAACCAGCTCAGTCAAAAGGAAGAATTTATGGGTGATCTCCTGTTGCCCTGGAAGAGGCAGGGGCATGGTGGCCCTCAGGGTGGCAGGAACAGCTGCTGTGGGGGGCTCTGTCTCCATCCTTCCCATTCCTGCTCCCCTCTGAGCACTGGTACCATATTCCTCCCTGGAAACATGGCCAGCTACTGTTCACAGAGCTTCAGCACTGAAGAGTCTGTCTCCTTCCATAGTTTCCGGTGGACAAATCCCGGAAAGAACTATGACTGGCCAGGTTGGGGCTGGGTCCTCTCCCATTAACTAGTCAATTTGGACAGTGGGCAAAATACCATGATTGACTCAACTCGAGTCTTGTGGCCTCACTTCAGTCAATTAAATATGACCGGGGAGCAACAGCTTAGAAACCGTGATGGCTCCCATTGAAAACACAGGATTGGAGTGTGGGAAAGAGTGCTTCCTAAACGTATGAGTGCTAGGGAGTTGCTATAGGCTGAATGTTTGCAGGCCCCTAAGTTTAATACATTGAAGCCCTCAATCCCAATGTGCTGGGTGCCTTTGAGTGATAATTAGGGTCTGATGAGATCTTGGCTGGTATCCTCAAAATGGGATTTGTGCCTTTTTAAGAAAAGGAGATTTCTTCACATACACCAATGGAAGGTCATAAGAGAACACAGTGAAAAGTCATCCACAAGCCAGAAAGAGGCTCTTCCAAGAACCAAATCTGCCAGGATCTTCATCTTAGACCTCCCAGCCTCCAGAACTGGGAAATAAATGTCTGTTGTTTAAGCCACACAGTCTATGGTATTTTTATAGTATCTCAAGCTAAGACAGGGGTACAATCCCAGAAAATGAGAGATGCTGGACAGATAAAACTGGATCAGCATTACAAAATACTTTGTAGATGTAAAACATTATACAAATATTAGATTTTGAAGATACTGTTCCATCTTTGAGAGTGGCACTTCTTTGGAGTCGTCTCTCTAGTTTCAGTGTGTAGAATAGTTACTGACACATAGTAGGGACTTTGTAACACATGGTACTGAGTTAGTGAACGCCATAGATTGAATTAGTGGATAGTTAATGGACAGTATAACAGGCAGAGGAGTCCAACTTTATTAGAGATTAGGTTCTAAAGTCCACACAGGCCGAGCGCAGTGACTCACATCTGTGATCCCAACACTTGGCAGGCTGAGGTGGGAGGATTGCTTGAGCCCAGGAGTTCAAGACCAGCCTGGGCAACATAGAAAGACCCTGTATCTATTAAAAAATCATTTGAAAGTTATTTTAAAATTAGCTAAGTATGGCGGTGCATGCCTGAAAAGTTCCAGCTGCTCGAGAGGCTGAGGCAGGAGGATTGCTTGACCCTAGGAGGTCGAGGCTGCAGTGAGCCATGATAGTGCCACTGCACTGCAGCCTGGGCAACAGAGCGAGACCTTGTCTCAAAAGAATAAATAAGTAAGGTGTGGAAATCACATGTAATCAACATAACCCTTGAAAACTCCCTAGGGAGGTGCCATGTTGAAAAACTACATACCATCACTCAGTAAGTTTGATAGAACCGTTTTTCTCTCCAAATTGGAACACATCGCTGTTTCCTGTGGTCAAACACCAGAGGAAGCAGTTGGCTTTCATTTGAGCGTGATGGTTTATGAGAAAATACATTAACAGCAGAATCTCACTTAGCATGGGGAGATGCCCAGGAGGAAACAGAAGATTCACTTCTCCCATCTCAGGCTCTCTCTGGACGGGGCTCATTGAGTCAAACGGCAGGTGGACTTTCATCTTCTAGGATGTGCATACAGTGAGTTAGGAGGCCTGTCCATCCTGGTCACTACAAACTCTCCAATGCCTATCACGGTGCCTGGCATACAGTAAGCCTGCACTAACCGGATATCGAAGGAATGATCTCGCTGCACAAGGTACCAATGCTTGGTACTGAAGAGGTGGGATGAGATCTGTGAAACTAGCCTTTCCTTGGGGCATGGCCAGCCTCATAATAAGAAAGGCAAAACATGAAACACCTGAAGAGACATGAAATGACAATAGCACCCTGCTGGAAGTGTCAGTAAATAATAGAAGAAAAAGTTCTGGGGGACTCTCAGATGAAGTAGGATCTACCTCTAGAGACCTTCCTCCTGACTTTTGCTCTAACTCCTTCCTATTAGCTTCCCATTCATCCAGAGAGGTTTTTGCTTTCCTGCAGCCTGGGGCATGCTCAAGCCCAAGGGTTTACTTCACATACATACTGGTGCCTGGAGCCAGCTGCTTTGGGGTCCATTTACTCAGGGATGTGCCTGAGTGAGGAGGCATGACAATAGGTCTGGACTTGGTGACCCCTTGGGGGAAAGGGTCTTACATTCCTCCTTCCCACTGCCCATCTACCACTGCTTTGTGGAGTAGGACTTCAGGCTGTCCCAGCTCTCACCTGAGTGTCCTAATTCCAGAGCAGAGCTACTGGGGACTGTCACCACCTTCGTCCTCACGAGCCTGCCCTTGTGAGGAGCAGTTTCTTCCTCTTCTGCTCTTGTAGGCAAGAGAGGAAAAGAAGGTCACCTGCCCTGTCTGACCTGCTCTGGTCTGGAAAGAGTTTCTCTGCCAGTGGCTTTAGACTCATGCTCTGATGGGGGCCATGTAACTGGACTCTCAGGCCATGGCCAAGGTGGACAGATATTCACTGCATGGAGGAGGCAGCTAACTCATTCACCTGACTGCCAGGTCATGAATAGTTTACGTGGAATATAAGATTTATTTTATTTTACTGAGGGAAAGTTATGCATACATAACCACCATGCACAACAGACATTCCTCCAGATTTCTGAAAATTCTCTATGTATTTATCAATATAGATGCATCGTAGCCCATTTTGGCTACTATCATAAAAAACACTATGGCTTATAAACAATTTACTTCTCACAGTTCTGAAAGCTAGAACGCCCAAGATCAAGTTGTCGACCAATTCACTGTCTGGTGAGGGCCCTGTTTCCACACTTGTGAACTCACATGGCAGAAAAGGCAAAAGAGCTCTCTGGGGTGACTTTTGCAAGGGTACTAATCCAATTCATGAGGGCTCCACCCGTATGACCGAATCACCTTACAAGGCCCCACATCCTCATATCATCACATTGGGGGTTAGGATTTCAACATATAAATTTTGAGGATATGCAAGCCTTCAGCCTATAACAACATACAAATACAGGAATGGGATTATATGATAATTTTGTAACCTAATTGTTTTCACTTTTACTATATCATAAACATCTTTCAATATCAACAATACAGAATTGTCACATTATCTTTTATGTCTTCATAATATTCTATTAGATGGGTGTACCATAATTTATCTAATAGCATCCTATCATTAGGTATTTAGTTGTTTATCATGTATTATTATTATTATAGACAATGCTGTAATAAAATCTCGTATATACCAGCATACATTTGTTTGGCAATTTTCTTTCTTTTTTCTTTTTTTAAGACGGGATCTCACTCTGTTGCCTAGGATGGAGTGCAGCGGTATAAGTTATGATTACATAACTCACTGCAGTCTTGAACTTTTGGGCTCAAGTGATTCTTCTGCCTCACTTCCAGAGTAGCTGGAAGTACAGGTGCATGCCACCACATGTGGCTAATTATTTTAATTTTTTTGTAGAGACAGGGTCATCCTATGTTGCTCAGGCTGGTCTTGAACTCCTGGCTTCAAGTGATCCTCCTAAAGTGTTAGGATTACAGTGCCAGGACTTGATAATTTCCTTAAGAGAATTTCCTGGAAGAGTATCATATTGAAAGATATGCACATTTTAATATTGGATCAATTTACACTTTTTTCTAATTCATTATTTTAGAAAGAGATGGATTCTCTCTATTTTGTCCAGGCTGGTCACAAACTCCTGGGCTCAAGCGATTCTCCCATTTTAGCCTCCCAAATAGCTGGAACTATAGGTGCAGGCCACTGGGCCCAGCTATAATTTACATCTTTTTTATTTGAGATGAAGTTTCGCTCTTGTTGCCCAGGCTGGAGTGCAATGGCACAATCTTGGCTCACTGCAACCTCTGCCTCCTGGGTTCAAGCAATTCTCCTGCCTCAGCCTCCCAAGTAGCTGGGATTACAGGCATGTGCCACCACACCCGACTAATTTTGTATTTTTAGTAGAGACGGGAGTTTCTCCAAGTTGGTCAGGCTGGTCTTGAGCTCCTGAACTTAGGTGATCCGCCTGCCTCGACCTCCCAAAGGGCTGGGATTACAGGCATGAGCCACTGTGTCTGGCTGTAATTTATATCTTGCCAGCGATGGACAGGAGAATCACCAATGGGGCACACGCATTTTTTGTCTTTAGTACTCTGAGATCTTGTATCTTTTTCTAAGTGTCATTTTTGACTTCTGTTAAACTTTTTCATATGTTTAAGGTCCCTAAATTTCTTTTTTTGAGTATTGCCTATTTGTGGATGATATTTTTAAATGTAAAACAAAATGACTCGAATTTACAAGGTCAGACTATTTGAAGCATGCTGGTTTTATTGATTTCCACTTTCTCTTTTCTGTTTTTTGTCACTTTCTGAACATGATCTGTGTCATTCTCCCTCCGTTGCACCTATTCAGCCTGGTCCTGGACCACTGGCTTGTTCCTGCCATGGGGCCCATGGATGAGCCCCCCCCACACCCCCAATTGTCTCAGACACTCCTCAGGGTAAGATTTGATTCATATTTCAACCTTATAAACACTGGCTGAGAACCTCAATGAGCCAGGGACTAGGCTGAATATTGAGGAAGTTAAAAATGAATAAAACACAAGTGGGTGTGGGGCTCACGCCTATAATCCCAGTACTTTGGGAGGCTGAGGCAGGCAGATAATTTGAGCCCAGGAGTTCAAGACCAGCCTAGGTTGCATGGCGAAACCTCATCTCTACAAAAAATAAAAAAATAATTAGCTGCATTTGGTGGCGGTGCTGTAGTCCTAGCTACTCAGGAGGCTAAGGCGGGAGAATCACTTAAGCCCAGTAGACAGAGGTTACAGTGAGCCGAAATCATCGTGCCACTGCACGCCAGCCTGGGTGACAGAGTGAAACCTTGTCTCAGAAAAAAAAAAAAAAAGAATAAAACACAATTGTTCTCAGGAGCTCAGCATCTAGCAGGAGATTCAGACATGCCCCTCGTCACCAGTGCTCTGAGATGTGCTCTAATAGAAGTGAGATGGGAGCCGGGCGCGGTGGCTCAAGCCTGTAATCCCAGCACTTTGGGAGGCCGAGGCGGGTGGATCACGAGGTCAAGAGATCGAGGCCATCCTGGTCAACACGGTGAAACCCCGTCTCTACTAAAAATACAAAAAATTAGCTGGGCATGGTGGTGCGTGCCTGTAATCCCAGCTACTCAGGAGGCTGAGGCAGGAGAATTGCCT
>NW_016107324.1:442963-445992 GCF_001604975.1 Cebus imitator
ATAGGAATTTCAACTCTTGGATCTGAGATGATTTCTTTAAAAAAAAAAAAAAGAAATAGAGATTTGGCCAGGCGCAGTGGCTCACGCCTGTAATCCCAGCACTTTGAGAGGCCGAGGTGGGTGGATCACAGGGTTAGGGGTTCAAGACCAGCCTGGCCAAGGTGGTGAAACTCTGTCTCTACTAAAAATACAAAAATCAGTTGGGCGTGGTGTGGGGAGGGCTCCTGTAATCCCAGCTACTTGGGAGGCTGAGGCAGGGAATTGCTTGAACCCGCGGGGCAGAGTTTGCAGTGAGCCGAGATCACACCACAGCACTCCAGCCTGGGCTGAGTGAGACTCAGCCCAGACTCACTATAACAGAGTGAGAGTCCGTCTTAATAATAATAAAATAAAATAGAGATTTGAGGGGAAAAAGTATTTCAGGCAGCACAGTGTAACATTAAGAGCAAATGCTAATTAAATAACTGTCAAGTGCCAGGTTAACTGATGTTGCTAATTCTGCCAACAGAGCTATGCATGGATGGTAGTTGCTATTCTCATTCTTCCACAGCGGAGGAGAGGAAGGCTTAGAGAGGCTGGACAACTAGCCCAAGACTGCTAACGAGAGTCACAATGGAGGTTCGAACCCATGTCTGGCAAAATAAAAGCATTTGTTTCGTGCTTATCCAATTACTGCTTTAACAAAAGTTGGAGGGCAGAGAGTATGCAGGGTACAGGATTCTTTGGGGATCAGGACTGCAGAGGGCTGTGAATGAGGTGGAAGCACCTATTGTCTCTGACTAGTGTCTATTGTCTCTTCTGTCCTGCAGGTCTCAGTTCAGGTATCGCCTCCTCCAGGAAGCCTTCCCAACTTCCTCAGGTTTTCTAGATGACTGTCCTCTGCCACCACCACTTTCAGGTGTAACCCTGTGCCTTCCTTTCCCATGAACTTATTCACTGCCTATTAATTGTCTACTCATCTCTTCCTGTCCACTGGATAGTAAGCTCTTTGAGGGTGGAGCCACGTCTGATCATCTTTGCATTCCTAGTTTGTGAGTGAAAGAATGAAGGAGTAAATGGGGCACTGGGTGTGCAGAAGAGGGAATGGAGAGGTTCCAGGCAGCCTGGCAGGATTTAGCAACAGGCAATGGCAGGGGCAGGGTGGAAAGAAAGCTCTCAGGGTTCAGCCTGCCTTGAGAAGAAGGGTGCAGGGAGAGAAGCAGGGTGGTGGGAGGGTCAGGGATCCACAATAAAGGTCCTGGGGTCCCAAGGATAAACACCTTGGGTCTGGTGGCAGGCTGTCTGAGTTCAATTCCAGTTATGCCAGCTGACTCCCTTAGGACTTCCAGCAACTTTAAGACTGTGTCTCGGTTTTCCTCATTGATAAAACAGGTCTGTTAATCATACCAGCTCACATGTTGTCACGAAGATCAAGTTGAGCTCATGTGAGCCCAGAGCTAGCATCACTATCCTGCTTTTCCTCTGGGCATCTCCCGGTTTCTCAAGGCTCTGCTTCCCATGCAGGGTGTAGGCAGCATGGGGATACAACTGCGGGGAGCTGGAACTGGTACAGCCGGAGTCTGAGATGGCTTTGGTAAGGGATCTGTAGCAGTTTCGGTGTTTGTTTGAGGCTGTGGGCTCTGAGGTTGCAGGACCAGGAACAAGTCACAACTCCAAACTTAACTAGCTGTGGAATCTTGAATTTGTCACCTAACCACTCTGAGCTTCAGATTCAGAGGATAACAAACAGGGGTAGTAATAGCACATGCCTCATCGGGTTGTTGGGGAGTGTTAATTAAGATAGTAGACAGCAGGCCGGGCGCAGTGGCTCATACCTGTAATGCCAGCACTTTGGGAGGCCGAGGCGGGCGGATAACCTGAGGTCAGGAGTTCGAGACCAGCCTGACCAACATGGAGAAACCCCATCTCTACTAATAATACAGAATTAGTCAGGTGTGGTGGTACATGCCTATAATCCTAGCTACTTGGGAGGCTGAAGCAGGAGAATCAGTTGAACTCGGGAGGCGGAGGTTGTGGTGAGCTGAGATCACGCCATTGCACTGCAGCCTGGGTAACAAGAGTGAAACTGCATCTCAAAAAAAAAAAAAAAAAAAAAGATAGTAGATGGCTTCTTCCTAGAACAACTTCAAATTTCTCATAGTAGCTTGTGAGTCTCCCCATACTCTTTCTGTTTGTAATTCTGACCTTAGATGGCCACCCGCCTGCCCCTGGCTACCCCATGTCCTTCTCCCAGCCTCCCCAGGACTCTGCTGTTCCTGAAGCTTATTGTCACCTCAGGGATCATGCCTTGGAGCTGTTCTTGCCCAGGTCCTTACAAATCTTTCTCCCTCACATCATTCAGGTCGCTGTTCAATGTCACCTCCTCAGAGTGGCCTCCGGGATCTCCTTTCTAAACTAGCTTCCTCCTGCCCTCCTAGCCCTTCCCTATCTGCTTAGCTTGCATTCTGGTTTAGCCCTTCCGTGCACAAGACATGGTATTCACAACTATTCAGGTAACATTTCTTCTTTTGGAATGTAAGCTGCCCAAGCACAGGCAACCGGTCTCTCTCCTTCACTGATGTGACCCAGTGTCTGAAAAAGCGACTGGCACATATGAGGTCTCAATAATATTTATGAAGTGAGTGTGTGAATAAACGAACTACTTAGCACACACCTGACACACAGTCAGTCCCCACTAAATGGTGGCTGTTGAGACTCTTAGTATTATATTACCACAGCAAAGCAGACTCATTGGGTTAGAGCATCACGGTGCCTAGGTTCGAGTCCCAGCTCTGCCCTTTTCTATCCGCACAGTCCACAGCACAGCCTCCCGGCCTGGCCATTGTGGTGTTACAAGAGTCAGTGAGTGAATCGTCGTGAAGTCCGTGCATTGGGGCTCAGGCAGGGGAAACTCTGCACATGTCAGAGTCAGCTGACAGCACTTGTGGGATATACCAAGGTGCACACAGTAGAAGTGCGCAGGTTTTCAAAAGAACAGATAACAAAATAACATTTCTATTCTCTTCTGCCACTTCTGTTTTGTTTTTTGC
>NW_016107324.1:446272-452724 GCF_001604975.1 Cebus imitator
GCACTCCAGCTTGGGTGACAGAGTGAGACTCTGTCTCAAACAAGCAAATAAACAAAAGAGGCCAGGCGTGGTAGCTCATGCAAATTGGGAGGCCAAGGTGGGAGATTGCTTGAGGCCAAGAGTTCAAGACCAACCTGGTCAACGTAGCAAGAACCTGTCTCTATTTTTTAAAATTTTATAACAAAAAAAATTTTTTTTCATAAAAATTAAAAAACAGGCTGGGCATCGTGGCTGACAGCTATTATCACAGAACTTTTGGAGGCCGAGGCAGGAGGATTGCTTGAACCCAGGAGTTTGAGACTAGCCTCAGCAACATAGTGAGACCCATCTCTACAAAAAAACTTTTAAAAAATTAGCCAGGTGTGGTGGTGCGTGCCTCTGGTTCTATTATAGCTACTTCGGAGGCTGAGGCAGGAGGATCACTTGAGCTGGGGAGGTCAAGTTTGCCGTGAGCTCTGATTGTGCCGCTGCACCCGCAGCCTGAGTCACAAAGTGAGACTCTGACTCAAATAAACCAACAAATAAATAAAATTTTTAAATCAGGGGAAAATCATAACATAAAATGAGCCTCTTTCAAGTGTACAGTTCAGTGGCATTGAGTACATTCACAATATTGGGCAACCCCACTTCTATCCAGTTCCAAGCCTTTCATCACTCCAAAAGGAAACCCCATACCTATTAAGTACCGGTTAACTAGTCATTCTCTGGTCTCCCTTCCCCCAGCCCCTGGAAACCACTAATCTATTTTCTGTCTCTATAGAGTTACCTATTCTGGATATTTCGTATAAATAGAATTATACAAACATGTGACTATTTGTGTCTGGCGTTTTTCACTGAGCACAATGTTTTCAAGGTTTGTCTGCATTGTAGCATGCACTGGTACTTTTTCTTTTTAGGACTTAGTCATTTTCCGTGGTAGGTATATTCCATATCTTGTTTATCTGTTCATCCTTTGATGGAGCATTTATTCGGGTTGTTTCCACTTTGGGACCATCACAGAAATGCTGCTATGAACATATGCATACAGAGTTTTGCTGGAATACCTGCTTTCAGTTCTTTGGGGTCTATCTCTAGGAGAGGAATTGCTGAGTCATATGGTGACTCTATATTTAACTTTCTGAGGCACTGGCAGGCTGTTTTTCAGTATGGCTGCACCATTTTACATTTCCACCAGCAACGTATGACGGTTCCAATTTCCTCGCATCGTGACCAACACTTGTTGTTTTCCGGTGTTTTGATTCTAACCACCATCATGCGTGTGAAGACGTAGCTCACTGTGGTTTTCATTTGCATTTCTCTGATGACTAATGATGTTGAGCACCTTTTCATACACTGTGTGCTGTTGAGCCGGGGGCAGGACTTGGTTTGATGGCCTTGTCTGAGGTTGTACAATACAGGGAAATGCATTTGCAGAATTCTATGTTTCCCCCTTGGTTTTCCCTTCATACCAGGGCGTGGGATTGGCTTCCTGGGTCTTATTCTACCTCCACGTGGGCCCAGGAATTGGACACCACCCCCATCTGTGATACAGGGACAGTGGTACCTGGCTCAGAGGGATAGCACATGAGATTTGGGAGTAGCTAAGGGCAAAGACTGAAACCAGATGACTGGCATCCCAGTCCCGGCACTACTTTATCTAGCTATGACCTTGGGCTACATGAGTCAATGTCTCTGCCTCAGTTTCATGTCTGTAACTGAGTTTAATAATAGTAACTGCCTCGCAGGGTTGTCGTGAAGATTAGATGAGTTAATATCTAAAAGCCAACACTCAGTCAGGGTCGCCTGTCATTATCCTCAGCATTTCGTATTTCAGCTTCGGGTGGACACGGGCTATCAAGTTCATGTTTGTTCTTTTGCCGGAAAGCCTCCTTGGAGTTCTTTATGGACCGTCTTCCATTTGAACTACATAAGAACCCTCTTATCTGCAATTTGTCTGCACCAATCTTCAAAGCAAAAAGAGCATGGTCTCATTTAATAGCTCATCTTGTATCCAAGCAAGACTTTGATAAAACCCTTTAAAAATCTGTGCACCTCTGATCATCAGACATGGGCTTGGAACACAGAATGGGACAAGTCGAATTTGAAAGGCCAGTGTAACCCCCCAGACCACAGCTTCTGGGCACTGCAGGACAGAAGGGAAAATCTGCTTCTTCCTCCAGCACAGGCCTCCCTGCCTTATTTCTGAATCCTACCCCAGTGCCTTCAGCTTGCTGCTTGGCCAACCTAATCCAAACGTTCCAGGAAATGCTTCTAGAGAAATCTCCTAAGGATGGCTTTCTCTGCACACGTCCGTGATTTCTTCAGCTCACCCTTACTTTAGGCCTCAAAAATCTTAGGCATGGGTTAGAAGGTGGGAGGAGGGAGAGGATCAGGAAGAAGAGTGGATGCTGGGCTTAATACCTGGCTGGTGAGATGATCTGTGCAGGTAATCTTCATGGCACACATTTACCTATGTAACAAGGCTGCACATCCTGTCCATGTATCCCCTAACCTAAAAGTTGCAAAAAAAATTTTTTTAGGCAGGAAAGCTCTTACTTTGTAGAAAGAGAAGAAAATCACTTTGAACTTCTACTTCAACTATCCCTTTTGTAGCCTTTTTTTCCTGACTACAATGAGCAACAGCTGTTTGAGACGGTGGAGCGCATTCTTGCTGAGGAGAGGATGCAAGGGACCGAACGGAGTCGGGGACAGAGGGCAGGGGGAGTTGCCCATGGCTGTGTCACCAAGTCTGGTCTAAAAGAGTGTCTGGGTGCCCTTCACACTCACAGCAGAGTAGGTTAACCACTCAGGGATCCCTTTCAGCCAGCTCCAGGAGCTAGGCAGGCTGTAAAAGCAAGGGGTCTGGTCCATATCCCAGCTGCCTACTTGTAGCTTTGTGCTCGTTTGTAATATGGGGTCTAATGAGTGCACTGGCCTTTCGTCTGACTCTTCCAATGACTGACCCAAGAGAGTCTAGTCTATGCTCCACAGATACATGTAGAAATCCAGCCTGGGCTGGGCACGGTGGCTCACGCCTATAATCCCAGCACTTTGGGAGGCCGAGACTGGTGGATCATGAGGTCAAGAGATTGAGACCATCCTGGTCAACATGGTGAAACCCCGTCTCTACTAAAAATACAAAAATTAGCTGGGCATGGTGGTGCACACCTGTAGTCCCAGCTACTTGGGAGGCTGAGGCAGGAGAATTGCTTGAACCCAGGAGATGGAGGTTGTGGTGAGCTGAGATCGTGTCATTGCACTCCAGCCTGGGTAACAAGAGCAAAACTCTGTCTCAAAAAAAAAAAAAAAATGGAAATCCAGCCTGAAACCCCCAGGCCCAATGCAGGAAGATTCCAGCACTTCCAGGGCAGGCTCAAGACACACATGGGCTCCCTACTCTGAGGAGTTCCAGAGCTGCCTCCCAGCATGTGCTGCCGAATCTACCAGGTACCAGTGTGGTGAATTAGGGGTATAGGTCTGCAGTGACTGGAAACTCAAGTTTTCCACAGCTTCAAATCCAAGTTCCTCTATGAGGATTCACCTCTACCTTCTTACCAATTTAAACTAGTGGACCACTCAACCTGCTAGTCACTGCACTCCTCATGTTGTCTCTCAATTATGGTGGCTTGGCCGGGCGTTGTGGCTCACTCCTGTAATCCCAGCACTTTCGGAGGCCAAGGTGGGCGGATCATGAGATCAAGAGATCAAGATCATCCTGGCCAACATGGTGAAATCCTGTCTCTACTAAAAATACAAAAATTAGCCGGGCGTGGTGGTGCATGCTTGTAATCCCAGCTACTCAGGAGGCTGAGGCAGGAGAATTGGTTGAACCCGGGTTGCAATGAGCCAAGATCGCACCACTGCACTCCAGCCTGAACGATAGAGCAATACTCTATCTCAAAAAAAAAAAAAAAAAAAAAAAAATTACGGTGGCTCACGCCTGCAATCCCAACATTTTAGGAGGTTGAGGCAGGCAGACCACTTGAGGCTGGGAGTTTGAGACTAGACTGACCATCATGGTGAAATGCTATCTCTACTAAAAATACAAATATTAGCCAAGCATGGTGGCGTTCACCTGTATCCTCAGCTACTTGGGAGGCTGAGGCATGAGAATCACTTGAATCCAGGAGGCAGAGGCCACAGTGAGCCGAGATCGTGCCACTGCACTTCAGCCTGGGTGACAGAACAAGACTCTGTCTCAACAACAACAACAAAAAGAATTACCAATGGGAGGCTGCAGGGTGAGTTAGGGCAAATTGATGCCATCACCTGGGGTGGGAGCTTCAGGGAAGCCTGAAAGCCTCAGAGAGGGGAAGGGAAGAGGTGGTGCTACAGCTCCTATACATGGCATGGGCCTCAAAGCTCCAATACAAACGCTTGCAGCGTCCAAATCTGTGCATGTTTCCTCTGTCCTCCTGTGATATGCTGTTCTTCCCTCATCTTCTCTTTGTAGAGGTACAAAGAATCCTACACCAGGTGATTAGGCCTTGGGAGGATCCTTTGGACAGGTTGGCAAGAGGGAGACACAAATGCGCATATGCGTATGTGAGTGGGGACCCCATCCACGGACTCTAAAGAAGCAAAGGAATAGGTCCCTATGTCTTCGTATTTGTGATCAGCTGTGAGGGGACTCTTCTGTTGGATAAGCTCAGGGTTGAGGGCTAAAGGGGCTATTCCTCAAAGTTCTTCAAATATGGCTGCTATGCTCCTGCCGCAGGTCAGGAGGTTTCCTTTGCTTAGAGCACTCTCCCCAGGCTTCTCCCTGGCTCACACTCTCACCTCCTACAAGCCTTTATGTTGAAGTTACCTTCTCAGTGACACCCATCCCACCCCCTGACCCTGCTGTATTTCCCTCCAAGTCATGTAACATCTTCTATAATTGTCTCATTTCTTGTGTTTGCTGCCCCTCTCCCTCTACTACAGCATAGTTCCCTGGGGACTTGGCTTGTCACCGCTGTACCCTTGGTGCCTGGATGGTGCTTAACCATCTATCTCATAGTAGGCGTTCATTAAATATTTGCTAGATGAACTAATAAGTGAATGAATGACTTGTAAGGTATCCATTAGCTCTAAGAAGCTGGAATTTTGGATTATGATCAGAGGGCCTGGGTTTGAGTCCCAGCTCTGTCACTTGAAAACCAGGTTACCTGAAGAAAGTTAGCTGAAAGTATGGGAGTCTCAGTTTTCTAATCTGTGAAGTGAGGTTAATAATAGATAATATTGGCTGAGCGCGGTGGCTCATGCCTGTAATCCCAATACTTTGGGAGGCTGAGGCGGTTGGATTACGAGGCCAAGAGATCAAGACCATCCTGACCAACATGGTGGAACCCCATCTCTACTACAAAAATACAAAAATTAGCTGGGCGTGGTGGCACGCGCCTGTAGTCCCACCTACTCGGGAGGCTGAGGCAGGAGAATTGCTTGAACCCAGGAGGTGGAGAGTGCAGTGAACGAAGATTGCACCACTACACTCCAGACTGGCGCCTGGCGACAGAGTGAGACTCTGTCTCAAAAATAATAATAATAATAATAATAATAATAATAGATAATATTAGTTTTGTGTTTGCTGTATTCCAGGCACTTACCAAGTGCATCATCAGTTTAACCGAGTTGTAGTGAGACAACCTGCTATTAGGTGTCTCCTGATGTGATTAAATATTCAGCACACACTGTCACTTATGAAGTATTCTTGCCAAAAATATTTCATCTGAACCTAAACAAGTCTTTTGTTAGTTTACAAGAAAACCAGAAATAGAGAAACATGTTAAAACAATGCCATGAAGAAAAAGCTGACAAATTCAGAATTTAGGACATTCTTCAAGACAACCCACTGCACACACATTAGTTTCAGAAAAATAATTATAAAGGTAAAGAATTGTTTTAGGTTAAAACAATATAAAGATACATATGATGCATAATTATTTTCTTGGAATGTTGCTAGAATAAATCATTTGGGTAGGCAAAAACTAGAAACAACAATAATATAGAAAACCAGTTGAATGGACCAATAAACATGTATATAATATAATGAAATATTATACAGGTATAAAACAGAATATACTATATGACATTAATGTATCTCAAAAACATAACATGAATTAAATAAACCAGACTCAAAAGAAGAAAAAACCCGTAATTTAGACCTATCGGAATAGGAACCAGGATTTAGATGACATTAGGAAATTTTAACATTGTCAGGTGTGGTGTAGCATTAGGATTATAAAAGAAAACATCCTTACTCTGAAGAGATTTATACTCAAGCACTTTGAGATAAAGTGTCATGATATAACCTGAGGTCAGGAGTTCAAGACCAGCCTGGCCAACATGGTAAAACCCATCTCTACTAAAAATACAAAAATTAGCTGGGCATGGTGGTGCGTGCCTGCAGTCACTGCTACTTTGGAGGCTGAAGCAGGAGAATCACTTGAACCTGGGAGATGGAGGCTGCAGTGAGCCGAGATCACACCACTGGA